>NC_090440.1:738138602-738441632 GCF_031143425.1 Pleurodeles waltl | reverse complement strand
TCAGCTCAGTGGCTTGGTTCTTGCTGGTTGAATGACTACTACTAAACTGCCCCAGTTGAGTAACATTTATTTACATGGTCAAATAGGTGAAAACGTGGCTCGAACTGTTTGAGCGTAAAATTTCAGTAATGCTTTTAGTAATCCAGACCTCAGCAGAAGGTTTCATATCTATAAGCTTATGGTAGAGAAAAGCTGCACTGACACGTATTTAAAAGTGCTAACGTTTTATTTTGTGGCAGACACCATTGTGCCTACCAGGATTGACAATGTGCTAACAAGATTAAAATAATGTTGAAGTATATTTTATACATTAGAGTAACTGCTCGTTGTGAAGTGTATTTGATTTATGATGATTAATGTAATTTATTAGTATAAAGTCACATTGGTAGAAAAATAATGCACTTCTCTGTCATAGTTAATGTGATGCTTTAACAAAGATTGCAATTATTAATGAAATGTTTTTGCATATTCTGATGATATATTTTTTTTATTATTGTTGGAAGCTGGCTCTGTATATACCATATCAAAATGAGATTTAGCACAAAGATTCCAGGGGTTCCCCAAAGGCTTGACAGAGACTAAAGTAGATAATACTAATGTTCTCTTTTGTGGTAGTGTGGTCGAGCAGTTAGGGTTATCAGAGGGTAGTGCAAAGCATTTGTTGTACACACACAGATAATAAGGGTAACACACACAATGACTAACTCCAGATCAATGGTTTTTATATAGCAAAAATAGATTTTGTTAATTTATTTCTAGAACCACAAAATTCAAGTTCCAGGTAAGTACATGAATAAATAAATATTCAACATATTTATCAATACCACTTTGGTTAGAATTAGCAAGTTATACAGTTTTTGAATAAATGGCAATAATCTGTTTTAAAAGTTGACACACTGCAATTTTCAGAAACAGTTCCCGGGGGGTAAGAAAAGTTAGTATGATTTGAGGGTAAGTACAGTACTTACAGTTCCAGTCTCCAGGGGTTAGGATGTTCACAGATTGGGGTTCAAATTAACCCCAACACCCACCACCAGCAACATGGGGCTGGCCGGGTGCAGAGGTCAAAGATGTGGCAAGTTTAACATGAGCTCCTATGGAGACTGGAGGCACTCAGAATCAGGCCTGCTTGCAGGTAAGTACCCGCATCTTCGGAGGGGATGACCTGGAAGGTTTAGAGAAGCAACGAGGGAGCCACTGGTCAGCAGCAAACACATAACTCAGCAGATCGAGGGCAGCCAGGTGCAAACACAGCGTTGGGCTTCCAATGCTTTCCTATAGAGGGATCCCGGGGGCCACAAAGATGCTGCAGGTGAAATCCATGGGGTTGGTTCCGGGAAAACAAAGGCTGGACAAGGAGGGGGGCCACATGCTGGATGTTGCTGCACTGAAGGTTGGATTCCCCAAGGCCAGGGGGCTGCGGGTGCAGGGGTACCTTTTGGAGACAGGAATCTTCATCCGCTTCTGTCGTGGGCAGGGGGTTCTCCAGATTCAGGCTGCAGGCGTCATTGTGGTGGTCAAACCAGGGTGGGTATTTGCTCAGAATCATCTGGGGACCAGCTCTAGTCAGTTGGGCCACTTGGACTCGGGCCGTGGGCATCAGGTGTAAAGTAGGCAGGATTTGTGGATCTGGGACGGTTCTAGGGTCCTGAGATGGAGCCTCTTCTTGGACAGGGCTGCTGTCAACAGGAGTTCTTGGTCCTCTCTGATGCAGGAAGTCTTCTGGAGGCTTTTCAGAGGTTCATGGACCTGCAGGATGTGTCACTTTCTTTTGCAGGGCTTTTGAAGCTGGAGACAGGCAGGTAGGGCTAGGGCCAAGTCAGTTTTCATCTTTTGTCTTCTCTGCTGGGGTTTCAGCTTAGCAGTCCTTCTTCTTTCTTCTTGTGAAGTCACCAGGAATCTGATGAACTGGGTTCAGGGGAGCCCTTAAATCCTGGATTTAGGGGCTTTACAAGGGTCAGAGGGCAGTAGCCAGTGGCTACTATCCCTAAGGGTGGCTACACCCTTTCTGTGTCTACTCCCTTTGGGGAGGGGGACACAGACCTAACCCTATCGGTCCCTGCCCTCCAAACTAAGAAGGAGGATTTTACAAGGAGGGGGGTCACCTCAGCTCTGGACACCTTGGGGGTTGGTCCCAGCTGAGGTGGTCATTCCTCCCTGCTTTCCATAACTTTCCCACTGGACTTCTGGCCAAAAATTAGGCTTTCTTCCAGGGGTAGGCAACACCACTTGCTGGAGTGCCCTGGGGCACTGTAACAAGAGGCTTGAGCCTTTGAGGCTCCCCACCAGGTGTTACAGTTCCTGTAGGGGGGAGGTGCGAAGGACCTCCACCCAGGACAGGATTTGTTTATGGCCACAGAGAGCACAAAGGCTGTCAGCCCATGTGGTCAGAAACTCATCTGAAAATGGCAGGCTGGCACAGACTGGTCAGTCCTGCACTAGCAGTTTGGCTAACATACAGGTGGCATCTCTAAGATGCCCTCTGGGTGCCAATTGTGGGAACAATGGTACAGTTTTTGGGAAAGAACACTGGGGCTGGGACCTGGTGAGCAGGATCCCAGCACACTCTCAGTCAGGTGAGAACTAGGGCACTTTCCTACAATGATGAATTTATAAATTTGCATATTATGTGTGTTTTACTAACAACAATATTAATGCATTATATTTCTTGTGTTAGCATAACTAGGCCTGAAGACTTTGTATTTGCAGTCATGTAAAAGTCCATTACGTTGTTTCTCATGAATAGTCAAGGGTCCCATTGTTCAATGTACAAGACTTGTTTCCCAATGACCTTGATTATGGAACATTTAGGCGTGTGAAACAAACATGAAATAAAATAGTTTCTTTCAACCAAAATTTACATGGGAACAGTGGAAATCGTCTTACACCCTTGGAAGAACTTCCATTGTATCAAGTGATGTACAAAATTGTTATTGGCTATTAGATTTAATTCCAATTGGATGTTGCCCCTTTTGCATAATGTGGGACCACTGAACTGTCGAATCAGAGACATTCATGAAAATTATGATGGGGAAGGACTTTGTAAGGTTTCAGTCAGTCCCCCTTAGAGTATTCTTCTGGTCTTTGCCCTTTGGATGTTTCCTGATTTTTTTCCTTGTGTAGCCCGTGTCCTGCACATCCCCCAATTGTGTTCCTAACTGACTTTGCTGATGATATACATGCTTTGTTGATGAAATTGAATTGAATGCCAACCCTAGGAGTGGTATATTCTTTTGCAAATTTTATTTTCCCCTGCGTTTCTTTAGTAGAAGTTAGCATGCTGGCACCTGTCTATTTTATTTTCCAGTTGGTCTAATATAGTCCGAGACAGATGATCTTCCAAATTATTTTTGTCTCTCTTTTTGACTTTTGCCTGAATATGTAAGTGCGTTCCCACACATGTTTGTTTTAATGTGGTTACATGTAGGGACAACCTATGTTTAAATCTTTCTAATTTGATGTGACTGATATGTTTACAGTCTGATCTAAAGCATATTTCTGCCTCACAAGTTATTTCCTTATTAGTATTTGTTATTCTTCTTGAATGTTTCATGGTTTTCAGTTACCTTTATGATTTGATTTTACACACTATTTATGTGACTTTGGCTTTGTGGTTATGAGATAAAGCTTTGAAACTTTTATTGATTGGAGAATTCCTCCATAGCCACACAAGTCACAGTGTTTAAATTTGTTGTTGGATTTGAAATGATCGTGTAAGGTTAACCACACACTTCACTGGGTACAAACATCCCTCAACATCAGTGAGGCATTTCTGAATCCTGTGAAGGACGAGAAAAATGAATTAGCAAATCTGGTAGCAGAGTGACGGTTCTGCTCCATGAGGAGGGGAACCATATATTTTGTTTAGTGGTAAGGATGAAAAATGTCATAGTATATTAATGGTTGTGCCCCTTGGGAGAGTTAACCATATTTTGGTTCTGTCTTAGGGTTGACAAGTTCTACAGTGTATATATAAGTCTCGATTTGCACTTGCGGTGCTTTTTGCTACAAATTGCAATGAAGTGTGATGCCATGAGGTGTTTGTGGAGTTGTCATACTCAAAGTGATTGTGGGGCTTTGTGCTCAAAAATATCCGCGGGCGGTGGTGTTGTTTACCTGTCCTTCGAGGTCTAAGCCCCTGGGGTAACACACAAGTGTAGGAAGACTCTTGGTTAATTTAGTGTTTGTTGTGAGGTACTGGTCATGAGGTGCCATTGACAGTACCAGTAGTGTTCCTTGAGTGAATGTGAGTTATTGGTTGGTATTAGGTGAATCCTGAGTGCACATGGAGGATCCATATCAACCAGGGTAAGATTTGCTGGTCAGGTTTTACTCAAATAATTGTGGAAACCACAGTCTCAAGTGTCACCCATACAGCTTCAAAGTGTTTGAATTCATACCTGTAGTGAGTGGAAAGGTTTTTTGGTATTTTTAGTACTTGCAATATCTTGCATTTAGAATATGTGTGAGAAAATGTGAAAGAGACAATTGTGAAGCGACTGCAGCTGCTGAGTGAAGTGAGTGTGACGTCAGTGTTACCACACTGGGATAGGTCGGTTAGTGAGAAAGCTACGCACGTATTGGTGGACAATACTGCATTGCCATTGGGTGGGAGCAGCTTGCAAAAAGAATTGTGGGATTTAGTTTAGTTCCTGGTTTTGTTGAAAGTTGTATTATTGATTGAAAATTAGTGCAAACATTTTTTTTAAAGTTTAATAAGTGCACTGAGAGATGTGTTTATTCCAGTTAGAGAGGGTTAACATACTGCACCCAAAGGAACACCAGCATATGAAGAGGCAGAGGCACGAGGAGTTTCAGCATGCATTTGGGTTAAACAGTGGTCTAAGATCACCAAGAAAGGAGGCTTATTGGCATTTTCATGTTATAAAACCTTTAATTTGAGGATTTCAGAACATTTGAGGAAATTATTGTGCAAATTAAAACCTCCTCCAAGACCCGCACAAGTTGAAGCTCTTGCTATTTGGGAACTTGTTGCTAGGCAAATGAAACGGCCAAATTTTAGAATAGTATGAGGAGAACAGAGTACGCACTAGCAGAAGCTAGATTGGATGAACAACAGAAAAAGTGGAGAACAGAAATATTAGATGAAGTGGGAATGTTTCCAGCACTCACAGAAGAAGGTAATGAGAATATAAAACCTAAAACGAAAAAGAAGCAGACAGAAAGGACCGAGCAGACAGCAGAAGAGGTTAAAAAGACAGTTACACATGAAAGTGACTCAGAAGATGAGTTTATAAGTCAGCTTTTAATGATTTGTCCACCTCATATCATTTATTTGAGAGAGCAGTTCAGAATGTAGCCCCAAGTGTGTCAACAGCTCTAGTTTCACAAAGCCCGATTCAGGTACACCTGTCAGTTCTGTGACACAGGTGCCCACAATTTATCCAGCCAGTTTCTGTTGTTAGTACAAAATGATTCAGATGGAATCCACACTTAATGTGACAGCATCCAAGCAAAATTTTAATCAGAACCAGACTAAGCCCATGTATGCTTCAGTTCAGACAACCACGAATATTACCCCGAATCAATCAGGACAGACTTTCAGTACAGTATTAAAAGGTCAAAGTGTTGGGATGGCAATTCCTCAAAGTCAAACAAATTTGAAAGGATCTGATGCACTGACGTCCCTGTAACCATAGGTCCAGTTGTTCCATTGTATGCTTCAGGTAATTCTGGAAGTAACCTCCAGATTCCTAATCCCGTATTTGCAGGGGTGTCTCCATGTGATATGCAGAGATCAATACATTCAAGTAATTTGGAAATTGAGAAATTGGCTTAATTTGCCCTGACTTTAACCCCTACACCAGTGGGTTTCAAACTTTTTAATGCTGCACTCCACTCCCCCCTTGGGGGAAAAAAAATCATCGCCACCTCTTCAGATTTTTTCACAATTATTTTATTAAATTGGCAATGTTCAAATATGTCTAGACTTATTTAAGCATTGTCGTTAAGTTCTATTACCTTTTGAAATTTTATAAATGCAATAAATGTTTTTCTGCTTAACCCCTTTGCTTACAGGCCTTTTCCCACACAGGTGCCAGGCCTTTTGTTGGCTATTTAGGGCACTTCGTGCTTAGGCCTCATAACTTTTTGGCCACATGCTACCCAAGCCAAATTGTGTCCTTTTTTTCCAGCATCCAAGGGATTCTAGAGGTTAATTTGTGGGTTCACCTGGAGGAGGCCAAGAAATTAGCCAAAATGCAGCAAAAATTTCATATTTTGTTTTTTAAATGGTACAAAAAGGCTGCAGAAGAAAGCTTGTGGTTTTTCCCTGAAAATGGCATCAACAAAGGGTTTTCTGTGCTGAAATCACCATCTTCCCAGCTTTCAGGAACAGGCAGACTTGAATCGGAAAATCATACTTTTCAACACAATTTTGGCATTTTACCGGGACATACCTCATTTTACTAATTTTTGCGCTTTCAGCCTCGTTCCTGTTAGTGACAGAAATGGGTGTAAAAACAATGCTGGATCCCAGACAGCTAAACATTTCCGAAAAGTAGACAAAATTCTGAATTCAGCAAGGGGACAGAAATTAACAGCTAAAATAAAAATATATTGAATTTGAGGTGAGAAAAGAACCATTTTTGCCCATGGTTGTCTTCTATAACTTTTTCCAGCTATGGCAGATTTTTTAAAGCAATATACCGTTACGTCTGCTGGACTCTTCTGGTTGCAGGGATATATGTATATAGGGCTTGTAGGTTCATCAAGAACCCAAGGTACCCAGAACCAATAAAGGAGCTGCACCATGCAATGGGTTTTCATTGTAAACTGGTATACAGCAATTCTTTTGGTGTAATATAAAGAGAGAAAAATAGGTATCAAGGAATCCTTTGTATTTCCAAAATGGGCTCAAGATAAGGTGTTGAGAAGCAGTGGTTATTTGCACATTTCTGAATTCTGTGGTCCCCCTAATAGCATGTGAATTACATGGCATTTCTCAAATAGTCGGCTTTTTTACACACTGTCTTATATTTGGAAGGAAAAAATGTAGAGAAAAACAAGGGGCAATAATACTTGTGCTTCTATTCTGTGTTCCCCCAAGTCACTTGATAGAAATGGCACCTCACTTGCATGGGTAGGCCTAATGCTCGCAACAGGAAACACAACATGGACACAGCACATTTTTACATTGACAACTGACGTGTTTTTTGGAAAGTGGCTAGCTGTGGATTTTGGTCTCTAGCTCAGCCATCACCTAAAAAGACCTACCACACCTGTGCATTTTTTAAAACTAGACACCTATGGGAACCCAGGATGGGGTATCTTGTTGCGCTCTCACCAGGTTATGTTACCCAGAATCCTTTGCAAATCTCTAAATGTGGTAAAAAAAACACGTTTTCCTCACATTTCTGTGATAGAAATTTCTGGAATCTGAAAGGAGCTAAAAATATCCTTACATCCAGCATTCTCCCAAGTCTCTCAATAAAAATGGTACCTCACTTGTGTGGGTAGGCCTAGTGACATAGATACATCACATTTTCCTAAAGGAAACTGACCTGTTTTTTGCAAAGTGCCTAGCTGTGGATTTTGGCCTCTAGCTCATCCGGCACCTAGGAAAACCTAGCAAACCTGGACATTTCTGAAAACTAGACACCTAGGGTTACCCAGAACCCTTAGCAAACCTCTGAATTTGTAAAAAAAAACACTTTTTCCTCACATTTTGGTGCTGCAAAGTTCTGGAATCTGAGGGGAGCCACAAATTTCCTTCCACCTAGCGTTCTCCAGGTCTGCTGATAAAAATTGTACCTCACTTGTGTGGGTAGGCCTAGGGCCCGTGACAGGAAATGCCCTAAAACACTATAAGGACACATCAAAATTATCAAATATAAAACTACCTGTTTTTGTCGGGGGGCACCTGCGTTTTTGATCCTGGGCTTAGTAGACATCTAGAGAAACCTACCAAACACAGACATTTCTGAAAACTATACACCCAAAGGAGTCCAGGGAGGTGTGACTTGCATGGATCTCCCAGTCATTTCTTACCCAGAATTCTCAGCAAACCTTAAATTTAGCTAAAAAAAATAAAAAATTTCACACATTTCTGTGTGGGATCACCACACCGGCATAAACTTCCTACCACCCAACGTTTCCCTCAGTCTCCCGATAAAAATGACACCTCACTTATGTAGGTGGGCTAAGTGCTTGTGATAGAGAAGAGCAAAAAACATGTCAAAATTGAGGGGGAAACAAAGCAGGTCCAAAAGGGCAGTTTGAAGAAGAAAAAAAATTTAGGCTGACAAGTGGGGCAGAAAGCCCAAAAAGTGCAGCCCTCACCTTTCCAAGTGGGACGATTTTTAGAGTTAGCCAAGCTCTCATGGCCCAAATGTGAAACCAAAACCCAAAATATTCAAATGTCCTCTTGCATGATGTTGCGATAGGAACTTTTAGTGTGCGGGGGGAAGAGCTGAAAAACTATTACCCTCTTCAGATGGGGTGGGGGCATAAGCATGCCCATACCGATTGGTAGCCACCAGCCCACTATTTTTTAAAATTCCCTGGCATCTAGTAGGCTTTCTGCCCCCCTAGGGAGTGGATCGGGGGTAATTGCCCCATCTGGCCACTAGTGGGCAGAACAACTTTGTCCCCATTTATGTGGGGTGGGGTTATGGCCATACTCCCACCCTCTTTTTTTGAAAAAAAATCTTCCCTGGTCTCTAGTGAGCTTTCTGTCCCCCTTGGGAGAAGATGGGCCTTATAAAAATAAGCTGATGGCCAACAGTAATGTGCTCCCATGCGGAGCCACCCTTGCCCAAGGGCCTACCCCCCAAACAAAACACACACACACCCCAATCCATAGTGCCTAAGTGGTTTCTGCCCCCCCGGGGGCAGATTGGCCTAATAGAAATAGGCTGATCTGCTCCCAAGGGGGACAGAACTGGACTAAAATAAATGTAACCCCCAGGGGAGCGACCCTTGCCTAAGGGGTCACTCCCCATCAGTAAAAAACTTTTTTTTAGATCCTTGGTGCCTAGTGGTTTTTGGCTAAAGAAAAATAGCCCAATACACCCCCACGGTGGGCATACATGGCCTAAAATAAAATTGCCCCCCCAGGGGAGCGACCCTTGCCTAAGCGGTTGCTCCCCATCTGTAAAAAAAAAAAGAAAAGTTTAAAAAAATCCATGGGGCCCCCGTCTTGGGGTCAGATTGGCCTAATTAAAATAGGCTGATCTACCCCCAAGGGTGGCAGAAATGGCCTAAAATAAATTTGCCCCCAGGGGGGCGACCCTTGCCTAAGGGGTCACTCCTCTCCAGTAAAAACAAAAAAAAGGTAAATAATCCCTGGTGTCTACGGATTTCTGCCTAATTAATGTAGGCCGATCTGCCCCCAAGGGGGACAGAAATCGCCTAAAACATAATTGCCCACCTGGAGAGAGGCCCTTGCCCAAGGGGACGCTCGCCTTATGTCCATTTAAAAAAAAGAAAATGTTGTCTAGTGGGCATTCCTGCTGCCCGATCGCTATGCGATTGGGCAGCTGGAATGCTCAGAGAGACATTTCATGCCTCCCTGACCTTCCCTGCCCCCGTACTGAGGAGAAACTAATCTGTTTCTCCTAGGTCGAACTGGAAACTCAGCTTCCAGTGTGATGTGAGGCGACCTCTGATGAAGTCAGCGTGCGATCGCTCGCTGATGTCATCAGACATCACTGGAGGGGGTTGGGGGGTGGGGGTGGAAGGGGAAGCGATTTCCCTTCCATCCCTGCCCTGGGGGTATGTGGTATGGGTGGGAGGCCCAAAGGGGGAGCGCTAGCACTCCCCCCATGGGTCTGATGCAGGGCGTAACAGTTACGTCCTGGACACCAGAGCGGTGCTGTCCAGGAAGGAACCGTTACATCCCCGGGATTAAAACAAAGTAGTGTTGTCTGTATAATGCTTCTTTTGGCAGAGCCTTGTGCCCTTCCTGGCATCACTTGAAGCCCCCATACGGGGCCCTGACCCCCAGTTTGAAGACCTCTGCCCTACACAAACTCAAAATTCTAACCAGATAATAAATCAAGCAGGACCGATGGTAGATGTGAGATATCCACAGAGAATTCCAATTCCACACATGCCCACACCTGATCAGATTGCCAGTATGCACTGCAATACCCCACAAAATATGACACAGAGGAATATTATTAGTTTGCAATAGTTAGTATTCAGCACAACAGTTAAAGGAGTGTTTAGATAGACTGACTGAGAGAGGAGCAACAGGTACAATAACCAACACTGTCAGAACAGAAGAGACCCCAGAAAGAGACAGGGCAGTGAATGTGTCCAGATTAAAATTAGAATTAAATTAATTAATTGAGGGAACACTTGAGCTGGAAAGATTGGATACATGCAATGAAGAAGAATTGCACTTCATTTGTAAATATGTCACACACCATGCAGGACTGACTTATGAGAAATTAGTAGATTTGGCTGAAAATATGACGTGAGTTTAGAAAAATCAAAGCATTTAAGACTGATTTACAGGTTAGACTTTAGTTCAAAAGACATTGCAAGCATGAGATCACCCGGCATGAGAATGGACAACAAAGACTTAATTATGAACATTCAAACATGGGGAGCATTAGATAAATGTGAAGGCAGATGGGCAAAGAAAAGAGACCAGAGGAAAGCAAAGCAGAATTTGTCTGGAGCAAATCAAGCTGATGAGAGTGTAAAAATGCTGCTGATGAGGAAGATTCCAGGTGGAGGTTATGTACATGTCCCATGGAGCAGAAGTGACATATTGTCATTCACAAATGACTACCAAAGATTGGGGGAGAAACCAGTAGAGTGGCATAAGCAAACAGAGATTTGTGAAACTTTCAAAATGCCTGTGGGAAGATTTGAACACTTTACTTGACAGTGTGCTTCCAGTCGAGTCATGATTTGAGTGAAAGTGAAGTGTTGATTTGCCAACTTGTGAACCGCCAAGAGAGCCACTAACAGGTGCGCCATATGAAGAGGTGATTAAAGGGCATTATAAAGTGATTGAGTTTCTAAAAAATGAAGTTTACCCAAAATATGTTGATTGACGAATGATTGACAGGACAGCACAGGAAACAAAGAAGTTGATTCATGCCTATTATGAAGGATTGCTGCAGGCTTTCAAACCACAAATTTGGTCTGAAACTATTGAGCTGAAAGAGATGGGTCATTTTGTGTTTAGATTTGTGAAAGGATTGAAACCAGAAATTAGCACCATAATTCAACAGCATTTGATTTGTTGGCAAAATAAGCCGATTGATGAAGTACTGCAGTATGCTAGGTGTAGTGATGAAATTGAATTGAAGCAGGAAAATTTGAAGGAGAAATTGATGGTGATGAAAATTAAATCTGCTCAGACAGGAACACAGAGTTCATTTAAGATGGTGAACACTAGTGGAATGCACAGTATGCAACAGCAGGTTAACAGTGTCCCTCTGTTTAGGGGTAGAGGACATGGCACTTGGATAGATCAGTTATGTGGTTGATGTTCAGTCAATGAAGAAACTGAATCCATGTCATGCGTGCAGCAGTTTCTGGCACTGGAAGTGGGAGTGTCTGTACAGTAATGTGAATAATTTGGTGGAGAACTGTGGTGTTGTTCAGACAGTTGACAGTAGTCAAAGACCCAAAGAATCCAAAGACCCCTGAATTCAAAATGTGACTGTTTCTACAGGATTACAGCACATGTAGGTTCCACAGCAGATTCATGTCCCTCAGCAAATGCAGATTCCTCATTCCACAAACCCTAGTGCAACAGAAGCAAGTGATAGTTCCACAGCAAAATATAAAGCAGAGAGCAAACACAAATGTAAATCAGTTGGTAACACCATACCACTTAATTGATTTCAGTGATGGGAAACCTCCAGAAACATATAACAGTGACAGTTCTGATGAGGAGGATTGTGTGTTGGCAGCATCTTTGGAGGTGGATCAACGTGGTCCGCATGTAAATGCTAACATTATTGGACACAATTTGTCATTACTGGTTGACACTGGAGCAACACATCCACTGTCAGAACTGCAGAAGGACCAAATGTGCCCCTATCAGGAAGAAAGGTTCAGTTTGTTAGGTTGTGACCTTTTCGGCAAGCTAAATTGTTCGATTAGATGCACCCACAAAGGAATAGACATTCAGACAATTAGTGCTGATGAAACGCCCAGCAACTTTGATGAAATATACCCTCTCATTTCATTGTTCTCAATGATGACAGTCAATGATTTACCCAAAGAGTTGCAAGGGACACTTTTGGTAAAGGTTTGGGATTTTCAGGGAAAAATATTGGACTCATAAGTTGAGCCAGTTAAAATCACAATGAAGCCAAATGCACTGTTTCCAATAATGGAAGTTGTGTTTATTCATGGTGTTGTACGACTCAAGGGTATACTGAATCACCATTTATTTTTAATCAGATCTTGAAAAATAATTTATAGTCCCTATAGTGTAGTGTATTGATGAATTGATGGTTGCATTAAACTCACATGAAGCCTGTAGAAGAGATACCGTTGCTCTGCTAAATCACCTAAAGAGAACGGCCAGTAAGTGTCCACTGCAAAAGTACAGTATTGTCAAAGAGAGGTGAAATACCTAGGTCACTGTTAGTAATGGGGTCTTTGGTTGACAGTCAGGTTACCACCTGTTCAAGCAAGGACCCTCTCTCTAGTCAGGGTAAAAGAGAATCACCCTCTGCTAACCCCTGCTTACCCCCTTGGTAGCTTGGCAGAGCAGTACGCTTAACTTCAGAGTGCTAGGTGTAAAGTATTTGTACCAACACACACAGTAACTTAATGAAAACACTACAAAATGACACAACACAGGTTTAGAACAAATAGGAAATATTTATCTAAACAAAACAAGACCAAAACGACAAAAATCCACAATACACAAGTAAAGTTATCAAAAAAGTGCAAAAAGAGTCTTCAAGTAGTTTTAAACACACACTGGCACTGTTAGCGTGAAAATGTACCTTGGGTGCATCAAAAATAGCCCCACACGGGTGACTGTGCATCAAAAAGGGCTTGCGATGCGTTGATTCCACTCACGAGCTGGATCTTGCATTGTTTCTTCTTTCATCGGGTCGGGCGCATCATTTTTTCTCTCCACAGGACAGTGATGCATTGATCCGGTCAGCACTCTCGGGTCCGGATAGGCCTTGCATTGTTTTTAAACACCCAGCAGTACTTGCATCGGTAATCCAGCTGCAGGATGATCTGAAAACCATGCAGCGCGGGTTGCGATCTCCCAGCCTTCGCCAGCGATGCTGTACATCGTTTCTCCTGCTCCATGCATCGGTTCTTCCGGTGCGTTTCCGGCGAGTGTCGTTCTTTTCCCCGCACGGCGCTCTGTGTGTGGATTTCCTTTTCTTTGGGATGCCAGCTTCTCCTTTCTGGGTCCCAGGAACTGGATGGGTACCACAGGGCAGAGTCGGAGTCTCTTCAGAGACTCCAGGTGCTGGCCGAGAGAGGTATTTGCTGTCCCTGATACTTCAAACAACAGGAGGCGAGCTCTAAATCAAGCCCTTGGAGATTTCTTCTCAAGATGGAAGGCGCACAAAGTCCAGTCTTTGCCCTCTTACTCTGGCAGAAGCAGCAACTGCAGGATAGCTCCACAAAGCACAGTCATCGGCAGGGCAGCTCTTCTTTCTCAGCTCTTCAGCTCTTCTCCAGACAGAAGTTCCTCTTGTTTCCAGAAGTGTTCCTCAAGTCTGTGGTTTTGGGTGCCCTTCTTATACCCAATTTCTCCTTTGAAGTAGGCCTACTTCAAAGTAAAGTCTCTTTTGAAAGTGAAATCCTGCCTTGCCCAGGACAGGCCCCAGACACTCACCAGGGGTTGGAGACTGCATTGTGTGAGGGCAGGCACAGCCCTTTCAGGTGTAAGTGACCACTCCTCCCCTCCCTCCTAGCACAGATGGCTCATCAGGAAATGCAGACTACACCCCAGTTCCCTGTGTGTCACTGTCTAGTGTGAGGGGCAACCAGCCCAACTGTCAAACTGACCCAGACAGAGAATCCACAAACAGGCAGAGTCACAGAAATGGTATAAGCAAGGAAATGCTCACTTTCTAAAAGTGGAATTTTCAAACACACAATCTTAAACTCAACTTTAGTAAAAAATGTATTTTTAAATTGTGAGCTCAGAGACCCCAAACTCCACATGTCCATCTGCTCCCAAAGGGAATCTACACTTTAATCAGATTTAAAGGTAGCCCCCATGTTAACCTATAAGAGGGACAGGCCTTGCAACAGTGAAAAACGACTGTAGCAATATTTCAATGTTAGGACATATAAAACACATTACTATATGTCCTACCTTAACCATACACTGCACCCTTCCCTTGGGGCTACCTAGGACCTACCTTAGGGGTGTTTGACATGTAAGAAAATGGAAGGTTTAGGCCAGGCAAGTGGATATACTTGCAAGTCGAAGTTACAGTTAAAACTGCACACACAGACACTGCAATGTCAGGTCTGAGACATGAATACAGAGCTACTTATGATGGTGGCACAACCAGTGCTTCAGGCCCACTAGTAGCATTTGATATACAGGCCCTGGCACCTCTAGTGCACTTTACTAGGGCCTTACTAGTAAATCAAATACGCTAATCATGGATAAGCCAATTACATACACAGTTTGTAAAGGAGCACTTGCACTTTAGCACAGGTTAGCAGTGGTAAAGTGCCCAGAGTAACAAAAACAGTAAAATCAGAGCCCAGCACACATCAACAGCCTGGGGAACAGAGGGAAAAAGTTAAGGGAGATCACGCCAAGGATGAAAAGTCTAACAGTCACCAAATAGAAAAAGGTGCAAGGAAGGTGTCCCAAAAGAGAATTTCAGCAATCATGCAAATGAATTCACCTGTAACACAAAGAGATGTCAGAATGTACCTGGGAGTGGTTGGCCACTACCTCCAGTGGATCCTGAATTTTTCATTATCGTCAAAACCTTTATTGAAATTGACACACATGGAGGTGTCTGACCCGTTACTATTTGTTGACACATGCATGAAAGCCTTCTCCGAGCTAAGACAAAGCCTATGCCACGCCCCATCTCTGGGAATGTCTGATTACAACAAATGTTTTTCTTTGTTTTGCTGTGAAAGAGATGTTTGTGCACTTTCTGTTTTGACGCAGTTACATGGAGGGGTCAACAGACCAGTGGCTTATTTTTCTGCCACACTGGACCCTGTAGCTGCTCCTTTGCCTGACAGTTTAAAGTTTGTTTCAGCCATCGGTGTCAGCATAGTACAGTGTGAAAGCATTGTCAAGAGCCTCTCCCTGAATGTTTTTGAGATCCTTTTAGAAATGGGGTCTCTGGTTGGCAATCAGTGTGCACTCTGTCCAAGACGGGACCCTTACTCTAGTCAGGGTAAGGGAGGAACACACCCTTGTTAGCTTGGCACAAGCAGTCAGGAGTTCAAGAATTTTATGATAGCGAAGAACTCTGTAAGTTTTCACTCAGTCCACTTTAGAGACTTCCTCTAGTCTTTGCCTTTTAGAAGTTTCCTGATTGTTTCTCTGTGCAGACAGTGCTCTGCACTTTCCCCTGATGGTGCACCCAATGGACTTTGCTGATGATTTACTGAAAAAGCAAATTGAATGCAGACCCTAGAAGGGATATATCCTATTGCAAATGTTATTTTCCCCTGATCTGAATTTTGTTAGTAAAAGTTAGCATGCTGACACCTGTCTATTTTCTTTTCTTGTTAGTCTAATATAGCCCGAGATAGATGACTTTCCAAATTATTTTTGTCTCTCTTTTTTAATTTTCCCTGCATGTGTTAGCCCGTTCTCACACGTGCTTGTCATAATGTGGTTAGAAGTAGGGACAACCTATGTCCAAATCCTGATTTCTATATCTTTATAATTTGAGTTGACTGATGTGTTTACAATCTGATTTAAAGCATATTTCTGTCTCACAACTTATTTCATTATTAATATGTCATTCTTCTTGAATGATTAATGGTGTTGATGTTGAGTAGATTAAACTTCTTCTGCTGATTTGGTCAACCCAAGGTTTTTATTCACCTTTACAATTTGATTTTGCACACTATTTACATGACTTTGACTTTGTGGTTTTAAAATAAAGCTTTACAACTTTTCTTGATTGGAGTTTTCCTCTGTGGCCACATGTGTCATGGTGTTTACATTTGCTGTTGGGTTTGAAATGATTGAGTATGGTTAACAACACTCTTCAATGGGTCCAAAGATCCCTTGACCTCAGTAAGACGTTTTCAAATCCTGTGAAGGAGCTGCGTAGATCTGGTGGGCGATGCATGGAAATTTCTGCTACACGGCTGGTGCTTGCAATTCCTCTCAGGAAGTCAGGGTTCGTCATTCTGGCTCGGCTTTGGCTCTATTCCATGGGCCATTCGTAGAAGTTCCGGTTGCAACGCTGCCGCTGCATCGATCTCCACACGGGGAGCCGGGCTGCATCGTTTCAGTTCAGGGTGTGGTAATTTTGTCACCGCGATGCAGGCTGTGCATCATTTCTTGCAGGCTGTGCATCAAATTGTTGCCGCACAATGAGTTCTTTTGCAGGATGAAGTCTTTTTGGTCCTGAGACTTCAAGGAACAGGAGACAAGCTCTATCCAAACTCTTGGAGAGCACTTCTCAGCAGAGCCAGAGGGCAGCAAGGCAGCAGGGCAACAGCAGGGCAACAGCAGGGCAGCAGTCCTTTGCAGAAAAGCAGTCAGGTGAGTCCTTTGGGCAGCCAGGCAGTTCCCCTTGGCAGGTTGCAGGTTCTGGTTCAGGGATTCTTCTCCAGTGGTATCTTGTCCAGAAGTGTCTGAGACGGTAGTGCCAGAGGCCCTGTTTAAATACCCAAATGGGCCTTTCAAGTGAGGGAGAGTTCAAAGAGTGGCTTAGAAGTGCACAAGGTGCCCTTTCAGTTCCATCCTGTCTGACAGGGTCCTAGTAGGGGGTGTGGCAGTCCATTGTTTGAGGGCATGCTACTGTCCTTTGACATGTAAGTGTCAGGCCTTCCACTCTCCCAGCCCAGGAAGACCCATTCAGTATGCAGATGTGTGCAGGTGTGACTGAGTATCCTGTGTTTGGGGTTTGTCTGAGTGGAATGCACAAGGGAGCGGTCAACTAACCCAGCCAGACGTGGATTGCAAGGCACAGAAGGATTTAAGTGCAGAGAAATGCTCACTTTCTAAAAGTGACATTTCTAAAATAGTAATATTAACCCCTTCTGTGCCGAGGACGTAGTGGTTACGTACTTCGGCACAGTGCTGCTGTGCCGAGGACGTAACCACTACGTCCTCGGCACACAGCCCAGAGGGAGCGCTCTCATTCCCTCTGTGTGCTTCCCTCCACCCCCTCAAAGTCAGGGATGGAAGGGGAAGCCCTTCCCCTTCCACCCCCGACCCCCCCGTGACATCAGCGCGCGAGCTCGCGCTGATTAGTCACAGGGTCTCCCCCATCGCGCTGGAAGCAGAGCTTCCAGCACGATTGAAAGAGAAATGCTCAGCATTTCTCTTTCAATCACGTGGGGGAGGCCCCGAGAGGCTTCAAGGGGAAGGAAATTTAGGGCCAGATGTAGGAAACTCCCAAATTGCGACTTGCAATTTGCGAGTCCCTGCGACAGTCAAATTGCAAGTCGCAATTTGGGATGCAGAAAGGTGTCTCAGACACCTTCTGCGAGTCGCTATGGGGTCGCAAAGACCCACCTCATTAATATTAATGAGGTGGGTCGCAATTTGCGACCCCATAGCGACTCAGGGCACTCACGGGGATGGAGGCCTGCTGGGAACACTTTTGTTTCGGTATTTTTCAGGGCAGGTAGTGGTCCATGGGACCACTGCCTGCTCTGAAAAGTTATTTTTTGGTCCAGTCACAAAGGGGAAGGTGTCCCATGGGGACCCCTTCCCGTTTGCGAGTGGGTTACCATCCACTTCAAGTGGATGGTAACTGCGAGTCCATTTGCGACCGCTTTCGCGGTCGCAAATGGAATTGCATACCACTGCGACTCGCAAATAGGAACGGAACACCCCTTCCTATTTGCGACTCTGAAATGCATTTTGTGAGTCGGTCCCGACTCGCAAAATGCATTTCTGCATAGCAAACTCAGGTTTGTGACTCGCAAACGGCGATTTTCACCGTTTGCGACTCGCAAACCATTTGCTACATCTGGCCCTTATTTCCTTCCCTTTGAAGTCTCTCCCACTAGACACCAGGGATTTTTTGTTTAGTTTTGGAAATTGACATAAGGGAGCGACCCCTTGGGCAAGGGTCGCTCCCAGGGGGGGGGGCATTTTTGGGGGAAGGCCTATTTTGCAGAAACCACTAGGCACCAGGGATTTTGTGTTTTTTTGTTTTACAGATGGAAAGCGGCCCCTTGGACAAGGGTCGCTCCCCTGATGGGGCAAATTGTATTTAGGCCATTTCTGCCCACTTTGGGGGCAGATCGGCCGATTTTTGGTCAATCTGCCCCAAAGGGGGGCGGAAACCACTAGGCACCAGGGATCTTTTTTTTGCGCCTTCACGCAAGGGGAGCAACCTTGTAGGCAAGGGTCGCTCCCCGGGGGGGCAAATTTATTTCAGGCCATTTCTGCCCCCCCGGGTGCAGATCGGCCTATTGTTATTAGGCCGATCTGCCCCCAGGGGGTGCAGAAACCTCTAGGCACCAGGGCAATTTTTTTTTTTTGTCTCTTTGTTTTTTTAGAGATGGGGAGCGACCCCTTAGGCAAGGGTCGCTCCCCTGGAGGGGCAAATTGTATTTAGGCCATTTCTGCCCACTTTGGGGGCAGATCGGCCGATTGTAGGTCAATCTGCCCCCAAGGGGGGCAGAAACCACTAGGCACCAGAGAACTTTTTTTTTGCGTCGTCACGCAAGGGGAGCGACCTTGTATGCAAGGGTCGCTCCACGGAGGGGGGTGGGGAGGCAAATTTATTTTAGGCCATTTCTGCCCCCCCTGGGGGCAGATCGGCCTATTGGTATTAGGCCGATCTGCCCCCAGGGGGGGCAGAAACCTCTAGGCGCCAGGGCAATTTTTTTTTTGTGTTTTTTTTTTTTTTGTTTGTTTTTTTAGATATTGGGAGCGGCCCATTAGGCAAGAGTCGCTCCCCTGAGGGGCAAATTGTATTTAGACCATTTCTGCCCCCCTTGGGGGCAGATTGGCCGATTGTAGGTCAATCTGCCCCCAAGGGGGGCAGAAACCACTAGGCACCAGGGATCTTTTTTTTTGCGCCGTCACGCAAGGGGAGCGACCTTGTAGGCAAGGGTCGCTCCCCAGGGGGGTGGGGGGGCAAATTTATTTTAGGCCATTTCTGCCCCCCTGGGGGCAGATCGGCCTATTGGTATTAGGTCGATCTGCCCCCAGGGGGGGCAGAAACCTCTAGGCGCCGGGGCAAATTTTTTGTTTGTGTTTTTTTTTTTGTTTGTTTGTTTTTTTAGAGATTGGGAGTGACCCATTAGGCAAGAGTCGCTCCCCTGAGGGGCAAATTGTATTTAGACCATTTCTGCCCCCCTTGGGGGCAGATTGGCCGATTGTAGGTCAATCTGCCCCAAAGGGGGGCAGAAACCACTAGGCACCAGAGATCTTTTTTTTGCGCCGTCACGCAAGGGGAGCGACCTTGTAGGCAAGGGTCGCTCCCCGGGGGGGTGGGGGAGCAAATTTATTTTAGGCCATTTCTGCCCCCCTGGGGGCAGATCGGCCTATTGGTATTAGGCCGAAACCTCTAGGCGCCAGGGCAAATAGTTTTTTTGTGTTTTTTTTTTGTTTGTTTGTTTTTTTAGAGATGGGGAGCGACCCCTTAGGCAAGGGTCGCTCCCCTGGAGGGGGAAATAGTATTTAGGCCATTTCTGCCCGCTTTGGGGGCAGATCGGACGATTTTAGGTCAATCTGCCCCCAAGGGGAGCAAAAACCACTAGGCACCAGGGATCTTTTTTTTTGCGTCGTCACGCAAGGGGAGCGACCTTGTAGGCAAGGGTCGCTCCCCGGGGTGGGGTCGGGGGGAAAATTTATTTTAGGCCATTTCTGCCCCCTCTGGGGGCAGATCGGCCTATTGGTATTAGGCTGATCTGCCCCCAGGGGTTGCAGAAACCTCTAGGTGCCAGGGCAAATAGTTTTTTTGTGTTTTATTTTTTGTTTGTTTGTTTTTTTAGAGATGGGGAGCGACCCATTAGGCAAGGGTTGCTCCCCGGGGGGGTGGGGGAGCAAATTTATTTTAGGCCATTTCTGCCCCCCTGGGGGCAGATCGGCCTATTGGTATTAGGCCGAAACCTCTAGGCGCCAGGGCAAATAGTTTTTTTGTGGTTTTTTTTTTGTTTGTTTGTTTTTTTAGAGATGGGGAGCGACCCCTTAGGCAAGGGTCGCTCCCCTGGAGGGGGAAATAGTATTTAGGCCATTTCTGCCCGCTTTGGGGGCAGATCGGACGATTTTAGGTCAATCTGCCCCCAAGGGGAGCAAAAACCACTAGGCACCAGGGATCTTTTTTTTTGCGTCGTCACGCAGTGGGAGCGACCTTGTAGGCAAGGGTCGCTCCCCGGGGTGGGGTCGGGGGGAAAATTTATTTTAGGCCATTTCTGCCCCCCCTGGGGGCAGATCGGCCTATTGGTATTAGGCTGATCTGCCCCCAGGGGTTGCAGAAACCTCTAGGCGCCAGGGCAAATAGTTTTTTTGTGTTTTATTTTTTGTTTGTTTGTTTTTTTAGAGATGGGGAGCGACCCATTAGGCAAGGGTCGCTCCCCTGGGGGCCAAATTGTATTTAGACCATTTCTGCCCCCTTTGGGGGCAGATTGGCCGATTGTAGGTCAATCTGCCCCCAAGGGGGGCAGAAACCACTAGGCACCAGGGATCTTTTTTTTGCGCCGTCACGCAAGGGGAGTGACCTTGCAGGCAAGGGTCGCTCCCCGGGGTGGGTGGAGGGGGGGGCAAATTTATTTTAGGCCATTTCTGCCCCCAGGGAGGGCAGAAACCCCTAGGCGCCAGGGCACATTTTTTTGTGTGTTTTTTTTGTTTTTTTAGAGATGGGGTGCGACCCGTTAGGCAAGGGTCGCTCCCCTGGGGGGGCAAATTGTATTTAGACCATTTCTGCCCCCCTTGGGGGCAGATTGGCCGATTTTAGGTCAATCTGCCCCCAAGGGGGCAGAAACCACTAGGCACAGGGGATTTTTTTTTTTGCACCAATGTCACGTAGGTGGAGCGACCCCATAGGCAAGGGTCGCTCCCGGGGGGGGTTTGGGGGGGCAAATAAATTTTAGGCCATTTCTGCCCCCCCTGGGGACGGCTGAGCTAGAGGCCAAAATCCACAGGTAGGCACTGCTTTCTATGAAAAAATGTGATGTGTCCACGTTGTGTTTTGGGCCATTTCCTGTAACGGGCGCTAGGCCTACCCACACAAGTGAGGTATCATTTTTATCGGGAGACTTGGGGGAACGCTGGGTGGAAGGAAATTTGTGGCTCCTCTCAGATTCCAGAACCTTCTGTCACCGAAATGTGAGGAAAATGTGTTTTTTTAGCCAAATTTTGAGGTTTGCAAATGATTCTTGGTAACAGAACCTGGTCAGAGCCCCACAAGTCACCCCATCTTGGATTTCCCTGGGTTTCTAGTTTTCAAAAATGCGCTGGTTTGCTAGGTTTCCCCAGGTGCCGGCTGAGCTAGAGGCCAAAATCCACAGGTAGGCACTGTTTTCTATGAAGAAATTTGATGTGTCCACGTTGTGTTTTGGGCCATTTCCTGTTGTGGGTGCTAGGCCTACCCACACAAGTGAGGTATCATTTTTATC
This sequence comes from Pleurodeles waltl, assembly GCF_031143425.1. Classification (NCBI taxonomy): domain Eukaryota; kingdom Metazoa; phylum Chordata; class Amphibia; order Caudata; family Salamandridae; genus Pleurodeles; species Pleurodeles waltl. The sequence continues at coordinate 738,419,918 of NC_090440.1, read as the reverse complement.
GGGAGACTTGGGGGAAGGCTGGGTGGAAGGAAGTTTGTGGCTCCTCTCAGATTCCAGAACTTTCAGTCACCGAAATGTGAGGAAAATGTGTTTTTTTTAGCCAAATTTTGAGGTTTGCAAAGGATTCTGGGTAACAGAACCTGGTCAGAGCCCCACAAGTCACTCCATCTTGGATTCCCCTAGGTCTCTAGTTTTAAAAAATGCACAGGTTTGGTAGGTTTCCCTCTGTGCCGGCTGAGCTAGAGGCCAAAATCTACAGGTAGGCACTTTGCAAAAAACACCTCTGTTTAATTTAAAAAAATGTGATGTGTCCACGTTGTGTTTTGGGGTGTTTCCTGTCACGGGCGCTAGGCTTACCCACACAAGTGAGGTATCGTTTTTATCGGGAGACTTGGGGGAACGCTGGGTGGAAGGAAATTTGTGGCTCCTCTCAGATTCCAGAACTTTCTGTCACCGAAATGTGAGGAAAATGTGTTTTTTTAGCCAAATTGTGAGGTTTGCAAAAGATTCTGGGTAACAGAACCTGGTCAGAGCCCCACAAGTCACCCCATCTTGGATTCCCCTAGGTCTCTAGTTTTCAAAAATGCACAGGTTTGGTAGATTTCCCTAGGTGCCGGCTGAGCTAGAGGCCAAAATCTACAGGTAGGCACTTTGCAAAAAACACCTCTGTTTTCTTTAAAAAAATGTGATGTGTCCACGTTGCGTTTTGGGGCATTTCCTGTCGCGGGTGCTAGGCCTACCCACACAAGTGAGGTATCATTTTTATCGGGAGATTTGGGGGAACGCTAGGTGGAAGGAAATTTGTGGCTCCTCTCTGATTCCAGAACTTTCTGTCACCAAAATTTGAGGAAAATGTGTCTATTTAGCCAAATTTTGAGGTTTGCAAAGGATTATGGGTAACAGAACCTGGTCAGAGCCCCACAAGTCACCCTACTTGGATTCCCCTAGGTCTCCAGTTTTAAAAAATGCACAGGTTTGGTAGGTTTCCCTAGGTGCCGGCTGAGCTAGAGGCCAACATCTACAGGTAGGCACTTTGCAAAAAACACCTCTGTTTTCTTTAAAAAAATGTGATGTGTCCATGTTGCGTTTTGGGGCGTTTCCTGTCGCGGGCGCTAGGCCTACCCACACAAGTGAGGTATCATTTTAATTGGGAGACTTGGGGGAACATAGATTAGCAAAACAAGTGTTATTGCCCCTTGTCTTCCTCTACATTTTTTCCTTCCAAATATAAGAGAGTGTGTAAAAAAGACATCTATTTGAGAAATGCCCTGTAATTCACATGCTAGTATGGTCACCCCGGAATTCAGAGATGTGCAAATAACCACTGCTCCTCAACACCTTATCTTGTGCCCTTTTTGGAAATACAAAGGTTTTCTTGATAGCTATTTTTCACTCTTTATATTTCAGCAAATGAATTGCTGTATACCCGGTATAGAATGAAAACGCACTGCAGGGTGCAGCTCATTTATTGGCTCTGGGTACCTAGGGTTTTTGATGAACCTACAAGCCCTATATATCCCCGCAACCAGAGGAGTCCAGCAGACAAAACAGTATATTGCTTTTGAAAATATGACATTGCAGGAAAAAGTTACAGAGTAAAACGTAGAGAAAAATTGATGTTTTTTTACCTCAATTTCAATATTTTTCTTTTTCAGTTGTTATTTTCTGTAGGAAACCCTTATAGGATCTACACAAATTACCCCTTGCTGAATTCAGAATTTTGTCTACTTTTCAGAAATGTTGCGGTATCTGGGATCCAGCATTGGTTTCATGCCCATTTCTGTCACTGACTGGAAGGAGGCTAAAAGCACATAAAATCGTAAAAATGGGGTATGTTCCCAGTAAAATGCAAAATTGTGTGGAAAAAGTGGGTTTTCTGATTCAAGTCTGCCTGTTCCTGAAAGCTGGGAAGCTGGTGATTTTAGCACCACAACCCCTTTCTTGATGCCATTTTCAGGGAAAAAACCACAAGCCTTTGTCTGCAGCCCCTTTTTCCAATTTTTTTGAAAAAAACTAAATTTTCACTGTATTTTGGCTAATTTCTTGGCCTCCTTCTGGGGAACCCACAAAGTCTGGGTACCTCTATAATCCCTAGGATGTTGGAAAAAAAGGACGCAAATTTGGCTTGGCTAGCTTATGTGGACAAAAAGTTATGAGGGCCTAAGCGCGAACTGCCCCAAATAGCCAAAAAAAGGCTTGGCACAGGAGGGGGAAAAGGCCTGGCAGCGAAGGGGTTAAATCCAACTTCACCAGTCAGCGAGATTTTGTATTACAATTCTGTTCATACTAAATATGTCCTTGTTACTCCTTTCAGATCATAATCTACCACTCAAACAGTATATGAGGGTAGCCCCAATGTTAGCCCATGAAAGAAGCAGGCCTCACAGAAGTGTAAAAATGAATTTAGGAGTTTTACACTACCAGGACATATCCTGCCTTTTATCTACATAGCACCCTGCCCTATGGGTTACCTAGGGCCTACCTTGGGGGTGATTTCTATGTAGAAAAAGGGGAGTTTAAGGATTGACATGTACTTTTAAATGCCAAGTCCAAGTGTCAGTGAAACTGCACACACAGGCCTTTCAATGGCAGGCCTGAGGCATGGTTAAGAGGCTACTTATGTGGGTGGCACAATCAGTGCTGCAGGCCCACTAGTAGCATTTAATCTACAGGCCCAGGGAACATATAGTGCAGTTTACTGGGGTCTAATAAGTAGATTACATAAGCCAATTGGGTATGAACCGATGTCACCATGTTTTAAGAGAGAGAGCATATGCACTTTTGCACTGGTTAGCAGTGGTAAAGTGCGCAGAGTCCTAAAACCAGCAAAAACAATGTCCAAAAAGTGGAGGGAGGCAGGCAAAACGTTAGGCGTGACTACCCTAAGGCTGTCAGGTCTAATATATATATAAATAAATAAATATATATACCAAAACTGCTGAACTCAAAGCAGGTGCTACCACAGTGTGAGGATAGAACGTAGAACTCACGCACAATCAATAAGCAGAACAGGTTGTAGCACTCACGGGATGTCCTTTAATGATGATCCACGCAGACGCGTTTCGGCTCAACCCCTTCTCAATGCATGTTCTTTTTTACAGACACATTTCTCCGTTTAAAAATGACATAATTTACTCCCATTGGAGGATGTAAAACTACGACACTAAAAAAGGTCTCACAACCCTTTGAGTTTATGGCTGATGCTCTGTTTAATACTCGTTGATATTGATACCCAATGTCCCATTTTATCCTGATAGATGCAAAACAAACAAACACTAATTTTATCATTGTTAGAGTCCTTTGATGATTCATCCTGCATAAGTGCGCCATTTCCAATAGCTTCAAAGTGTATCTGTTCATGTAAACATTCCTCTCATGCCGCTAATATGTTGATTTACCACAGGTTCAATGCGAATTACTGTACAGCCTTTAATCTTGAATAGTTTACAACTTGTAGTCAGCGGAGTGACACACATTGTGACGGGTCTGGCAGTTTTAATTAAGTAGTTTCACACAAACTCACCAAAGCTCCCGAACAGAAAGCAGGTGCTACCACAGTATGAGGGTAGGACTCAGGTACAATCAATAAACAGAACAGGCTGGAGCACTCACTGCTCTTTAATGATGAACCACATAGACGCGTTTCAGCCTAATGCGTTTCTTAATGCGTGTTAATTTCAACTGACACAGGCACATTTCTGTTTAAAAATGACATAATTAACTCCCATTTGAGGATGTAAAACTACGACAGAAAATAGCTCACATCCCTTTGAGTTTATGTCTATTCAGAGTTGCAATGCTTACGTAACAATTCCCATTATTCTTAATTGTGCTTGCTCATGCTCTGCCTAATGCTCATTATTGATGATAGTGATATCCAATGTCCCATTTTATCCTGATGGGGCAAAACAAACAAGAAGATTTTATCATTGTTAGAGTCCTTTGATGATTCCTCCTGTGCACGGTTTCCAATAGTTTTAAAAGGTATCTGTCCATGTAAACATCCCTTACATGCAGCTAATATGTAGAATTACTGCAGGTGCAAGTACAATTACTCCACAGCCTTAATCTTGAACATATACAACTTGTAGTCGATGCAGTGACACACATTGAGACTGTTCTGGCAGTCTCAATTAAGTAGCTTCACACAGAAACACCAAAGCTACCGAGCTCAAAGTGGGTCCTAAAAAATCATGACGGTAGGACTCATGTACAATCAATAAACAGAACAGGTTGGAACACTCACTGGGTGTTTTTTAATGATGATCCACACAGACACGTTTCTATTACCTTAGGCCACAAGTTAAATTTAGTTGAAATAACTCTAACTGTTGAATTTTTACTGTTTTGTATGAGTAAATTCATAACGTGACTTTAACGTCCCTGTAACCTTTTATACTTTAAGTGAATTTCTATGTTTTTAAAATTCTATTTCCTGATTATAATGTCCCTGTAACCTAGGATTTCTCCAGTGAATTTCTCTTTTTTTTTAAATGTAGAGTAATTTTCATTTCTATACCTTAATCCAAACTCTGGCACACACAACTTTTGGCTGTGCATGGTGGGCAGGCCCTGTGGCCAGCCCCATACAACCACCCAACCATGCGCCATCCCCTAACCACCCAACCCCACTCTGCTCATGGGTGTGGGAGTTGTCTGCTGGTCACATGGCCACCCTCCCCTGGCTGATTTTGTCCCCGGGGACCCTATACCCCAGTGTCCGGCTTTCAAATTTTAATTTTTTTGGGTGGAGTAGGGCGATGTGGCCACCCTACCCCAGCCGATTTCGGCACTGGGACCCAGGGAAATGAACACAGACACACATACTGTTGAGCCTTCAACCTTCGGTGTGTGGGTCTGAGACCTTAACCACTAGGCCAAAAGTGACTCCTTAGCATGTGGTGTCCAGACTTCGCTATGACATTGAACCCAAAGATTTTGAGTGGAAAAAGACTTCAATGTTACATCACTAGGAATGTTTGACGGATCACCCCAAAACGTTCAACACATCAGCTGAACTGACCAAAGTATATGTTTTAAAAATTTCATGATTTGTCAAGCAGCGTCAATGTTATTGCCAAACTTGCCTATATCTTTGGTGTTGACGAATCTCCACACAAGTTTCCCAAAAAGCATGCTATTGATTCTTTTTATGCATGGAAAGTTTCGTGGTGATCTGTCAACTGGGGCTGAGAAAAAGGGGAGTCAAAAAAAGTGCGTTGTCCATGTTAATTCCCATAGGAGTTTTGAACAAGACTACAACCCGAACTGCTGGACGGAATTACAACATATTTGGCAGAAAGCTAGATTTTATTCCACAAATTGTGCTTTTGTTATTTGGTGTAAATTCATTCAGTAGTTTTTCGAGATATTAAAGGAAAACCAAGTGTGTATTTGGGCTGAGCCTAAGCACAGATCCCATGGTGAGATCTGTGTGGCTGTCAGCACTTCAACCCGAAAGTGATGACAGCCATCTTGTAGTGAATGGCAGGTTTTGAGGGTCACAAAAAGGAGAACATATAAAGGGGATAACCAATTTTAATTACAATATAAATCATCTGTTGATGGTACCATACTAAATTAAGGAATTGTGGTGCATTCTAAAGTGATTTTACCCAGCTGGAATTTCATAAATTATGTTTGTGAGAAACTGTTTTCTGATTATTTTCCCATAGAGGTTGTGGAAGGTGCTCCAGAAGCTAAAATAAGAGCATACTTTCTGTAAATTCATACTGTCTTTCTCAGCCATATGAGAATGAAGTCAGACAGTCTAAATAAAACATGTACTTCCAACAGGAGCAGCCTGAAAGACCATAGGCCAACTGTTGGACCTGGCTTTTTGACAGGGTCATCCCCAAACTTTTTGCCTTCCTCCTTCTCTTTTTCTGACCTCATTTTTGCTGGTTTTTAGACTCTGCGCACTTTACCACTGCTAACCAGTGCTAAAGTGCATATGCTCTCTCCCTTAAAACATGGTAACCTTGAATCATACCTGATTGGACTATTAATTTACTTATAAGTCCCTAGTAAGGTGCACTTTATGTGCATAGGGCTGGTAAATTAAATGCTACTAGTGGGCCTGCAGCACTGGTTGTGCCACCCACTTAAGTAGCCCCTTTTCCTTGTGTCAGGCCTGCCATTGCAAGGCCTGTGTGTCCAGTTTCACTGCCACCTCGACTTGGCATTTAAAAGTACTTGCCAAGCCTAGAACTCCCCTTTTTCTACATATAAGTCACCCTTAATGTGTGCCCTAGGTAACCCCTAGAGCAGGGTGCGGTGTAGATAAAAGGCAGGACATATACCTGTGTAGTTATATGTCCTGGTAGTGTAAAACTCCTAAATTCGTTTTTACACTACTGTGGGGCCTGCTTCCTTCATAGGCTAACATTGGGGCTGCCCTCATACACTGTTGAAGTGGCAGCTGCTGATCTGAAAGGAGCAGGAAGGTCATATTTAGTATGACCAGAATGGTAATACAAAATCCTGCTGACTGGTGAAGTCGGATTTAATATTACTATTCTAGAAATGCCACTTTTAGAAAGTGAGCATTTCTTTGCACTTAAATCTTTCTGTGCCTTACAATCCACGTCTGGCTGGGCTTGGTTGACAGCTCCTTGTGCATTCACTCAGACACACCCCAAACACAGGGTACTCAGCCTCACTTGCATACATCTGCATTTTGAATGGGTCTTCCTGGGCTGGGAGGGTGGAGGGCCTGCTCTCACAAAGGACTGCCACACCCCCTACTGGGACCCTGGCAGACAGGATTGAACTGAAAGGGGACCTGGTGCACTTCTTAGCCACTCTTTGAAGTCTCCCCCACTTCAAAGGCACATTTGGGTATAAAACAGGGCCTCTGCCCTACCTCATCAGACACTTGCTGGAGAAGAAACCTGAACCAGAAACTACATCCTGCCAAGAAGAACTGCCTGGCTGCTCAAAGGACTCACCTGTCTGCTTTCTACAAAGGACTGCTGTCTTGCTGTTGCCCTGCTGCCTTGCTGAACTCTTGTCTGGCTGTGAAAGTGCTCTCCAAGGGCTTGGATAGAGCTTGCCTCCTGTTCCTTGAAGTCTCAGGACCAAAAAGACTTCTTCCTTTCACTTGGACGCTCCGTGCGCCGAAAATTTCGACGCACAGCTTGTTTCGCGGCGAGAAAAACGCCGCACACCGACGCTGATCGACGCAACGCCCTCGGGACGATCGAGACTTCGACGCACAATCTCGCAAGGACAAAGCCGCCCGACTTTCCAGGAGAAATCGACGCGACGCCTACCGTGAGCGCGAAACTTTGACGCACGGCCTCGCAAGGACAACGCCGCCCGACTTCCAAGGAGAAATCGACGCGACGCCTGCCGTGAGACCAAACTTCCGACGCACGGCCTCGCAAGGACAACGCCGCCCGACTTCCAAGGAGAAATCGACGCGACGCCTACCGTGAGATCGAAACTTCGACGCGCAGCCCCGCAGAACGACGCGCAGCCGGAAAACAAGCAGGAGAATCCATGCACAGACCCGGGACATCTGGTAATCCCCGCGATCCACGAAAAGAGACTGTCTGCGCGCCGGAAAACGACGCCCGACTTCCCCGCGTGGAAAAGAACGACGCAAGTCTTTGTGTGCTGAGGAGAAATCGACGCACACACCCTTTTTCCACGCATCTCTCCACCTGTGGCCCTCTGAGGAGATTTTCCACCAGAAACCAGGTACTTTGTGCTTGAAAGACACTTTATTGCATTCTAAAGACTTAAGACACTTTATATCACTTCCCTGTGATATTTCTACAATTTTCCATTGCAACTTTATCCTTTTTGACCTCCAATTATCCTGATAAATATTATATATTTTTCTAAACACTGTGTGGTGTATTTTTGTGGTGCTATATGGTGGTATTGTATGATTTATTGCACAAATACTTTACACATTGCCTTCTAAGTTAAGCCTGACTGCTCGTGCCAAGCTACCAGAGGGTGGGCACAGGATAATCTTGGATAGTGTGTGACTTACCCTGACTAGAGTGAGGGCTTTTTCTTGGACAGAGGGTAACCTGACTGCCAACCAAAAACCCCATTTCTAACACCAACATTATGTATTAAAAAGTTTAATGCTACTCCTGCAGCACCTTTAAAGAACTTTACCACAAACAAAAACACTAGAATCAGAACAAACTGGTACATAAATATCTCCTTAACTGAACAGTCTTCCCCTTTTAATGGCTCATCCTGGAGTGTTAAGTACCTACAATTCTTTCAACTGTTACTGTTTGAGTATGAAAGTTTATAATGTATTGAGTGTTTTTAAAGTTATTGCATGATTATTAAGACAAATTAACTCCTCTTCTAATTTTCGGACGAGAGTTAGATTTTTCTTAGGTGAAATATTTTATAACAGTGACCTTGTCTGTCTTGTTCGATCCTTTATTTAGGCTACTAGTTTCTTTGCTGCTGTTTTGAATACTATGGTTTCACAGTTTCTGGTATGTATATTTCAATAGATATAAATTATAGTTCATACCACATTGACAGCATTAAAAAAACGCAGTGGAAGCACTCAAGACACGTCTCACCTCTAGCTTTGATTGAACACTGCTGGCATTTGCCATTAGTCTGTGATTGAGCCACTCAAGACACTAATCGAGTCTGATTTTTTTTTTAAATCTCCAATCCGTGAGAGATTATGCTGCATGCGGTCAAGCCATGCATCGTAAAGATGTGCCTGAGGTTAATACGGAAACTGTTGCAAGAAGTTCCGCCATTTTGAATTGGGTATTTTTGCATTTAGAATAATTTTATTAACTTATTGTGAGTCCCGTTTTGTTGTTGTTATAATTAACAAACTTTTATAAGTCAGTTTTTCAGTCAGGTATCAGTTACATTTTTCAAGAGATTGGTCAGAGTGCATATTAGGCTATTTTGGATAAAAAATTAAGAGATATTTTGGTACTTTTTGGATGAAATATGGATCGTGCACAAGGTTGTAGTATGGAGATTACGGCCAATAGAATTCATGAGGAGGTTGTTAAGAGTCTAATTCAACATGAAATGAAATGAAATGAAAAGTCAAGTTGAGGAAAGAGTGGAAAATATTTTGAAAGGGAGGAAGAGGAAGGATATTGGGTTTAGAGAAGAGTTTTATTCCCTTTCTGAGGGAGAAGGAAGGAGTGATGAGATTGGTAAGAAAAGAACTAAGGAACAAGACATGTGAAAGGTGTTGTGTTATATAAAAAAGGTAAGGATAGCTTTAATGCCATTTCTAAGAAAGGTGTCCTTGGCAAAACACAGGGCAGCAGGTGTCCTTGGTGGCACGCAAAGAAGAGGTGTCCTTTGCGGCACACAAGAAAAGGAAAATTTCGAAGTGGAAATGGAGAATATGTCTTGATTTTAAAATGAAAGATTCATTGATGAATGTCTTAGACTTAAATCAGGATGATGAGTTTGTTGAGGAATTTGAGTCCTTTTGAAGGAGGATGTTCAACAGATGCAATTCAGGATCCTTTTGGGGGAGAAATGTTTTCTTCTTTGAATATAAAACATCCGCGAAGCACGAAATGGTGGCCAATGGATCACGTAGCCAAGTTTATAAAGGAGTGGATTCGGAAACCTCTAGTTAAGGAGGTGAAAAGAGTGATGAGGGCTGAGCGCTCTAGATCTGTTATTGCAGAAAACGTGTCTAATCTCCTGAATTTGGATCCAGAACTAATCATTTTTTTGTTCCACTTCGGCAGATATCCGTGAAAGGGTCTTTAATGCTCCTTAAAGATCTGCCAGGGTAAGTTACTAGATCTGGGTCCACTGGCCAAAATATTGGATATGGCCAAGGAGACATATGTGAATGAGAATCAGGTGGCTTTGGAACTACTAAGAGGATGGAGCCAGAGGGCTGTGGTTATGTTAGGAAATACAAATGCTGGATTACTGGCAGAGAAAAGAAGGGCAAGTCTTATGAAGAGTAGTCCAAAATTAGGAGACGTGCCTCATAAAGAGATCAACGATAATGCTAAGTGGTTACTGTTTGGTGATGGCCTGGCTAACAATGTTGGAAAGTATGTAAGCACTTTTACAGCCTTGGATGAGGCCCGGGGTAACAGGCATGGAATTTTTGGAAATTGGGTTTTTGGCAGGGCCAGTAGAAGAGGACCCACTACTGGGCATGGATTTCAGAGGTCCCAATACAACAGCCAATATGGCAGTCAATACATAGGAAGAGGATACCAGTCAACAGGGTTTTACCCCAGCAGGGGAAGGTCGGCCAGACACCGTTGAGGAAGATTTACAACTGGACGAAATCAATCACAAGAAGGAGATCAGGGTGAGTGCGGAGATTTGTTCTGTTTTCTTATTACAATAGTTGGAAGACATTTGAAACATTTCATAGGAGAATGGGAACAGATAACACAGAATCTATTAGTGTTGGAGACAATCCAAGGATGTTCAATAGAATTCATAGATTACCCTCCACAAGAAAAGGAACAAAGGGAGTTAAAAGTTTCAGAGGAACCTATTGTAGATTCGGAAATAGATGCATTGGTTCAAAAAGGTGTGACTATTTGTATAGAGAAGATAGCAAAGTGTTTTGTAAGCAATATTTTCCTAGTAAAGAAAAAGGAGAATGGTTGGAGGGCAGTTATAAATGTCCGAGACCTGAACAGGTTTTTGAGGTACAGACATTTAAAAATGTAAGGGATTCACTGTTTTAGGGCCTTGTTGATCGAGAAAGACTGATTAGTGAATTTGGATTTGAAGGATGCTTATTTCTCAGTTTCAATAGGGAAAGAGAGTCAGAAGTATTTATAGTTCAGATGGAAAAATCATCTTCATCAGTTTCAGTGCATTCCTTTTGGCCTCTCCTCTGCACCTTGGTGTTTCATGAAGGTGATGAAGGTGGTTGTATCCTATTTCAGGGGGAGAGGAATTCACATGATTATTTATTTAGACAACATCCTTTTAATGTCTCAGAAAGTAGAGGAACTGAGGAAGGAGTTGGAATCGGTGTTAAGGATGTTGCAAAGCTTGGGGTTTCTGGTGAATGAAGAGAAATCGGTATTGGCACCCTCTTAGACTATGGAGTTTTTAGGGTTCAATGTAAAAAAGGTTGAGAGTGTTTTACAGCTTCCAGAAAAAGATAGGGAAGATAACGAAGGAGCTTGTTCAAATTTTGAAGAAGGAGTTGTTAACTTTGAGGGACTGCAAGCATAGTAAGTTTGTTGTCATATTCTATTTTTCCAGGACCCCTACAGTACAGTGCATTACAGATGTTAAATGGAGATGCATTGAGAAAATGATTTAGGGAATGGAGACAAGATTTCATTGGATGTGGATGTGAAGGAGAAATTACTTTGGTGGGTAAAGCATATGGAGTCATGGAATGTTTGGGAACTTTTTGGATGTGCTCTGAATCTGGTTTTGGAGACAGATGCTAGTTTGAGGGGTTGGGGAGCACAATTGGGAGAGCAACAGACAGGAGGAGTGTGGTCAAAAGAAGATAAATTGAGTCATATAAATTGTTTAGAGTTGACAGCTTGGTTGTATGTGTTGAAAATTTTCAGGAGAAGTTTAGAAGGACAATCAGTGTTAATGAGAACAGACAATGTTTCAGCTGTTGATTATATCAACAAATTAGGAGGGACCAAATCCACAAAATTGGCAGATTTAGCAAATACATTTTGTAGTATTTGACTGGAACACAAGACAATGGTGAAGGCATAGTGTTTGCCAGGATTCTAAATCTCATGGCAGATTGGAACTCGAGATACCAAAGGGATTTCAGCAACTAGAAGTTGTATCACAGTTGTTTTTGCAAGAAAGACAGAATTTGGGTTCCATTAGAGGTGGATCTTTTTGCAAGTTGATTGACATATTAAAGAGATAATTATTGCAGCTGGATGCCAGATCCTATGGTGACAGCAGTGGATGCATTTTAACAGATGTGGAAAGGATTGAAGGCTTATGCGTTTTCACCTTTCGTAATGATACAGAGGGTGTTGTTGAAATGGAGGCAGGCGAAATGTCAGATAATTTTAGTGACTCTGTTTTGGGTTTCACAGGTTTGGTTTCCAACTCTGATGGAGTTGGCTTGCACAGAACCTTTTTTTATTTCCAGTAAAGAAAGGTTTATTGAAAAATGCAGAAGGGGAGGCTCATCCATTAGTGCACAGCAGGGCCCTGAACCTTCTTGTGTGGAAGGTGTCAAGAGAGCTAGCTATTTCAAGGGGTGTTTGAATAGAGCTGCAGATTTTCTTGAGGAGTCCTGGGCTCCAGGGACTAGGAGAAGATACATGGGACTATGGAAAGTTTGGGTTTGTTGGTGCATAGAAAGGAGTTTGGATCCCATGGAGGCTCCTTTAGTGGAAATGGTTAATTTTTTGGTTGAGAAATTTGAAGAAGGTTTGGGCTATCCAACGATGAATAGGTCAGCCATTTCGGCTGGTCATGTGCTTGTTTATGGTTAGCCAATAGGTAGAAATGTTTTCATATGCAAAACTTTTAACATTTTGAGATTGAGAAAACCTAAACCACGGTATAGTGCGTTATGGGATGTTAACTTGATGTTGTCTTTATTTTTTGTTTGACCTTCAAATAAATATCTGGACGTGAAGAGACTTTCAGAGAAGTTAGCAACTTTACTATGTCTAGTATCATGCAGAAGAGTTTCAGATGTGAAAGCATTAGAAGTAAGTAACAAGGTGATTAACCCGGATGGAGTGTGTTTTGAAATCTGGAAGAGAACAAAGACTATGTCAGAGTCTATTTTCTATCTAATTTTTAAAGATTAAAAGAAATTGTGGGCAGTGGATTGCATGATTGAATATGAGAACAGTTTTAGAAAATTGAAAACATGGAGAGAGCCAACTGTTGATTTCTTATGTGAACCCTTATGGTGCAGTAAGTAAAGTGACATTGTCAAGGTGGGTCAAAAATGTCATGAAGGAAGGTGGTATTGATGTGTTAGTGTCCAAGTCACATTCTGTTAGGGGTGCTATGGCGAATAAGATGTATTTGTCTGGTGGCTGGCTGGAGGAGATTCTACAGGCAGCAGATTAGATGAATGCTACTTCTTTTGCAAAGCATTATTTCAGACCAACAAAGCATGTGTCGAATGAAGGGCTTTCAGCATGCATAATGATAGCCTCCGGTCTTGAAATGAAATGGTGATTCTCATAGTGTAATGAATGGAGAATCAAAATGTAATTAAAGACACAGAGGCTTACATTATCCCACCCGCCTCCACCCAATATAGATATAAAAAAAAAAGAAAAAAAGAGAAATTTGGTGTATTATAGGTTTGTGCATGGAGTTGTTACAATATTATTGTTATATCATTTTGTTTGGATTATTATTGCTTAGAAATATTGTAGGATGTTCGTGATGAATAGATGTTTTTTCCGCAGATTAACATGGAAGGAAGCTGTTTTGGATTGAAAGACTTGTTGCAGAGGAGGCAGAGAAGTGAAGAGGTTTTTCTGCACTTAATTAGGAAACATTTTCAGTGAAGGGGATATTTGTGGGTTAGTTGGTTACGATTCTAGTGTTTTAGTTTTTTGTGCAGTTCTTTAAAGTTGCTGCCGGAGTGCCATTAAATGTTTTAATGCATAACGTTAGCCTCTATGTCTTTAGTGAAATTTTCATTTTCTATTCATTACATTATGAGAATCGCCATTCCCCTGTGTTCTGACTGCAGCCTGCCAGAGTGTGCTAAAGAACAACTAGAGTGCTAACAGTCTTACTTATGAAAAAAAGGTGGCACATCAGATGCCATCTCGATTGAATCAAACTGGTAAAACTTAAAACATTTAATTTAGAAAGGGACAAAATGAGGGAGTTCATTATGTCATAGAAATTATGGTTAGTGCTGTAGAAAGAATAATTAGGACACATGTTAAGTTCAGTCTAAAATATCTTCCTTTTATACCTCTAACCGGTGCAGCCACCCAGTGTTCCAAAGAACAAATACAGTGCTAACAGTCGTGCTTATGAAAAAAGTGTGGCAATTGTTCCCTTGTCATGCGCTGCTAATTACCTGAGATATTACATCTTTCATGACATCTTCTTTGACAACATTGATAATATCAATGTAACATTTGCAATAAACTTATTGATGAGAAAACTGTGCATGGTGAGGGCATGAGTTATAGTTACCTTGGACACCAGGTACATTTACTTGAAACTCATACTATAGCAGCTGAATGTCTATGATTTTGTGTGTGCAAATTCTGAACCTAACTATAAAGTCCCTGTAACCTTCAGGTTTTAATTAAACTTATAAGTTTTTTTTTTTAATGTTTTGTTTCCTAACTATAACGTCCTTGTAACCTTTGTTTTTTCAGCGAAAAAAGAAATAAAAATCATATATATAAAACCTACTGGTGGTACTAATTTCCATAGAAAAATAACTTTTTGTTTTGCTAATAACTTAGGCGTTCCTTGACAAGTCTTTACCAAATTTACAAAACTATTGTCCTGTTCCGTTCAGCTGCTCTCTAGAATGTTTTGGGATGATCCTTCAAACAGGGGCCAAGAAAAAGGGAAGGGCACAAAACAAGTTCTTCCCATGCAAATTCCAATAGGGATTTTAGACATGTATACAGACCGAACCACTGAACGGATTTACACCAAATTTTGCAGAAAGCTAGATCTTGGTCCAGAAAGACCTATTTTTGTAATTTTATGAGCATAACTTGCCCTTGCCATACACTGCTAATTACCCCACATATCACATCAGTAATTGCATCTTCTATGACATCATTGATGACATCATTGCAACATTTGCAGTAAAATTGTTGATCTGAAAACTGCATGGTGGGGCATGTCTTATAGTCACCTTAGGGCACAATTTAAAGTTACTTAAAATAACTAACTATAACAGCTAAATTTCTATGGTTTTATGTATGTAAATTATGAACCTAGCTATAACGACCCTGTAACCTTTGTTTTTTAGTGAATATATATATATATATATATATATATATATATATATATATATATATATATATGTGTGTGTGTGTGTGTGTGTGAGTGTGTGTGTTTCAATGTGTCTGAATAGATAGATAGATAGATAGATAGATAGATAGATAGATAGATAGATAGATAGATCACTTGCCTACTTATACTTATTTTGACAATAAGTGGTAGTTGATATTCTGCACTCAGTATTGCTGCAGGGAAATATTTTTCACTCGATATTGTGATACAACCATTGTTTTCAAGCCACACATTGCATCAGGAAAACCCTGCTGAAATGTGCAAGCACAAAGGGAGGTTGGAAAGAGGCAATAGACAACACGTGGTAATTAGGTAGGCAATTTCTGATACAAATTCTGATACCACATGTTATGCCCCATTCGAACCTTCCCACAGTGCTGACTGTAGAATATCAACTAACACAATATGATCAAAGTAAGGCTATGTAGTTAAGTGAAGGTAGCCCCATAACTGATACCACATGTCATGGCCCATTTCAACCTCCTAAACTCATAGCGATGAGATAATACCCCACTGGGGAAACAATGCACCTTGCGGTATCAGTAACTCACTCTGCAGTATACCGCGTAACCTTTATAATTCCGTGTACTACCGGGTATCACACCTCTTAGATAAAAGTACAATGTTTTATGTTATTCTTGGTAAATACCCATTAGAAGGCGAGCGCAGTCATGTGACAATTGTACTGCGGAGACGTCTGATCTCTTGACAAGAAGATTGCTTCTTACTTTAGACACGCTTCCCTTAGGTAGCAAGATCTTATTGTTCCAAGTTGTTCTTCTCTCTAAACGGCTCCCATTTCTCATCACCTTTTAAAATTCATTGAGCGCATTTGAATTCGAATCAAGGCAAAGGAGGGATCGAAAACACGTCTGTGCCATTTCAGAATTTTAAACTTAAATTATTTTCTTTCGAGAGGTAATCAGAAGCCCCATTTCAGGTAGTGCGAAAATGCCCTCCGATAAAATCTCATTATAAATATCTAGTACTTTCTTATTGTGATGTTTCATCCATCTGAGCTTTTGTAATCCACTGGCGTACACAGAACTATACATTCCAGAATGGTGTTAGTATGTCCCATTGCTGATGAGGATGTATTAACTATCTCTCCCTCAGCATTACACAATCTAAAACTCAGTCTGAATTCTGATATTTTATCACAATATTATCTACAATGTTCTTGTACAATCATATTTTATTTCCATTTGTCTGCGACCTGTATCTAAAGTTTCCATTTAATGTCACGTATTGACAAACTCATAGAAAGACTTCCCCCCAAAAGAGTAGAAGCATTTGAGACAGTACATAAATATTATCCTCTAATCGCGTTTTGCAATAAATACCTCCTTTGTGTTTCAGCATGCTTTTGCCATTTTATATTGATTTGCTCTGACTTTGAACATTCAATATAATAACATATGATTGGTGGTGCAACCTTTTCGTTCTAATGAGCTACCCCACAGGGCATGTTAAACAGTAAATGACCAAAGGGTTGTCGGACTTAAGACAACTGTGGCCATGGCAGATTTTTAGAGTAACTGTGGGTTGTGTGAAAGATTCCGATTGAGATTCATGTGGTAATGCTTTATTGTCGTACAAATATTTAGAAAACATAAATAAGCCACGATGAACCATAATGCAATAGGACCTCCAGTTCTAAAAATCATCAGACCACAAATGGCAAAAAAGAAATAAGACCAATCACGCTTTTTAAACAGTTGATCCTACATCATCCTTACAATGAATGTAAGCTCCGTTACCTCCTTTTTGACTAATG
The DNA here is from genome assembly GCF_031143425.1 of Pleurodeles waltl. Classification (NCBI taxonomy): domain Eukaryota; kingdom Metazoa; phylum Chordata; class Amphibia; order Caudata; family Salamandridae; genus Pleurodeles; species Pleurodeles waltl. The sequence goes on along the minus strand of NC_090440.1, from coordinate 738,403,165 downwards.
CGACGAGGGCTATAAATGAAGAAATTGACTCAGTGAACGAGAGACTGACATATACTTGGAAATCCCTAACAGGGGCTGCTCGTAGGGAGGCGCATGCAGCTATGATCATCACTGACATTGCTTCCAATGAAAGGGCCATAGCCATCTCAGTATTGTTAGGGAGATGATACAAGGGTAAGAGGAGGAGTGCCTGCGTTTCAGATACACATTGTACTGTTGATGCACAGAATGGTATTGCTGGAAACCTTGCATCTGATGTTACCGGTTCGTCCTCAGTTAAGAAAAAGACCCTGTTGGACCCCCAGGCAGAAACATTTAGGCTCTGTCCCTTAATAATTGTCCGGGAGATGATAGTCTGAAGGTTCTGAGCAATTGTTTCGTATTCACTGCTCAGATATATATAGACTGGAGGATTCATTGAACACGTCTTGTGACTTTGTTTTAGGGAGGTTAAACATTTGGGGAATAATAGAGGAGTTATTGCTTAGCTCCTCATAAACGGAATATTAAACAAGATGCGGATATGTTGATATGACACTTAGAGCCTGGCAGTCATACCACCTAGTTGGATACCCCTAGGGACTTCCTGCTGCTGCTGTTCATGATTAGCAAACTGAGAGGGTTTAGGCAATGCCCTTCCCGCTGACCAGCTGATAAAGTAGTCTATGTTGACCACCCTTAATCCTCTGAAAGCAAGCTGCTTTCTCTACATGTACCTCAAGAAGCTGCTCCCTTTTTTGTTGTTCTCACGAGAATGCCCCCTTTACACTACAATGGAAACGAAAATTGTGAGCAATTGATTGAATCGCTGCACTGGACAAATGGACAATTCGGGGTTCCAAGGCTTTGGAAAAAAATAGATTTTAATGGCTTGTGGGTTTCCTTGGATTGGGTTTAGTCCAAAGAAAGATGGCAGTGTTTTAATGATAATTCATCCCATGAAGTCCCTTTATGCAGAAAACCTGGTAAAAGCCAACTGATAACCAGAACCAGCCTTGCTCGGTTAGTACCTTGGGTGGACAAACATGTGGCACTCTTGCTGCTGAATAAAGTAAGGCAGCAGGGGACCCCTTTTGTGTGATAAATACAGCAGTGGCAGGCCTCTGAACACAAACACCTTCTTGCCCCTGCCACCAGCTCACCTGAATCACCCACAGATTAGCTCCATCATGTTAATGCCATGTTGCTTGTTGGAGGAGGTGGGATTAAGATGGGAGATCAATGAAGGGGTTGAGAGTGTCAAAGCAGCGCATGCACAGTGCTTAAAAGGACTTTACACTGGATAACTGGAGCCATTTGAAGGAGCGCTGCTGTTTGCATGACCCTAATGCAGACAACTCTGTGTGCCCCTCTGAAGATGAGATGCCTGGGTCTGGGCCCAGCTTGTCATGCCAGAAACCGGCCCTGCTGGTAACTACTATGGATTCATCAGATGGGCAATGTATATTGTTAACGCTGAGGTATTAGTGCGTTTTATTAATTCATGTATTTTGAGTGTTGGATTTGCGTAGAAAATGTATTAATGTAGAGAAAAAAAATGCACACATTTGAAGGTGCGACTACCAGAGTGGCTGTCATTCTTCTCGAAGCATACTTATTAATGGTTTATTAATAGGAAATGTAGAGCTTATGTTTGATTATTGTAGTAATATGTCATATTAAGGGTTATGCATTATGTAGTAGCTTTATTAATTGTAGGCCTTAACTTAGCGAGGTTTTGGCCTAGTCGCACGGCCTCATGTCAAATTGCATTTCATAGGTGTTTTATAAAATGTCTGCTTAGAGAATTAAATTGAGATTTTCCATTGTACTGACCATGTGCTCGTAGCTGAAGTTCTTTCTCATGAGAAATGCTTTCTAGAATATGCTGTACTTGCTAGTGAAACAATGTTTAATGTAATGTGTGAAAGACTGACCTTACTAAGAGAAGACAATGAATGCACTGACTGGAGTATAAGCTGCAACAATATTGATACCTGAAAAGCCAAATGACGAGAGCGGGAGTGATAGTTTAGATTTGAAGGTTTAGTTTCATTGGACTAAGTGTAAACATGGGATCACCTGACCAATTAGGATATGGGAAGTAGTTTTAGGAAATCTAACTTAGCCAAACTGCACCGAGAGGAGAGGGGCTATTACCTGTTTTCTTCCAAATGGTTGTAAGCGTTTATTCTGTGATATTCTTCTGAATTGTTTTGAGAGTATAGCTATTTTCTTTCAAACTGCTTGGAGAGACTTTGCTTTTTCTGAACTTTGATGCGGAATCCTGATGTCTAGCTGACTGAACTGATGTCCTATTGACGAACACTGTCACAGCTTGTGAACCATATTGAGGGCAGGTATATAATGATGTTACGTAATGTCTATTTGCTTTTGATACTAGGCACCAACCGCTACTTTTGATAGAGTCATAGAAATATGTTTTCCAAATTTGTGTGACTAAATTATTTTGCATGAAGTCCAAACATGCTATTCTAATCTGATGTAATTTAAGGTTCTGACTGATGAAGTTTGCTACATGTAATGACAGTTGATGTCTTTTCTTTGCTGAATCTAAATGTATGTTATATCATTTGTACAGTTATTCTTGGTATTAATGTGTACTGTAACATTAGAATGTGTGTTAGCTCAAGCTTTGATTAGATTGCCATTCTTTCACCGCTTTGGTCAGCCAGTATTGTTCCTGAATGTTCATCATTTGATATTTAGACTAAGTTACGCGACATTAGCATTGTTAATATAGGGAGATAAACATTCGAACTTTTATGTCAAAGGTGTAGTTAATCATGACTGCAAGGTTATGGTGTGTGGAAATTACTGACTCCTATTGATTGTTGATATCATTGATTGTTAACGTTATTGATCTGTATTGATAAGGGATATATGGTGGAAAAAACTCAAAGCGCAGTCAAAAGGTCCATCGGCCTATTCGCGTCTCCCTTGTAATTTTACTTAATAAGGTCTGACACGCTAACAGAGATGGTAGCAGAGATTGATGTTTTGTCTCCTTAAGAGCCCATCATAGAGGCCCGGTACATAGTTTGTCTCCTTAAGAGCCTATTATAGATGCCCGGTAAAAGTTTGTCTCCTTAAGAGTCCATCATACAGTCCAGAGATAGGTAGTAGAGTGCTTGGTCCCAGGGATTGTGGGCGAGAAATAACAAGTGTTCCCAGAGATGGTAGTGGGGTAAGTGATAATATCCTAACAAAGAGCAATTCATTTGCAGATTTAGGGTCAAATTTGGATTTTTCTTGATTTGATGATACAGAGTGGAAAGAAAATGTGCCCCTAAGTATCTACAGTGAATGTCCCAGAATCTTGGAGCTTGCCAATAATTGCTTGAGGATGTTTTCGGCGTTCTAGTGACAGTGTGAATGGAGTAGGTTTTGCACTTGCACAGCTTATGCAAATCATAGGTGAATTGTGATGTTTGTGAGAGTTTAGGGAGTCTGCGTACTCCAAATGAAGTTGTAGAAGGAGTGTGCATTCTCCAAAGTGTGAGAGTAGGGAAGTCGTCAAACACCACATGTGTGTCGTGCTTTGTGCTAAAAAATTGTCCACCTGGTTGTTGATGTATGGATCCTGCATGGTCTAATACTTCGGAGTATATTGAAAAGTGTATAAGACACTTGCTTTTTGTTGTAATTTGTCTGGTTTAATAGGTTGATCGAGCGTGGTCAACAAGTCAGAGTGTGAGTCAAAGTGAGTGTAAGAATTTTCGACTGAGATCTGGCGAGTCCTATGTGCACCAGGACAGACCCACTGATCAGTTTGCGGGTCGAATTTTGCTTGCAAATCAGGGAAACTGAGAAAGAAAGAGTTGCTGCTAGAGCGAAATGCCGTCAGTGGAATATCCGTAAGGTTTCTGAAGCGATTGTGTTACCTTACCTATAGTAAATGGAAAAATTGGGTTTTGATTTTGCTTAGTGCTCGCAATAATTTTGCATTAGTTTAGAGTGAATCTGAGTTTGGAAGGACAAGCCGCAAGACTTTGTCAGCCGCAATATGTGTGAGTGTGACGTCATTGGAGCAGCGCTGGGATAGGTTGGTTAGTGAGAAGGGTCACGCAAGGATTGGCAGCCGTCTGTCAAGAGTGATTGGTTGAGAAGGGGGATGAAGAGAATTCTGGGATTAAAGGTCACTTCCTGATTTGATTTGAACAACATAAAGGTCGCAAAAATGACATTTTTCAAAGCTTTAAAGACTGCTTTAAGGGGAGATTTGTACATTACAATGAGTATAGGGGATATTGCACCGCCAGAAGGTACACCAGCTTACATTGTAATTGAAGAAAAGGGTGTTGCGCCATGTCTTTGGCTGAAGCAATGGCGCAAAGTGACAAAGAAGGATGGGAGATTAGCGTTTCCTGCCCATGGAACATTTCATTTGAGGACCTTAGAGAACCTGAGGAGGGCGCTGTATGATCTGAAACCCCCTCCGAGACCAGCACAGTTCGAGGCATTAGCGATCTGGGAGTTAGTAGCCAGACAGCAACAGAAATTTGAGAGGAGAATGAAAAAGGCAAAAAAAACAATAGCGGAGGCTAGATGGGACAGTGCTCAGAAATTGTAGAGAGCCGAGACTTTGCAGGGGATTAAACTGTTTCCTGCGATTACACAAGACAGTGAGGGAGAAGTAAGGAAAGCTACCAGAAAAACAAACAGGAGCCCTACCAAGAGTAGGGAGCGGAGAGCAAAGGAGTCTAGAGGATCATTGACATTTGAGGAAGAGTCATACGATGATGAGTTTATTTTGCAGTTATTGAGAAATCGTCCCCCACCATATGCAGCACAAGAGAGTTGTCCGAGCACTATTGTAAATCCTTCAGCTCCGACCCAGGCTAACATGACTACGAGTCCTGTGCAGGTTAATCCGAGTATGACACAGAGCCTAGTGCAGAGCAGTCTCAATGGATATATTACCCTGGTAGCACAAACCCAGGTGCCACAGCCAAATGTCCAGGGAATGTACCCTGATGTACCTGTAGTGCAAACTGCCACAAATGTACTAGTGCCTACAGGACAGGATTTCCTGAAATCGATGTTGGTTCAGACAGAACCAACTCCACTTTTACTGCAAGTGCAGTCACAAGCAGTGCCAACATATGCACCAATAATAGGGACACAGTCAGACAGGTCCGTACTGATGAGTCAGAACATGGGAACTATTTACCCACAGAACTTGAATATAAGACCAAGCCCAGATGCTGTATCAGTGCCTTTCACCATTGGTCCAGTTGCACCTTTGTTTGCACAAGAGAAAACCAGTGCAGATGGACAGGGAGTACTGAGTCAGAATTCAATGAGGGAAGGACTTAATGAGAATATCCGAGTAGTCTCTCCTGTGGGACAAGCCTTTGACGGCTCTAGATCATTGCTAGACCTTAGTCCATTCGGAGTTCCTCCGGATACTGTCATAGGGTTGAATGTTAGTCAGAGCCTGAAATTACTGACACCGCAGTCCACAAATACAGTTGTGCAACAAGTGGCACATGCCCAGGCCAATAACATTTTGTTGCAAGGTTTGTCTGCCCAACAATTGACTGAATGGATAGACAAGCTGAATACCCCGCAGAGTGCTCCCAGTTGAGAGGAGTACTTGAACTACATGAGAATAGGAATGGAAGCGGGTGAGCTCATTGAAGGAACTATGGTGTAAACAGATTAGAGTCCTACACAGAAGCAGAGTTGAGGTATCTGTGCCCGAAAATTATGAGGGAAGTGAGTAATGTGCATCAAAGGTTAGCAGACCTGGCAGAGAAGTATGGCATAAAAATAGAAAAGACAAAGCATTTGAAAATGAGTCACAGGTTAGATTGTGACACAAAAGAGTTTGAGCATATGAGATCTGCAGGGATGAAGGCACACCTTAGGGCGTTGCTCCAAAGTGTCCAAACATGGGGAGCCTTAGACAAATGGGAAGGCAGATAGGTAAAGAAAAGAGATACAAGGAAAAGGTATTCTGCAGAGCTGACTGCAAATGTGCAGCAGGGCAAGGATCCAGTAAAAAGTGTACCAATGAGAGGGATTCCAGGAGGGAATTTTGTTAATGTCTCTTGAAGTAGAAGTGACATTCTGTCCTTTACAAATGACTAACCCAGGTTGAGAGAGACGTTGGTGGAATGATACCAGCAGACAGACAGGTTTGTGAAACTTGCAAAGTGCCTGTGGGAAGACTTGAACACTCTATTAGAGATAGCAGTTCCAGCTGATTTATCGATAGAGTGCAAGAGGAGTATAGATTGGTGGACAAAAGAACCAGAGAGAGATCAGATTACGGGTGTGCCATCTCCTGAATTAATGAAAATTATTACAAAGTGGTTGAATTCTTGTAAACAAGATTTCCTTATAAAAATATTGTTATAATATTGTGAATCAAATGCAGAATTTTCAACCCATGCTGCAGGTGCAGATGCCACGTGTACAAATGACACAGTTGCAGCCAATGCAACAGCAGGTTTCAATGGTATCTAGACAGCAAATTCAAATACCTCAAGCCTCAATGGAAAAGCAGCAGGTGATGCTTCCTCAATAGTTCACAGGTCCAACCAAAGTAATAAAACAGTTCACCAATTACCGTTACGCAGTGAGAATGGAATAAACAATGATTGGGTGAGCAAGAGTTTGGATGAAGAGGAACGTGTGCTTGCAGCTTCAATAGAAGTGGATCAGAAAGGCCAATAGGTGAAGTGAAAGGTAATGGGTCACAAAGTTTCATTCTTGGTTGACACAGGAGCTACACGCTTTACAGTGAGAACTGCTGAGGTTCCGAACTTCCCCTTTCAGGAAAGACAGTCTGGATTGTAGGAGTAGCAAATCAGTATTTGACCAAACCAATTACTGAACCAGTTCAAGTTAAAATTGGCAACTTTAAAGGATTGTACAAATTCGTAGTCTGTGATTCAAGTACAGTATCCCTAATGGGTAGAGACTTGCTGTGTAAAACTAGGTGCTCGATTACCTGTTCAAATGATGGAATCGAGATACAGACGAATTGTGATGATGAGGATGACCCAGCTCCAGAGACAGAGTGTGGGACGAAAAATGAATAGTTCACCTTGACTAATTGTTTTCCAGTGCTCACAATGAAGGAACTTCTTCCTGATTTGCAGGGAACAGTTAAAGAGAAAGTGTGGGATTTGACAGGGAAAGAGATAGGTCTGATAAAGGGAGGTGAGCCAGTTAAAGTTCCTGTAAAGCCGAACTCAATTTTTCCTCTGATTTCCCAGTACCACATGCCACATGATATCCTTATGAAGGTTGCTCAAATAATTGCAGAGTTTGTGAAAAAAGGGGTTTTGAAGGAAGTGTTCAGCAGCCCATGTAATTAATCGATAATGGGATTGAAAAAGCCCTGTGGGAAAGTTCAAATTGTCCAGGATTTGAGAAAAGTAAATTACATTGTGATCAAATGTTTCCCAGGGTGCCAAATCCAGCTGTGATTCTGTTTCAGATTCCATGTGATGCTGAATGGTTCACTGTCATAGACTTGTCACAAGCCTTCTTTTCTGTGCCTCTTCATTAGGACAGCCAATTTCTCTTTTGTTTAAAATTTTTAGACCGAGTTTACTGTTTGTGTCAAATTTTTCAAGGGTTTTCAGAGTCACCTTCCGTTTTCAATCAGATCTTGAATTACCTTCCCAATCGACCATGGTACAGTACATTGATGACTTGTTGATTGCATCCAAAATGAGGGACAAGTGCAAGTGTGACACAATTGCCTTTGTGAACCACTTGGGAAAGAATGGTGACTCAACTTAAATTGCAGTACTGTCAGAAAGAGGTGAAGTACTTGGGCCACCAGATTGAGAAAGGAATAAGGAAAATATCCATAAAAAGGGTCACAGTGATATTGCATATGAGTCCCCCGACCACACAGAGAGAGGTCAGGATGTTCCTAGGGATGGTAGGCTATTGTCACCAATGGATTCCCATTTTTTCAGTAATTTCCAAGCCTTTGCAGAAGCTGACCCATAAGGAGGTTACTGATTCCCTAGTGTTAGACCAGGCTTGCATGAAAGTGCTTTCTGAATTGAGAGAGAGTCTGTGCAAAGCCCCAGCTTTGGGTATGCCTGACTACAATAAGGCCCTCATTATGAGTTTGGCAGGAAACAACACCGACCGCTGTGCTGGTTGCCGCCAAAAGACCAGCAGTGTCGGCAGAATGCATTCTGCCGTATTATGAGTACAAAAAGCCAAACGGACCAAAATTTGCCAAACTTCACAAAATGCCAGCGCCAACAACGGCAGAAAGACGGGACTCAGCAACCCGTCACCACCGTGCCATAAAGAAAACCGCCCACCAAATTATGATCCACAAATCAGCCCCATGGTCATTCACCGGCTGCATGCCATTGGCGGTACGGACCGCTGTGGATAGTGATAGCACCCACCAACAACAACCTCATGCATTGGGTCATTCAAAAGCCTATCACCTGAGACACATATACAGACATATACTGACACCACACACGCCCACACACAGCACTATAAAACACACACACATCCCACAATCCTTTGCAATACCAATTGCACCATAGCTATTGCCACGAACACCACACACACACACTCTACAAACCTATTACACAAGTCACACACACACACTAAACAACACAAACTACACAACCACCACACACCCCTAACAAGGACCCACACTTACACACACACGTCACACCACCCCCACCAACACACCCTCACAACACCACACACATCACACACTATGGCACCCCCTAAGCACCCCCGCTACACTGACAGGAAGCTAAGACCATGGTGGAATAAATACTCAGGGTCGAGCCGCAACTGTTTGGGGTACGGGTAGAGCAGACATTTATTGCCAGGAAGATGGAGGTATGGTAGAGGATTGTCAACAAGGTGAACATAGTAGGAAACCATCCATGCACAAGGGATGACATCAGGAAGAGGTGGAATGACCTCTGGAAGAAGGTAGGTTCCATGGCATCACAACATCAAATTGCAGTTCAGAAAACTGGTGGTGGTCCCCCCTCCACCTCCCCAATACACCGACTGGGAGGAGAAGGTCTTGGCTATCCTGCACCCGGAGGGCCTCACTTGACTCACTGGAGGACTGGACTCAGGTAAGTCAGACAATCTCCCCTACCATGTATCCTACTTGTAATGCATGTCTCACCCTACCCCTCTCACAACCACTAAAACACCCTTTCCCATGCACATCCAACATCCCAAATTCAACAGTACCCAGAATCCTTGCATGCCTATAACACCTCATCCAACTCACAACTCTCCAATGTGAGCACAATCACCAACCCCTGCATGTAATATATGATGCACTACATCACCCACAATGCACCACCAATGCCTTAACTAAAAATGCATCACACCTATCCCGAAGTGCCCCTGCTTACAAGTGACTAAGAATGGTAGCATAACAAACAGGTGGCTAGAGCTGCAAGGGAAATGGCAATGAAAGCATAGGGGGCAGAACAGAAATACGACAATGGAAAACACTACTAAACAAACATAGAAAATGACAAAAGTACTCAGGGACACTACTGTCAATGCCAAATCCCCTCCAGCACTGCCACTGCACCAACACCCACTAGCCACAATTTATAACACATTGCAGGAAACTAAATACTCATTGATGTGACACACAGGTACCACAGCCCATGCCACCCTGCTTGAGATGGCAAGAAGTGCAAGTCCCCCACCAGAAGAAGAAGGCACCAGTGAGGAGAGTGCAACTGCATGTCTGGACCAAGAGGAATTCCCTGGCCCATCCCACTGCCCTGGGCAGTCAGCCTCCAGAAGCCCCACCCTGGACACCACTGACACCCACACCACTCAGCCACCACCATCACCAGTGGCCCAAAGTCCCCAAACCAGTTTCTCCAGGCCACAGACTGTCTGCCCACCTGTACAGGGATTGGAGTCACCACCCACCACCAGGCAGGACAAAGACGGCCCCAGTGCATGTGGGACTTGCCACCTGTGGCAGGGACGCAGGCACAGGTGGCTAGTCCCACTAGGAGGGTGTCAGTGGCCCGGGGGTGGGCCAAGGAGGGATGCGCCTGCCCTTGAGGCTACATCAGAGGTCCTGGGGGCATACCACCATTCCCAGGACAAGGCCCAAATCCTGGCCACATTGTAGGACAACCAGGCTCTGAATGTGTCACACCACTAGGAGTCCGTGGAGCAATGGAAACAGTTAAATGCAACCATGGCCTCCATTACAGTGGTGCTGCAGAGGTTGCCTTACATCTTGTCAGAGTCCACTACACACCAGCAGGCCCCTTCTACTAGCCTGGACACAGCCCAGATATCAACATCTGCAGCAGCCAGTAGAATGATGGCCCTGCCAGAGGACTCACAGGACACCAGCACCACTTCCCCTGTAGCCCAAGAAGTACCTTGCAAACGTGGTAGGAGAGCCAGACAACCCAGTTACTCTGTAGCCAAGACCAAGCCCATCGCCAAGAAGTAACTCTGCCCTGAACTGTCTCCCTTGTGTGCCACTGAGCCATCTTGTTGGCTATCAACAGCCAATTGGCCATTTCACATTTGCCCCATCGATTCTGTCCCTGTGCTGCCAACGGCTGTGGAAATGAAACAGAGTATTCCGTTCACCATGTGCCTAATCCCTTCCACATTCCCATCCTTATTTTCCTGCACAAGGTCAATAAACAGTACCTTCTCACACCAAAATATTTGTATTATTTCATACCCATGTTTCAGATTTAAACGTATCCAACATAATCAAACATGAACCTAAGTACACACATCTTTCAGAAACACATTGTACGGAGAGGTGGATGGCAAGTATGTTACACTGTACACTCCAGGAGTGTTAAATACATCCCTTCAATATCCACGATGTAGCCATATGTCGGGGTAGGACACCATAGCAGCATCTGTCAGCAAGGGAAATGTAACACAGTTTTAACTGCACTGTACTAATACAACTGTAGCCACATCTGCTGCCAGACACACACCCCCCATTTCAGCATAGGGAACAAGTTAAAGGTAACAAATTAAACTAATGTGGGCAATGCACTACTCAGACATGTCTAAAAACACATTTTTACATGGATATATATGTCGAGTGGCAGATGAACACTGAACATTACATCACCCAACATAGTGTCAATGCCAACCTGCCAGGACAACTGTCAGCCCTTACCCCACCACAGGTGTCACATCCATGAAAAATATCCAGATGAGCTCCAGAAAACAGCCCTTTTAGAGGTATGTGGAGAAAAAAGCCATCACAGTGTCATGTAAGAAATGATGATGTGTAAAACTACTGTGACCACTCTGTTCAACACTCAGCAGATGGCTAAAAGTGGATCCCCAAACATCCACACATACACATACTCATGCAGCACTGTGGAGGTACAGTCAACATCTGCCACTGAAATCCAACCCAGTCTAGTTAACATCACAGCGCAACATGTGCCTGAGAGTCATTAGTAGAGCTCTATTAGCTGGGTCCTGGAGTCAGCTTCATCCCCCTCATCTTCTCTATCACTCACATCCATCCCCTGAGATCCCACGGGTGGCAGTGCAGCATCCTCCTCTTCTAGTAGTGGAACATGTTTCCTCAGAGCCACATTATGAGCATGCAGCAGGCCACTACAATCTGACACACTTGCCAGGGGAATAGCACAGTGATCCCCCAGACATGTACAGGCAGCAGAATCTGACCTTCAGGAGCCCAATGGTCCACTCAATCATCCTTCTTGTGCGACCCTGGGCATCACTGTACCCGTTTTCTACATCTGTCCTGGGATTTCTCACAGGTGTCAGAAGCCGCTGCATATTTGGATATCCTGAATCACCTGGGAAGAGGGCTAAAGGTTAGTTAAAAACACACTTTGCTGCAATGCAAACAAGCTGACAGTTATGTATGACTGGTAATCTGTTTCATACACACCCACCTATTAGCCAGGCTCTCTCCCCCTGTAGTAGTGTCATCATGTGTGGCACACTTCTGTTCCTCAGTATGTAGGTATCACAGACAGATCCAGGGATTCATGCAGCCACGTGTGAGATATACTGATCTGCAAGACAGACCAACTGCACATTCAGTGAATGGTATTTTTTGCGATTCCTGTACACCTGTTCATAGGCTCAGGGGGGAATTAAGGGTACGTGGGTGCCATTTATGGCACCAATCACATGTGGTATGTTGGCAATGGCATAAAATTTTTATTTCACAGTAGTGAGATCAGGGCTTTAGGGAAAGTTGATGTTGCTCTGCATGTGTCGTAAGAAGCCAGGCAGGAAATTAGTAAGGATGCTGCTGAACATTGGATGTGAAACACCGGATGCCATGCCCACTGTCACCTGAAATGACACAGTTGCAAAGAAATGTAGGACTGATAGTACCTGCAGCGTAGGAGGGATGGCATATGGGTTTCTTATTGGAGGCATGAGTTCATGCTTCAACTGGGCACAAAGCTCCCGGATTGTGTTACGGTTCAGGCGATAAGTTATGATTATGTGGCGCTCTTCCATGGTAGCCAGATCAACCAGGGGTCTGTAGACAGATGGAGCCCTCTCTCTCCACATGAGTCGGAAGCTTTGGGGAAGAAAATGTAGTTAGATTTTCTTTAGGACTAATTACTCTCCATTCACCTCTCATATCCCTTGCAGGTGTATTCCACACACACTACACAGTATCAGTTCCTAAGCAGGACAAACCTTGAATGGGCAATGTGTCGTGATTGATTAAAAGGGACATTCAACAGTGCAGACATACTTGCAACCATGATATAGATATAGGCATTTGTCATGTCACCTCTAGCTCTCTGGCGGTAGACGAAATGGCGACATATACATTGCCCCTGTCCTGTTTTGGTAGATGTTTTGTTCATAAAATGGCAGCCTTCAGTCATACAGGTTGTGGAGAGTAGGAAGTGACATCATACCGCTGGCATATGTCATCATGGCGGTAGGCGGTGTTCACCACTGTGCAACTGCTCATTGGTTAACATTGTTTTCTATGGGAAACAGGGGCCAATCAAGATCATCTATGTCAGTGACAGTGCACACTGCCGCGGTTTACACCACCATTTTGGGTTGCCTATCCCACTTGACTCCTGCACCTCAATACGCCACTACTCCACTGCATGTGCTGCTGTGTCCTGACTCTGGTCCTGGAAATGGCGCGGGTTACAGGGGACCGGACCCCAGCCTTCACATCGTTGGAGTTGGAGAAGGTGGTGGACGGGGTCCTACCCCTGTATGCAAAGCTGTATGGGCAACCAGAGGACCAGGTGAGTGGTATTCATGCATCCTAGGAATGTGTGCCAATGCATCGGAGAGCTGTGCGCACGACTGGAGAATGTGAGCAAGGATAGGTGCAGTGTGCCAGAGCCTATGTGTGTTGGCTAATGGATGACATTAGTTGGGTGCATAAGGGTGGTTGGCAAGTAGTGGCTGGGTGGTACACAGGTGTGTCCATGCAGACGACCCCCTTTCAGTTGGATTGTGATTTCTGCTTAGAAGGGGTGGGTATTTTGCCATGTAACAGGTCCTATGGGTGGACTAGTGGTCTGATGTATGTCCTCTGAGACTGGACACATTGTGGTGGGACAGCATCCCCCTCCGTTGTTCCAACTCAACCTATTTGGAAATGTAGGGAATGAATGGTGATGAGGTTGGCCAGTAAAGTGTAGGTAGGTCAGTGTAGTGTGGGAGCCAGAGCACCAATCACAGGTACCTACCTTGATGTAGTGGGTGATGTTGAGTGTCTGGGATGGGTGGAAGTGCATTTGTGCCAACATGCTATTCAATCGGATATTGACAGCCTACTTCCTTCTTTTTTCTAACCTCCCCTCTCTGTGTTCTTGTGTCCTTGTGTGCATTAGCGTCATCTGGCGAAGGAGCAGAGGCACCGGTGAGTGGGGATGCTGCTGCCCACTGGACCCAGGAGGATGAGACCACCGACGCCGAGGGGACCAGTGGGATGGAGGGCAAGGGGAATACCACAGGGTAAGCAACTACCACTGCAGGTAGTGACTCTGACAGCTCCTCAAATGGCAACTCTCTGGTGTTGGACCCTTCTGGGACCACCGTATCTACAAAATCTCCCGCCACCCCCCCATACCAGCACTGCCCTCCCAGCAGCTACCACCAAAGCTGCCCATGCCCATGCCCACTCACCCAGGAGGGTGTGCATCTCCTTTGCTACGGCACCTCTGCCCCCGCCCCAGTCAGTCCTGCTGCCCTCAATGAAGAGGCTATTGACCTCCTGAGAACCATCTCTGTAGGGCAGACAACCATTGTCAATGCCATCCAGGGGCTGGTATCCCAGATGCAGCAATGTAATGCCTACTTGGAGAGCATTCATGGTGCCATGTCTGGCCTATAGAGATCTTTTCAGGGTCTGGCCTACTCTTTGACGGCAGCCATTGTCCCTGGTTCTTCCGTCCCCCTTCCAGCACCCTACTCCTTTCACCCATCTCAAGCACACATGCAGACAAACATGCAAGACAACACACAAGATACTCAAAGAGGAACACAGGCACCATACGTCCTACCACAAGCAGGCACACATCCAAAATCCAAGTGCACACACCACAACATCCACTTCCCCCACTGTCGCCCACCTCCTCTTCCCTGTCTGTCACATCAAATGCACACCCACATTCTCTGCACCCTCAGTCACTGCTCCAGCCACCATTCTCACAGTCACCACAACTGCTGACATCCACTCATGCACCACAGACACCACACCCACACTCACCACGACATCTTTCACAGACACTTGCTGCACACTCACCAGACCTGCAGACACCCGCACAACAACTATCTACACTAGCTGCCTGTCTACTCCCACTGTTTCTGCCACTCCTCCCAGTACACGCAAACGTACCCACACATCCATGCAACTACCATCCACCAAACATGAGCAGACGAAGCACACACCTGCATCCACTGACAGCATGCCTACTCTACATACTTCCACTCCCTCAACTTCCACTCCCAAGCCTGTCTCCAAAACCCCTTTATCTGCACCTAAGAAGCTTTTCATTTCCTGTGTCAATTTTTTTGACCCACTGGCACACCCCTTCTTGTCCCAAAATGCTCTCTTGGCCTCACCAAATATCAATCAATCAATCATGGGATTTATAAAGCACACTAAGTACCCGTGAGGGTTTCAAGGCGCTGGGGGGGTGCTGTTGTTACTGGTCGAAGAGCCAGGTCTTGAGGAGCCTTCTGAAAGTGAGTAGGTCTTGAGTCTGTCGCAGGTTGGTGGGGAGGGTGGTCCAGGTTTTGGCGGCGAGGTATGAGAAGGATGTGCCGCCGGAGGTCTTTCTTCAAATGCGGGGGACGACGGCGAGGGCGAGGTTAGTGGAGCGGAGCTGACGGGTTTGGGTGTAGAAGCTGAGTCTGTTGTTTAGGTAGGCTGGTCCGGTGTCGTGGAGCGCTTTGTGAGCGTGGGTAAGAAGCTTGAAAGTGATCCTTTTGTCCACGGGGAGCCAGTGAACGTTTCTCAGGTGCTGGGAGATGTGGCTATGGCAGGGTACATCGAGGATCAGCCGGGTGGAGGCGTTTTGGATGCGTTGGAGGCGTAGTAGGTCTTTTGGTGGGATGCCTGTGTAGAGTGCTTTGCCGTAGTCCAGCCTGCTGCTGACGAGGGCCTGTGTCACTGTTCTTCTTGTTTCTGTCAGGATCCACTTGTAGATTCTGCGGAGCAAGCGGAGTGTGTTGTAGCAGGAGGAGGAAACTTCGTTGAACTGTTTAGACAAGGTGAGGGAAGAGTCGAGGATGAAGCCCAGGTTGCGAGCGTGGTCGGACGGTGTCGGTGGGGTTCCTAGTACGGTGGGCCACCAGGAGTCGTCCCAGGCGGAGGGGGTGGGTCCGAGGATGAGGACCTCCGTCTTGTCCGAGTTCAGTTTCAGACGACTGTTTCTCATCCATTCGGCGATGGATTTAATTCCCTCGTGGAGGTTGGTTTTGGCGGTTCGCAGGTCTTTGGTGAGTGAGAGGATGAGCTGGGTGTTGTCCGCGTAGGTGAGAATGTTGAGGTTATGTTGTCGGGCCACTTGTGCGAGGGGGGCCATGTAGATGTTTAACAGCGTCGGACTGAGGGATGAGCCTTGGGAGACGCCGCAGATGATGTCGGTGGCTTCGGAGCAGAAGGGGGGGAGGCGGACTCTCTGGGTTCTGCCGGAGAGGAATGAGGTGATCCAGTCAAGGGCTTTTCCTTGAATTCCGGTTTCGTGGAGGCGTGATTTCAGGGTGCGGTGGCAGACTGTGTCGAAGGCGGCGGATAGGTCCAGGAGGATGACGGCTGATGTTTCGCCGTTGTCCATTTGGCGTCTGATGTCATCTGTGGCGGCGAGAAGGGCGGTTTCGGTGCTGTGGTTTAGTCTGAAGCTGGACTGGGAGGGGTCTAGGATGTCGTTGTCTTCGAGGTGGCTGGTTAGTTGTGTGTTGACGATTTTTTCAATCACCTTTGCTGGGAAAGGGAGCAGGGAGATGGGTCGGAAGTTCTTGAGGTCATTGGGGTCTGCTTTGGGCTTCTTGAGGAGGGCGTGGATTTCGGCGTGTTTCCATTTTTCAGGGAAAGTTGCTGTTTCGAAGGAGATGTTGATGACTTTCCGTAGTTGGGGGGCGATGGTGGAGTCGGCTTTGTTGTATACGTGGTGGGGGCAGGGGTCTGACGGAGATCCTGAGTGGATGGAGTTCATGATCTTGCGTGTCTCTGTGTCATTTACGTTGGTCCAGGAGGTCAGGTGGTTAGCACAGGTGGAGAGTGGGGTCTGGCGTGGGAGTGGCGTCGAAGCTGTTGTGGATGTCGGTGATCTTCCGGTGGAACACTGGACAGTGCGTTGCAGAGTTCTTGGGATGAAGGGATGTCATTGACGTTGGCGCTGGGGTTGGAGAGTTCTTTCACAATGCTGAAGAGCTCTTTGCTGTCATGTGCGTTGTTGTCCAGGCGGTCTTTGAGGTGGGATCGTTTGGCTTGTCTGATGAGTTGGTGGTGCTTGCGGGTGGCGTCCTTGTGGGCTGTGAGGCTGTCAGGTGTGCGTTTGAGGAGCCATTCCTTTTTTAGCTTCCGGCAGTCGCGTTTGGAGTTTAGGAACTCGTCGGTGAACCAGGTGGCTTTTCTTCTGGCTTGGTTGTCGGTAGTTTTTTTGAGTGGCACGAGGGAGTTGGCGCAGTCGTTGATCCATAGGGTGAGGTTGTGGGCGGCGGTGTCTGGGTCGGTGGAGTCGGGGGTGGGTTCTGGGCGAGGGTGTTGGTAAGCTGGTCTTCCGTAACTTTGCTCCAGCATCGGCGGGGTGGTTATTGGCTGCGATGGTGCTCAGTATGTTTTTTGTAGGTGAAGTGGATGCAGTGGTGGTCGGTCCAGTGGAGTACGGTGGTATGGTTGAATGTGACGTGGGCGCTTGAGGAGAAGATGGGATCAAGCTTGTGGCCGGCGATGTGGGTTGGTGTGTTGACGAGTTGTCTGAGGCCATGGTTGGAGAGGGTGTCGATCAGAAAGTACACTCCTTCTTCGGCAGAATCCTCCTGAGTACTCCCTTCACAGTCCCATGCCCCTTCCCCAGGGAGGAAGAGAACACGTAGGAGGCCTAATCCCACTCGCAACCTGTGGGTCCAAGCCCACTCCCACTCCTTCCCAGGGAAAGCCCAAAACCCCATCCACTCCGAAATCTAAGCCAGGGAATCCCCCCCAAGCCTTAATCCCCACCCCGCCACCCTCCGCCCCTGCTCCCTGAGGTGCCTGCACGCCCCATTGATGCTTCTTCCCTGTGGAGGCCATGGTCATGGTAGGAGTCAAGTGGGGGCCTTGTGAGCTCAACCGAACTATTTTAGTGGACTGGCCCATGGCCTTGTCTGTACTTATTTTTCTGCCTCCAGTTTCTGGATCAATATATCTGGCCAACAGACATGTTGGTGCAATGTTCTTCCCTAGTCCTGCATTTTAATGTGGGAGGGTTGTGTACACAGGTTTATGCTTCCTTTTTTCTTTCTGTGCATGTGTCAGGTAAGTGTCTGCCTGTACAGATTGTGTACCTAGTTTGGGGGGTGCATTGGGGTGTTGGTGGTGAGGGTGTGTGTGTGTGTAAGGGTGTCACTGTGCGTGTGTGTGGGCATGGTGATGTGTGTGTGGGATGCGTGTGGTGTGTGGGTGTATAATGTCCCCTTCCCTCTCTTGTGTGCTGGCGGCTGTACTCACCATTGTCATCTTCGTCAGCGGTCACGGTCGAGGAGGAATGTCGCAAAGATCAGCACTGGAAAGATTTCCAGTTCACTCTCAATGTCAGCATCAGCATCATCTGTGTCCTTACGGTGAGTGTTTTCTGATATATGGCTCACTTCCCCCAAGCTTTGCGTGGAGGTAATTCTGCCCTGGAAATCTTGGTGGTGTGTCGTGATATGGGGGGTGGGAAGGGCCTTTACACTGGCCTGAAGATGGCTACTCTGGCCGTAGCACCGGTGAAGTGGCTTGTCTGCTCACATTTTCCCACCTGACACATAATGCATCGGTCCGGACTGCCACGTTGTCGGTGGTCGCACCTCCACCACCAGTGGGGCAGTCCAACACCGCCAAACTCATAATGACCACCTAAGTCTTTCACGTTGTTTTGTCATGAGGGTGATGCACGTTCTTTGTCTGTCTTGACGCAAGTCCATGGAGGCGTAAACCACAGAGTAGCATATTTTTCAGCTACTTTGGACCCAGTTGCAGCAGCTTTACCAGGCTGATTGCATGCAGTTGCAACGGTTGGACAGAGCCTCACATAGGGTGAAGGTATTGTGATGGGACATCCTTTAACAGTAATGGTCCAACATTCAGTTGAAGTTTTGCGTACATGCACCAAGACCCAATACCTGGCAGGTGCACGATTGACCAGATATAAGACAAATATTTTGGGGTCACCAAATGTGTCATTTAAAAGATGTACAGTGATGAACTCACCAACCTTGCTTCCCAATGAAAATGTTGAAATCGAAAAGTCGGAAGACATTGGGCATTATTGGCTTGAAGTAACTGATCTGTGCACAAACCCGAGACCTGATATTAGAGATACTCGATTAGAAGAAAATGACCACATTATCCTGTCTATGAGACAATACAGGAGTGCTGAGAACAGGATATGCTGTGTGCACAATTACTGGTATCCCTGAAGCGTCCTGGCTTCGAGGAGTATATTCTGCCCAAGTAGCGAAATTGGTAGCCCTTAGTAGAGAGTGCCATATTGCTACTCAGCTAAAAGTTACCATCCATACAGCTAGCCAGTATGGATTTGGAATAGCCATGACATTGGCCAGTTGTGGTCACAAAGAGGTTTCATGACATCTTCTAGTTCATCAGTGAGAAATGGTGAGAGAATTAAAGAACTGTTGCATGCTATCCAAATGCCTGAAAGGATTGCTGTGGTGAAATGCAGTGCACATCTGAAATTGCAAGATTGATGGGAAATGGATATAAGGATCAAGTTGCAGGGATTTATGCATTGAACTGTATATGGTTCAAGGATAGTGGGAATTGTTACCTGAAGAAGATGAAACACGTAAAAAAATTGAATTCCATGTAGTAGATACCTTGGAAGAATTGAAAACATTGCAGAATAATGTTGACAATGAGGAAAAACATTCATGGGGCAAAATGAAATGTGTTCAGTGACAGGATGAACTGTGGGTTTCAGAAGAGGGTCAATTAGTTTGGCCCAACAGTCTGTTGTCACAAATGTCTAGGTATTACCATGGTCACAAACATGTTCGGAGGGATGCAATGATTCACCTGTTCAAGCAGAATTGGCTTACCCCAAGGTTTAGACAAGTTGCTGAAGCAGTTTGCCATCGCTGAGTCATTTGTCAGCAAATTAACAAGAGGGACAGTGGCTAATTTGAACCACATTGGAAGAGCAGGAGGTCCAGGCAGCAGAATGCAAATGGATTTTATTGAGATGCCTGAGTGTGGAGGTTTGAGATATGTGTCAGTGATTGTGTGCGTCTTTAGTCATTGGATGGAAGCGTACCATACACGTAGGAATGATAGCCTCACAGTAGCGAAACTGCTGCTTAGGGAACTGATACCGCGCTTCTGATTTCCCATCTCTTTAGAATCAGATAGGGGAACACACTTCAATAATGAGGTGATTAAATTATTATGTGCAGCATTGGACATCGAGCAGAAGTTGCATTGTAGGTACCACCCTGAAACATCAGGACTAGTGGAACAGATGAATGGTACCTTGAAATCAGGAATGACGAAAATGTGTGTGTCCATGAACCTGAAATGGCCTGTCGCACTGCCGTTAGTTCTGATGACAATGAGAAACACACACGACAAGAAGACAGGATTGTCACAGCGCGAAATCCTCATGGGCACAGCAATGAGGTTGCCTGTGGTTCCTGCAAATGTGCTTGTGTACATAACAGATGATATGGTGTTGGACTACTGCAAAGTCTGGCTGATGTGGTTCGCTCTTTCTCTCAGCAGGTGGAAGCCACCACACTGCCACTGATCCAAGATCAAGGACATACCCTAAGGGCAGGCGACTGGGTGGTGGTCCAGAAACATGTGAGGAAGATATGTTTGGAGCCTCGGTGGAAAGGCCCTTTCCAGGTGGTTCTGACCACTACCACAGGTGTGAAGTGTGCTGGAGTTCCAAAATGGATGCACGCAAACCACACAAGAAAAATGGCATGTCCTTTGGATGATGAAGAGGAGTTGTTCAGAGTACCAACAACGACCAGACAAGCCTCAGAACCGGAAGGAAAAGAAAGAGGAACTGAGACCGGATCTGAGCCCATTAAAGACGGTTCAGTTACTCCTGTGAGAGACAAAGGAGAAAACCTCCAGGAGGGTGACAGTGAGCCCATCGCAATTGAGGCAGCAGGAGAGCCCAGTCAGAGGTGGGTTTTCCCAGAAGTAGACAAATTTGAGAGACAAACAGAGCAAACACCAGACCCTTCGGGGGAAGGAGTTGAGACGGATCAAAACTAACGTGATCTGACTCCTCCTGAACCAGTTGCAGGTCCGTCAACAGAAACTCCTGCAGAGCAAGAAGAAGTTTGTAGTTCAAAAGAGCATTGACCAAGGGTCCACTGAAAGGAGTTTAGTGGCTGGAGTCACAAGCAAAGAGAAAGGAAGCAGTTGTTGTGACAACAATCGAGGAAGAAATAGATACGACTAGGAGAGAAGATCTGAGTGGAGGAGAATTGAATGGAGATCGAAAGTTGACAAGGAACAGAATAGCAAGTCGAAGGTACACAGGTCCTGAATGGGCATATGCAATGACAAATGAATAGCAAAGAGAGTTTTTGTCTTTTTGTTTTGATCACGACATTCCAGGTCAATACTTTGGCAAGATAACCTCATATGACAAGCTGCTGAATCGATTTTTGACAAGCTTATCGAGTTTTTGAGAAAAGGATTCTGGAAGTGAGCCTGAAAGCTGTAAATAAGTGCTGAAAGAAGATTTTTGTTTTAGATTTTTGCTGCATAGTTAAAAATGTTCTCTTCTACTTTCTGATTCTTTACGGATCATGGGTAACATTAGCCAGCAGGTTAGGAAGAACAGGTGCTGTAAATACAGTATTGGCTTGGCAATTGTGTGCATGATATAATGTGTGATATTGATTGTGGGTATGACTGTTCTTGACAAGAGTAAAGCCTACTGCATTAACGGCGATAGAAAAGTTTAGGTTAGATGAGAACTATCTGCATGTAGATAATGCACAAGGGGAACCTTTTTCTAATGTGTTCTATCGCTTATTGAGTGAGTATGTTGAGACGATGGATGCGATGAATTGTTTTGTGTATACGCAGATTCCTTCATCAGTGGAAGAAGGAGTTCTCTATCATAGTTTGCCTCTTACTTATGGGATAAGTCTGTTACTAACAAGATTCTATAAACAAGAGTACATTCAGTATTTCTAATCCAATTATGACATGTGTTTTTATTTGTCCCCATAATTAGGTACCTGAGTAGAGTAGCTAAGGGTAATGACAACATATTAGTGAGGGGTGTCTTTGAGCCTACATTAACTTTTGGCATGGCTTACGCTTATAGGAATAACCTGACATGCTTGCTTACACCCTTAGAAAAGTCCTTCTTATATCACACAGTTGACAGGAGAAAGGCATTAAAGGAGAAATTAGGAAAGGGACTTTTAGAAATGATTATGCTTATAGCGCAATCAAATCACAATAGAAATTAGCCTTAGATGCAGAACACATAGGGAAGCTTTGTGTATATAGGCCTAAATCTAGCACTGACACTTTGTGGGAACGAGTAAATGTAGACATGTGATTTTATTTCAGAGAAAATTTATATTTATGTTGAATGGACAGGATATAGCGGTTCCTGGGATATATTACACTTGTGGACTTAATGCTTATTACCTTCTTCAAAGAGGGTTATTTGGGGATAGTTCTTCCAAAGATTTTCCAACTGGATGATTTAAAGAGATTATCGAAATTGACTGAATTACATCACAGTAGAGAAAGGAGAGAGCCTCCTTCCGGTAAAGTAGGAAATATATTTGGAGCAATGATTCCTTCAGTAGGAGTTGCTCTGAATTCGATAAAGATTTGAAAGTTGTCTACTATTGTGTATAACATGCTGACAAATTTTTCAGGAGCCACAATCCCGATAGATACAGAATTGGCCACGGAAAGAGCTATTACTCTTCAGAACAACCTTGCGTTAGACATTCATTTAGGAAAAGATGGTGGAGTTTGCAAAATGCTTAATTTGATGCATTGCTGTTTGTTCATTACTGATAGTAAAGAAATTGGAAAATTACTTACCAATCTGTCTATTGAGAGTGCTGATTTGAAAGACTTGAAAGAACCAGCTGTTTGGGAGAAAGTTGGCAAAGGATTTGCTTCAGTGGGAAATTGGCTCAGCAACATTGGGAAAGGGATATTTTTGAAAGTAATCCATGGGATATTGATTATTGTGATTTGCATAATCGGAACATGGAGAATATGTAAATTGTGTAGAATGATTAAATTGAAGTAAATGAAAAATGATCAGAGGAGGGAAGAAACGAAAAGAGAAAAATTGTTTAGGGGAAATTCAAGAAGGGAACGAAGATTTGAGGGGATTGAAATGATGGAATTTTAACTGATGCAACAATTTGTGTGGGAAGATTTGGGGTGATGACATATTTAGTCATTAGAGGAGGGATTCTTAATGCTGAGTTATTAATGAGTTTTACTAATAAATATTCATGTACTTTGAGTGTTGGATTTGCGTAGAAAATGTATTAACGTAGAAAAAAATAATGCAAGCGTTTGAAGGAGTGATTACCAGAGTGTCCGTTGGTGTTCATGAAGTGTACTTATTAATGGCTTATTAATATGAAATGTTGAGCTTATCTTTGTTTCATGTAGTAATACGCCGTATTAAGGATAAGGCATTATGTATTAGCTTTATTAATTGTAGGCCTTAACTTAGCGAGGTCTTGGCCTAGTCGCACAGCCTCATGTCAAGCTGCATTTCATAAGCTTTTTTTTTAATGTCTGCTTAGAGAATTAAATTGTGATTTTCCACTGTACTGACCATGTGCTCGTAGCTGAAGTTCTTTCTCATGAGAACTGCTTGTTAGAAGATGCTGTACTTGCTAGTGAAACAATAATTAATGTAATGTGTGTAAGATGACCTTCCCAGGAGAAGACAATGGATGCACTGGACTGGAGTGTAAGCTGCAACAATATTGATACCTGACAAGCCAAATGACGAGAGCGGGAGAAGAGGAACCAATCATCGACAAGTGAACCATGTAGTAGTGATAGTTTAGATTTGAAGGTTTAGTTTCATTGGACTAACTGTAAACATGCGATCCGCTGACCAATTAGGATGTGTAAAGCAGTTTTAGGAAATCTCACTAAGCCACACTGCACCGAGAGGAGAGGGGCTATTAGCTGTTTTCTTTCTAACGTCCTGAAATGCCATTCTGCGATATTCTTCTTAACTGTTTTGAGAGTTTAGCTATTTTCTTTCGAACTGCTTAGAGAGACTTTGCTTTTTCTGAACTTTGATTCTGAACCCTGATGGCTAGCTGACCAAACTGATGTCCTGTTGATGAAAACTGTCACAGCTTGCTGAACCATATTGAGGACAGGTATATAATGACGTTATTGATTGTTATGTCTAATTGCTTTAGAGTCTAGGTGCCAACCACTACATTTAATGGAGAAACAGCTAGATGTTTTCCTGATTTGTGTGACTAATTTTTTTGCATGAAGTCCAAACATGCTATTCTAATCCGATGTTAGCTAGGGTTCTCACTGATGAAGTTCGCTACATGTAATGACAGTTGATGTCTTTTCTTTGCTGAATCTAATTGTATGTTATATCATTTGTGCAGCTATTCTTGCTATTAATTTGTACTGTAACATTAGAATGTGTGGTAGCTCAAACTTTCATTAGATTGCGATTCTTTTGACGCCTTGGACAGCCAGTAGTGTTTCAGTATGTTACTCATTTGATTTTGAGACTAAGTTACGTGACATTAGCATTGTTAATATAGTGAAAAAAATATTCTTACTTTTATGTAAAAGGTGTGGTTATTCATGACTGCAAGGTCATGGTGTGTGGAAATTACTGGCTCCTACTGATTATTGATATCATCGATTTTTAATGTTATTCATCTGTATTGGTACGGGATATATGGTGGGAAAAACTCGAAGCGCAGTCAAAAAGACCATTGGCCTATTTGTGTCTCCCATGTAAATTTACGTAATAAGGTCTGACGTGCTAACAATTGATACAAAGGAACATCCAGTTAGGACTGATAATTCTGATTGGGCACATCTAATGTGTAGGTTTGATTTCGTTTATTTGTTTACAGGAAACGCGTGACTTGCACCCTGTTCATATTAATGGCTACACCTCCTGTTTTACTGCAGCTTTTGCATCCAGTTCTGGTAGAGCAGATGCTGACTTACTTCAGTATCATCATTTGGTGGTTACATCTTGATTCTCCACATTTAGAACTACTTTTTTGGGGGGTAAACATCAAATATATATCTGTTGATCAGATATATATCTGTTGATCAGTTTGCATAACAATTTTGTTTCTTTGAACACTGATAGATCTTCATATATTCATTGAGAAATATGGCTGTGATGTCTCATCAATCTGGGCAGGAGACTTTATTAGTCAGTTATGCAGGCTCTCATCATCAACCATTTGTGGTCTGCTTAGTCTGATAGGTGAGGTACTGACACACAACTGCCGTACTTTTTATGGGGGGTGCTTTAAATTTCCGAGTAGTAAAGTACAATCTGTAGTTTGCATCAGGTATGTGTTCAAGCCCAGCTTCTCAGAAGCCGACTTTTGTTAGGAGAGGTTGTCACAGGACTATTGAATGAGACCCCATTGATTATATTTCAGATGACAGTTCAAGAAAATATGTTTAGTGATCATATTTTTTTACTACCTGCTTAAGGTAGGGGGGACTGTGCTACTGGCATTTTTGCCACTTCTGCCCTTTGGTGGAGAGCAGAAAAAAAGGAATTACAATAAAATGGGACCACATTGAGAAAGCTGCAACTTTGCCAAAACTTGTTTAAAATAATAAGTATAATATTTGGTCCTGTTTGGATTGCAATATTGAGACTCAAAGAGTTGTTGTTGCCTTTATCTCTCTATTTGGGGCAATTAAGAATTTTGTGAGTGTCTGTCTGAGTTTTCCTAAGAAAAAAGGAGTGATATAAATTGATTCAAACTGCCCATAAGCAAACCATGGTTTCCCTAGAGACTGGGAGGACATCCAACATTACAGAGCAGCCTATTAGAAGGTTTTTGAGGAAAGGAAAAGAGAAATCAGAAAGAATGATTGGGAGTCCTTGACAGTGGCTAGTATAAAAAGGGACAATCAAGCGTTTTTGCCTGTTATAAATCCTCCTTTTTCAAAAGATATACCTCACTCTGTCCCTGGCACAGGGATTACGCAAGACACATGGGTAGAGCACTTTACCAAGATGTATTAATGTTTCTTTCAAACCTAAAGTTAAACTGCTGACCTGAGAATCTTCTTGTATTAACAGTTATTAGCCTTGATTTCAAACTTTGTGAGGTGGTTCCAGCAGTAAATAGATGTGCAAATGGCAAGGCACTAGGCTACAATGGTTTTTTTAAGGGTAATTTGCCCCTGTGGAGCCCACTTATGGCCAATGTTGTTAAAAATGTAGCAATCAGTGGTCCTCCTAACATTTGATCACATTCTAAAATTGTACTAATTTATAAGGGTGACAAAGGCGAACCAAGATGCTACCGCCTCATCTTGCTCATCAATTCAACGCAACGATTGCAGGCAGAATTCTACTGTGGTGACCGGAGCACTGGGCAGAGGAGAATCATATTTTGTCTGATCTTCCATTCGGCTTGTGAACCATATTGGGAACACTTGAGCAATCCCTTAATCTTTATCTTTGGCAGCATAGTATACCATTGCTAAGCTGGGAAATCTTTATTTGGCTTTCATGGACCTCAGTTGAGCATTTTACCATTTTAACAGATCAAAACTTTGAGACATCATGACAAGGCCTTTTAGGCGACAGGCAAAGGCGAATGTGACAGGGCTGCTTGTCCCATTTTCATTTACTTTAAACATTAACACTCTTGAGAAGTATTTGCTGAAGATGCACTGGTTTCACCCAAGTGGGAATTTGTTGGATGCAAGTTTTGCTGCAGGCCGGTGATGTGGTGGTAGGACCTCTGTCAGCCTACAAAAAGTGCTGGATGTGTTTACTGTGTTATGGCACTGTTGGACCTGACAATTAATGAAGGTAAAACTCACATC
Organism: Pleurodeles waltl; assembly: GCF_031143425.1. Taxonomy (NCBI): domain Eukaryota; kingdom Metazoa; phylum Chordata; class Amphibia; order Caudata; family Salamandridae; genus Pleurodeles; species Pleurodeles waltl. The sequence goes on along the minus strand of NC_090440.1, from coordinate 738,376,398 downwards.
ATGATCTATGGTCCCACTCATACTAAAAAGAGATCTGATACAGCCAATGGGGGGCCCTGCATTTAGAGGTTATGTACCCGCTCGATTGCATGCTCGTGATTTACAAGCATCCCATCTTGGGGATGCATGCCTGACACAGCTGGCTCACATTGAGAGGGCGCACCTTCCTGGGGGTATTATAACACTAGCAGGTTGACTATCAACATGGACTCGGTCCTGAAACAGCTGAATCTCATCACTTTAATTAGTTACCTCATGGTGTCAATTTGAAATCAATTACAGGCAGCTACTAGAGATAGGCTGTTTGGTGTAACTAATCAAGGACAGGTGTGAGCTCATGAGGGTATAAAAGGTAAACAAACAGTGACTTCCACAGTCATCAGGAGGAAGAGCCAGTATGAAAAGATGGACAGCCAGTAATGCACCTTGGTGTAGTATGAGGGTAATGTTGGGAAGTAATACTTGCAAGAGTGATTTTTGACTATTATGGGTCACAATCCTTTCCTTTCCCATACAGAGTATGACTGTAGGGTTTCCTGAGATCTTTCTTCATGGGGCCCAAATGACCCTCTATTATGGTAAGTGTGTGTGTGAGCTGGCTCTCACAGCACAACACCACACAATATTGTATTGGTGTGATACACAAGTGCAATGTCATGTTTACACCACATGCAGTGATCCTAATAGGAAATTGAAGGACTCTAGGTCCTGCTTTATCAGTCAGTAGATATATTTATAACACACATATGTTATTATTGTTTTCCAGGTAACTAAATGACCTATGCACTGTGTTTGTGGCAACAAGCGTTAGGCCACCATTACATTAGTATAGGCGAAGGGTATATGCTTAAAGTGGATCCAATATCTGTTTTGATGAAAGCCATGGACTCAGTCGAGCCGCTAGGCAGATACATGTTGACATTATAGTGGGGATGGGGTACTGATTCCCCAGTACTCCACACCGAATTTTTAATACCAAGTAGTGCCCTGTATAGTAAAAACTAGACTTGGTTAGCACATTGGTTGTTAATCTATTTCACAGCTCCTGGTCTAGAATCAAGTGCCTCCCTGGTTTCAGGGTGTAGATCCACTCTCAATCAAACTGAAGTTTTTGGAGAGAGTGAGGATATCCTATGATGATACATGACACCTGGTAGGTGTGTGACAAAATCCCATCAAACTTTTTGTGTGTGTTTAGGAATAGGCTGGGAGCACAAATGTTGGGAAACTGTAAAATAATAAAATAGTATAATGTAAAATAACATAATTTCACTCAGGTGGCTTTTTGCATGAGAAAAGACTGTATCAATTTGAGCCTTCCATAAATCAGTGGCAGCTTTTCTCACTCACAGATAATCTTAGGACCTTTCCTGATCAGTTCTTGTACTAGAGAGCAAAAAGGAGACAGCAAATTTGCTGTTGTTCACTAAAATAACATTTTGTTTAAGAGATGTTTATAACCAAGTGCTTGTTTTTGGAAAATCAAATCTGGTACTCAGAAGTTGTAAAATTATCTCATGAGTATATCCTAAAAATCTGGCATGGGTCTGCATGTGGTCAGTATTAAGAAACCCTGTGCTACGTCATTTCAAATTAGAATAGTCCACCATAGAAATGGATAGAAATAAACTAGCAAGCACAGAAAATATAGGTAAGGATATATAAAGGTCATAGGTATTACATCAAACAACTTTCTTGAATCAACATTTGATTTCAAATTGTCTAAGTCTTATTTTTTGAAAATGTGGAATCAATTAGTGTGGCCTTAACCGATAATCACAGCTGTCAGTAAACACAATAGAGAAAACTCCATTCCACATTACCTTTTATAATTCCATTCCATTAAATCATGTCTTTGCAGAATGGTGGTAGAAATGCACAATTTGGCCCATTTTCTAGAGATTGTGTGGATGATAAGCCCACCAAAATTGTCCTTGGTGATGATTTGTCTCAAGCTTGCCAGTTTCCATTTCTCTTGCAGTTCTTGACAAGTGTTTATGACTTACCAACAGAATCTAGGTCATATAGAAACAACATTTGATCTGGTGGTGGGACTGTTTAGTGTGAGTGGACGTAATCCAGCATGCCGTGTCATATAAATCCACAGCCAGAAATGAACTTTAATCCACCCACCGTTGTATACAAAGAATGGACCGTGGTTTACTCCTCCTATAAAGTAGACAACTATTTAAAATACTTTTGTTGGCCTGTTCTGCATCGTTGTGTGTTGGTAAAACTCCCCCATAGCTTATGTTCCTTTGTGATTCAGACTCTCATTCTTCTGCATCACCCATTTTGTTTATCTCAAATCCCCACCCATTGTTCTATTTACCTTCAACTTCTTTACTTCTCCCATCCAAGCACTCTCTCTTATGTCCTTCACAGATTACCCACAGTTCTATTTAAAGCATTCCAGCTCTCCTTAGCAATATATCTCACTTCTCATTAGTGTGTAATGCTCAACCCATACAACAATCCTTTAGATTGTGCTTGTGTTCCTCAAACCTATGTTTCTGCTTTTTAACACCTGTTAGGTTCCCAGGTTCTCTGCATCTGACTTAAGATGTTTCTAATCTTTCCTTGCTTATGTTCCTGACACTCTCCTTTTTTAACATCTATATCTTTTTTAGCCCCTTTCCTCTCGTTTACAGACACTTTCTTTCTACTCATGTGTAGGAAGTTGGCTCTGTATATACTATCTCAAAGTGAGAGATAGTGTGCACATAGTCCAAGGATTCCCCTTAGAGGTTGATAGTGGCAAAATTAGATAATACTAATGCTCTATTTTGTGGCAGTGTGGTCAAGCAGTAGGCTTATCAGAAGACAGTGTTAAGCATTTGTTGTACACACACAGGCAATAAATGAGGAACCCACACTCAAAGACTTAACTCTAGGCCAATAATTTTTATATAGAAAAATATATGTTCCTAATTTATTTTAGAAGCACAAGATTCAAGATTTGAGGTAAGTACATAAAATGCAAGGTACTTCACAAAGGTAAGTATAGAACTTTGATTTAACACAGTAATGCACACAGTTTTGGTTAAAATGGTAATAAGCTATTTTAAAAGTGGACACTGCAAAAATCAACAGTTCCTGAGCGGGGGTAAGTTTGGTTAGGTTTCTCAGGTAAGTAAAGCACTTACACAGTCAGTCTCCTGGGCATAGGCAGCCCACCGTTGGGGGTTCAAGGCAACCCCAAAGGCACAGCACCAGCAACACAGGGCCGGTCAGGTGCAGAGGTCAAAGGAGTGCCCAAAACACATAGGTGCCTATGAAGAATTTAGGTGCTCCGTTCCTAGTCTGCTTACAGGTAAGTACCTGCTTCCTCGGGGAGCAGACCAGGGGGAGTCTGTAGAGCACTTGGGGGGACACACAAAAGCCCACAAAACACACCCTCAGCGGCACAGGGGTGGCCGGGTGCAGTGGACAAAGAAGGCGTCAGATTTGCTGTTGAAAGCAATGGAGGGACCCGGGGGTCACTTAGGGCCAGCCACCAACTGGGCTAGGATGAGGGCTGCCTGCTGTCTCTCCTGCACTGGTAGGTGGTTCCTCTCGGGCCTGGGGGCTGCAGGTGCAGTGCTTGGTCCAGGAGTTGGGTTTCTTTGTTACCAGGAAGTCGTGGTCTGGGGGAGCCTCTGGATCCTCTCTGCAGGTGTCACTGTGGGGGGCAGGGGGATCGACTCAGGGTGTCCACGTCATTGGAGTCACCTGGGAGTCCTCTTTGCGGTGTTTGTTGTCCTGAAGTCGAGCCGGGGGCGTTGGGTGCAGAGTGTGAAGACTCACGCTTCTGTCAGGAAGTGGAGTCTTTTTTAAAGTTGCTTTAAAGTTGCAAAGTTGTTGCAGTTTCTGAACAGTGCTGCTGTTCTCGGGAGGTTCTTGGTCCTTTAGTTGCAGGGCAGTCCTCTGAGTCCTCAGAGGTCGCTGGTCCCATCGGATGTGTCGCTGTGCAGGTTCTTTGAGTCTGGAGACAGGCCGGTAGGGCTGGGGCCAAGTCAGTTGGTGTCACCGTCGTCTCTGCGGGGCTTTCAGGTCAGCAGTCCTTCTTCTTTCTTAAGGTTGCAGGAATCTGATTTCCTGGGTTCAGGGTTGCCTCTAAATACTAAATTTAGGGCTGTGTTTAGATCTGGGGGGCAGTAGCCAATGGCTACTGTCCTTGGGGGTGGCTCCACCCTCTTTGTGCCTCCTCCCTGAGGGGAGGGGGACACATCCCTATTCCTATTGGGGGAATAAAACTCAAGATGGAGGATTTCTAAAGGCAGGGGTCACCTCAGCTCAGGGCACCTTAAGGGCTGTCCTGACTGGTAGGTGACTCCTCCTTGTTTTTGTCCTTATCTCCTCTGGCCTTGCCGCCAAAAGTGGGAGCCATGGCTGGAGGGGTGGGCATCTTCACTAGCTGGGATGCCCTGGGGTGCTGTAACAAAAGGCCTGAGCCTTTGAGGCTCACCGTCAGGTGTTACAGTTCCTGCAGGGGGAGGTGAGAAGCACATCTACCCAGTACAGGCTTTGTTCCTGGCCACAGAGTGACAAAGGCACTCACCTCATGTGGCCAGAAACTCATCTGGCTGTGGCAGCCTGGCAGAAACTGGTCAGCCTAGCACTAGGAGTCAGACTGTTATTCAGGGAGCATCTCTAAGACGCCCTCTGGGTGTATTTAACAATACATCCCACACTGGTATCAGTGTGCATTTATTGTGCTGAGAAGTTTCATGCCAAACTTCCCAGATTTCAGTGTAGCCATTATGGAACTGTAGAGTTCTTAATTGAAAGACTCCCAGACTATATACTCTTTATGGCTTCCCTGCACTTACAATGTCTAAGGTTTTGGTTAGACACTGTAGGGGCATAGTGCTCATGTAACTATGCCCTCACCTGTGGTATAGAGCACCCTGCCTTAGGGCTGTAAGGCTTGCTAGTGGGGTGAATTACCTATGGCACAGGCAATGAGAGATGGGCATGGCATCATGAGGGAAGTGCCATGTCGACTTAGTCATTTTCTCCACACCAGCACACACAAGCTGTGAGGCAGTGTGCATGTGCTGAATGAGTGGTCTCCATGGTGGCATAATACATGCTGCAGCCCTTAGACACCCTCCCTGGCCACAGGGCCCTTGTTACCAGGGGTACCATTTACAAGGGACTTATCTGTGTGCCAGGGCTGTGCCAATTGTGGGATCATGGGTACAGTTTAGGGAAAGAACACTGGTACTGGGCCCTGTTAGCAGGGTCCCATCACACTTTCATTCATAACTGGTATCAAAAAAGGCAAAACATTAGGTGGTAACCATGCCAAGGAAGGCATTTCCTTACATCATGCCTCTCTATTTCTCCACTAAGCAACTCATTTCTGCCCAGTTCATATTTTTCTATGGCCATCAACCTGCCCTGTCCACTCATGTGTGTAGTTATGTTGCTTTGTATTATGTTATTGTAATGTATTCTTTTATTTTGTGGTCAAAAACACTGCTATATTTCCAGACAAAACGGCACATTGCTTTAACCCCTTCCCCGCCAGGGACGTAATGGTTACGTCCATGGCAGCGCCCGTGTGGCGCCATGGACGTAACCATTACGTCCTGAATGCTGCCCTCGGGAGAAGCGCTAGCGCTCCTCCCGAGGGCCGCCCCCCCACCCCCTAGGTCAGGGCTGACAGGGGAATCCCTTCCCCTTCAGCCCCCGACCCCCCCCACCCCCCCTGTGATATCAGCGCGCGAGCGCGCGCTGACAATCACACAACCTCCCAGCGCGATCGAAAGAGAAATGCTCAGCATTTCTCTTTCGATCATGTGGGGGAGGCCCGGAGGGGCTTCAAAGGGAAGGAAATGTATTTCCTTCCCTTTGAAGTCTCTCCGAGGGTTTCAAAAGCCGGATTGCTTGCAATCCGGCTTTTGAAACCCCACTAGACACCAGGGATTTTTTTTTTTTATATGAAATTGACAGAAGGGAGCGACCCCTTGGGCAAGGGTCGCTCCCAGGGGGTAATTTTTTTTTAAGGCCTTTTCTGCCCCCAGTGGGGGCAGAAACCTCTAGACACCAGAGATACTTTTTTTTATTTATTTTTTTATTTGTTTTCTTTTGTTTTTTAGGTGTGGGATGCGACCCCTTAGGCAAGGGTCGCTCCCATAGGGGGAAATTATATTTAGGCCATTTCTGCCCCCTTGGGGGGCAGATTGGCTTATTTTTATGAGGCCAATCTGCCCCCAAGGGGGGCAGAAACCTCTAGGCGCCTGGGCAAATAGTTTTTTTGTGTTTTTTTTTTGTTTGTTTGTTTTTTTAGAGATGGGGAGCGACGCATTAGGCAAGGGTCGCTCCCCTGGGGGGCAAATTGTATTTAGACCATTTCTGCCCCCCTTGGGGGCAGATTGGCCGATTGTAGGTCAATCTGCCCCCAAGGGGGGCAGAAACCACTAGGCACCAGGGATCTTTTTTTTGCGCAGTCACGCAAGGGGAGCGACCTTGCAGGCAAGGGTCGCTCCCCGGGGGGGTTGGGGGGGCAAATTTATTTTAGGCCATTTCTGCCCCCCTGGGCCCGGCTGAGCTAGAGGCCAAAATCCACAGGTAGGCACTGTTTTCTATGAAAAAATGTGATGTGTCCACGTTGTGTTTTGGGCCATTTCCTGTCGCGGGCGCTAGGCCTACCCACACCAGTGAGGTATCATTTTTATCGGGAGACTTGGGGGAACGCTAGGTGGAAGGAAATTTGTGGCTCCTCTCAGATTCCAGAACTTTCTGTCACTGAAATGTGAGGAAAACATGTTTTTTTAGCCAAATTTTGAGGTTTGTAAAGGATTCTGGGTAACAGAACCTGGTCAGAGCCCCACAATTCACCCCATCTTGGATTCCCCTGGGTTTCTAGTTTTCAAAAATGCGCTGGTTTGCTAGGTTTCCCCAGGTGCCGGCTGAGCTAGAGGCCAAAATCCACAGGTAGGCCCTGTTTTCTATGAAAAAATGTGATGTGTCCAGGTTGTGTTTTGGGCCATTTCTTGTCGCGGGCGCTAGGCCTACCAACACAAGTGAGGTATCATTTTTATCGGGAGACTTGGGGGAACGCTGGGTGGAAGGAAATTTGTGGCTCCTCTCAGATTCCAGAACTTTCTGTCACCGAAATGTGAGGAACATGTGTTTTTTTAGCTAAATTTTGAGGTTTGCAAAGGATTCTGGGTAACAGAACCTGGTCCGATCCCCACAAGTCACCCCTCCTTGGATTCCCCTAGGTCTCTAGTTTTCAAAAATGCACAGGTTTGGTAGGTTTCCCTAGGTGTCGGCTGAGCTAGAGGCCAAAATCTACAAGTAGGCACTTTGCAAAAAACAGCTCTGTTTTCTGTGATGTGTCCACGTTGTGTTTTGGGGCATATCCTGTCGCGGGCGCTGGGCCTAACCACACAAATGAGGTACCATTTTTATCGGGAGACTTGGGGGAACGCTGGGTGGAAGGAAATTTGTGGCTCCTCTTAGATTCCAGAACTTTCTGTCACCGAAATGTGAGGAAAATATGTTTTTTAGCCCTTAGACACCCTCCCTGGCCACAGGGCCCTTGTTACCAGGGGTACCATTTACAAGGGACTTATCTGTGTGCCAGGGCTGTGCCAATTGTGGGATCATGGGTACAGTTTAGGGAAAGAACACTGGTACTGGGCCCTGTTAGCAGGGTCCCATCACACTTTCATTCATAACTGGTATCAAAAAAGGCAAAACATTAGGTGGTAACCATGCCAAGGAAGGCATTTCCTTACATCATGCCTCTCTATTTCTCCACTAAGCAACTCATTTCTGCCCAGTTCATATTTTTCTATGGCCATCAACCTGCCCTGTCCACTCATGTGTGTAGTTATGTTGCTTTGTATTATGTTATTGTAATGTATTCTTTTATTTTGTGGTCAAAAACACTGCTATATTTCCAGACAAAACGGCACATTGCTTTAACCCCTTCCCCGCCAGGGACGTAATGGTTACGTCCATGGCAGCGCCCGTGTGGCGCCATGGACGTAACCATTACGTCCTGAATGCTGCCCTCGGGAGAAGCGCTAGCGCTCCTCCCGAGGGCCTCCCCCCCACCCCCTAGGTCAGGGCTGACAGGGGAATCCCTTCCCCTTCAACCCCCGCCCCCCCCCACCCCCCCTGTGATATCAGCGCGCGAGCGCGCGCTGACAATCACACAACCTCCCAGCGCGATCGAAAGAGAAATGCTCAGCATTTCTCTTTCGATCATGTGGGGGAGGCCCGGAGGGGCTTCAAAGGGAAGGAAATGTATTTCCTTCCCTTTGAAGTCTCTCCGAGGGTTTCAAAAGCCGGATTGCTTGCAATCCGGCTTTTGAAACCCCACTAGACACCAGGGATTTTTTTTTTTTATATGAAATTGACAGAAGGGAGCGACCCCTTGGGCAAGGGTCGCTCCCAGGGGGTAATTTTTTTTTAAGGCCTTTTCTGCCCCCAGTGGGGGCAGAAACCTCTAGACACCAGAGATACTTTTTTTAATTTATTTTTTTATTTGTTTTCTTTTGTTTTTTAGGTGTGGGATGCGACCCCTTAGGCAAGGGTCGCTCCCATAGGGGGAAATTATATTTAGGCCATTTCTGCCCCCTTGGGGGGCAGATTGGCTTATTTTTATGAGGCCAATCTGCCCCCAAGGGGGGCAGAAACCTCTAGGCGCCTGGGCAAATAGTTTTTTTGTGTTTTTTTTTTGTTTGTTTGTTTTTTTAGAGATGGGGAGCGACGCATTAGGCAAGGGTCGCTCCCCTGGGGGGCAAATTGTATTTAGACCATTTCTGCCCCCCTTGGGGGCAGATTGGCCGATTGTAGGTCAATCTGCCCCCAAGGGGGGCAGAAACCACTAGGCACCAGGGATCTTTTTTTTGCGCAGTCACGCAAGGGGAGCGACCTTGCAGGCAAGGAACGCTAGGTGGAAGGAAATTTGTGGCTCCTCTCAGATTCCAGAACTTTCTGTCACTGAAATGTGAGGAAAACATGTTTTTTTAGCCAAATTTTGAGGTTTGTAAAGGATTCTGGGTAACAGAACCTGGTCAGAGCCCCACAATTCACCCCATCTTGGATTCCCCTGGGTTTCTAGTTTTCAAAAATGCGCTGGTTTGCTAGGTTTCCCCAGGTGCCGGCTGAGCTAGAGGCCAAAATCCACAGGTAGGCCCTGTTTTCTATGAAAAAATGTGATGTGTCCAGGTTGTGTTTTGGGCCATTTCTTGTCGCGGGCGCTAGGCCTACCAACACAAGTGAGGTATCATTTTTATCGGGAGACTTGGGGGAACGCTGGGTGGAAGGAAATTTGTGGCTCCTCTCAGATTCCAGAACTTTCTGTCACCGAAATGTGAGGAACATGTGTTTTTTTAGCTAAATTTTGAGGTTTGCAAAGGATTCTGGGTAACAGAACCTGGTCCGATCCCCACAAGTCACCCCTCCTTGGATTCCCCTAGGTCTCTAGTTTTCAAAAATGCACAGGTTTGGTAGGTTTCCCTAGGTGTCGGCTGAGCTAGAGGCCAAAATCTACAAGTAGGCACTTTGCAAAAAACAGCTCTGTTTTCTGTGATGTGTCCACGTTGTGTTTTGGGGCATATCCTGTCGCGGGCGCTGGGCCTAACCACACAAATGAGGTACCATTTTTATCGGGAGACTTGGGGGAACGCTGGGTGGAAGGAAATTTGTGGCTCCTCTTAGATTCCAGAACTTTCTGTCACCGAAATGTGAGGAAAATATGTTTTTTAGCCAAATTTTGAGGTTTGCAAAGGATTCTGGGTAACAGAACCTGGTCAGAGCCCCACAAGTCACCCCATCGTGGATTCCCCTAGGTCTCTAGTTTTCAAAAATGCACAGGTTTGGTAGGTTTCCCTAGGTGCCGGCTGAGCTAGAGGCCAAAATCTACAAGTAGGCACTTTGCAAAAAACAGCTCTGTTTTCTGTGATGTGTCCACGTTGTGTTTTGGGGCATATCCTGTCGCGGGCGCTGGGCCTAACCACACAAGTGAGGTACCATTTTTATCGGGAGATTTGGGGGAACGCTGGGTGGAAGGAAATTTGTGGCTCCTCTCAGATTCCAGAACTTTCTGACACAGAAATGTGAGGAACATGTGTTTTTTTTGCCAAATTTTGAGGTTTGCAAAGGATTCTGGGTAACAGAACCTGGTCCGAGCCCCGCAAGTCACCCCTCCTTGGATTCCCCTAGGTCTCTAGTTTTCAGAAATGCACAGGTTTGGTAGGTTTCCCTAGGTGCCGGCTGAGCTAGAGGCCAAAATCTACAGGTAGGCACTTCGCAAAAATCACCTCTGTTGTCTTCCAAAAATTTGGATGTGTCCACGTTGCGCTTTGGGGCGTTTCCTGTCGCGGGCGCTAGGCCTACCCACACAAGTGAGGTATCATTTTTATCGGGAGACTTGGGGGAACGCTGGGTGAAAGGAAATTTTTGGCTCCTCTCAGATTCCAGATCTTTCTGCCACAGAAATGTGAGGAACATGTGTTTTTTTAGCCAAATTTTGAGGTTTGCAAAGGATTCTGGGTAACAGAACCTGGTCCGAGCCCCGCAAGTCACCCCTCCTTAGATTCCCCTAGGTCTCTAGTTTTCAGAAATGTACAGGTTTGGTAGGTTTCCCTAGGTGGCGGCTGAGCTAGAGGCCAAAATCTACAGGTAGGCACTTCGCAAAAAACACCTCTGTTTTCTTCCAAAAATTTGGATGTGTCCACGTTGCGCTTTGGGGCGTTTCCTGTAGCGGGCACTAGGCCTACCCACACAAGTGAGGTATCATTTTCATCGGGAGACTTGGGGGAACGCTGGGTGGAAGGAAATTTGTGGCTCCTCTCAGATTCCAGAACTTTCTGACACAGAAATGTGAGGAACATGTGTTTTTTTATCCAAATTTTGAGGTTTGCAAAGGATTCTGGGTAACAGAACCTGGTCCGAGCCCCGCAAGTCACCCCTCCTTGGATTCCCCTAGGTCTCTAGTTTTCAGAAATGCACAGGTTTGGTAGGTTTCACTAGGTGCCGGCTGAGCTAGAGGCCAAAATCTACAGGTAGGCACTTCGCAAAAATTACCTCTGTTGTCTTCCAAAAATTTGGATGTGTCCACGTTGCGCTTTGGGGCGTTTCCTGTCGCCGGTGCTAGGCCTACCCACACAAGTGAGGTATCATTTTTATCGGGAGACTTGGGGGAACGCTGGGTGAAAGGAAATTTTTGGCTCCTCTCAGATTCCAGATCTTTCTGCCACAGAAATGTGAGGAACATGTGTTTTTTTATCCAAATTTTGAGGTTTGCAAAGGATTCTGGATAACAGAACCTGGTCCGAGCCCCGCAAGTCACCCCTCCTTGGATTCCCCTAGGTCTCTAGTTTTCAGAAATGCACAGGTTTGGTAGGTTTCCCTAGGTGCTGGCTGAGCTAGAGGCCAAAATCTACAGGTAGGCACTTCGCAAAAAACACCTCTGTTGTCTTCCAAAAATTTGGATGTGTCCACGTTGCGCTTTGGGGCGTTTCCTGTCGCGGGCGCTAGGCCTACCCACACAAGTGAGGTATCATTTTTATCGGGAGACTTGGGGGAACGCTGGGTAAAAGGAAATTTTTGGCTCCTCTCAGATTCCAGATCTTTCTGCCACAGAAATGTGAGGAACATGTGTTTTTTTAGCCAAATTTTGAGGTTTGCAAAGGATTCTGGGTAACAGAACCTGGTCCGAGCCCCGCAAGTCACCCCTCCTTGGATTCCCCTAGGTCTCTAGTTTTCAGAAATTCACAGGTTTGGTAGGTTTCCCTAGGTGCCGGCTGAGCTAGAGGCCAAAATCTACAGGTAGGCACTTCGCAAAAAACACCTCTGTTTTCTTCCAAAAATTTGGATGTGTCCACGTTGCGCTTTGGGGCGTTTCCTGTAGCGGGCACTAGGCCTACCCACACAAGTGAGGTATCATTTTCATCGGGAGACTTGGGGGAACGCTGGGTGGAAGGAAATTTGTGGCTCCTCTCAGATTCCAGAACTTTCTGACACAGAAATGTGAGGAACATGTGTTTTTTTAGCCAAATTTTGAGGTTTGCAAAGGATTCTAGGTAACAGAACCTGGTCCGAGCCCCGCAAGTCACCCCTCCTTGGATTCCCCTAGGTCTCTAGTTTTCAGAAATGCACAGGTTTGGTAGGTTTCCCTAGGTGCCGGCTGAGCTAGAGGCCAAAATCTACAGGTAGGCACTTCTCAAAAATCAGCTCTGTTGTCTTCCAAAACTTTGGATGTGTCCACGTTGCGCTTTGGAGCGTTTCCTGTCGCAGGCGCTAGGCCTACCCACACAAGTGAGGTATCATTTTTATCGGGAGACTTGGGGGAACATAGATTAGCAAAACAAGTGGTATTGCCCCTTGTCTTTCTCTACATTTTTTCCAACCAAATATAGGAGAGTGTGTAAAAAAGACATCTATTTGAGAAAAGCCCTGTAATTCACATGCTAGTATGGTCACCCCGGAATTCAGAGATGTGCAAATAACCACTGCTCCTCAACACCTTATCTTGTGCCCTTTTTGGAAATACAAAGGTTTCCTTGATAGCAATTTTTTACTCTTTATATTTCAGCAAATGAATTGCTGTATACCCGGTATAGAATGAAAACGCACTTCAGGGTGCAGCTCATTTATTGGCTCTGGGTTCCTCGGGTTCTTGATGAACCTACAAGCCCTATATATCCCCGCAACCAGAGGAGTCCAGCAGATGTAACGGTATATTGCTTTCGATAATCTGACATTGCAGGGAAAAGTTACAGAGTAAAACGTAGAGAAACATTTATGTTTTTTTCACCTAAATTTCAATATTTTTCTTTTTCAGTTGTTATTTTCTGTAGGAAACCCTTGTAGGATCTACACAAATGACCCCTTGCTGAATTCAGAATTTTGTCTACGTTTCAGAAATGTTTAGGTTTCTGGGATCCAGCATTGGTTTCATGCCCATTTCTGTCACTGACTGGAAGGAGGCTGAAAGCACAAAAAATTGCAAAAATGGGGTATGTCCCAGAAAAATGCAAAAATTGTGTTGAAAAATTGGGTTTTCTGATTCAAGTCTGCCTGTTCCGGAAAGCTGGGAAGCTGCTGAGTTTAGCACCGCAAACCCTTTGTTGATGCCATTTTCAGGGGAAAAACCACAAGCCTTCTTCTGCAGCCACTTTTTCCAATTTTTTTGAAAAAAACAAAATTTTCCCTGTATGTTGGCCAATTTCTTGGCCTCTTTCAGGGGAACCCACAAAGTTTGGGTACCTCCAGAATCCCTAGGATGTTGGAAAAAAAGGACGCAAATTTGGCTTGGTTAGCTTATGTGGACAAAAAGTTATGCGGGCCTAAGCGCGAACTGCCCCAAATAGGCAAAAAAAGGCCTGGCACAGGAGGGGAAAAGGCCTGGCAGCGAAGGGGTTAAATGCCCTGTGACAAACTACTGGTTACCACTGTCTAAGTTGGTTAAAATACCACTCCTCCAGTTCCTCCAACTATTTAGGACACCAGCCAGCTTAAAACTGTTGTAGAGACCTATCTTACATTAACACGTCCAGAGCTCACTTCCTATTATATGACTCAACGACCCGAGCCTGTACGCTGAGAGAGCAGGTACCCTTGAATAGTTGTTGAAGAGTTTGTGCTGCTAGAGCCAATGCTTAAGGCCAATTCTCAGAGTTTGCCCTTTGATATTGTTTTATTCTTGGTTTATACATTCTGAACCAATTTTTCCTTCCACCATTTACTCTGTGTTTCTATAAAATAAAGTGTACTGACTTTCACCATTCATTAGTGTAGCCTTTGTTGAATAATCTCTTCATTTCTGGGATATTCTTAAGGTTGTTGCTAGGATTGTGTTTTTACTTGAGGATAACCCAGCCATTTTCTTTGCTATTTTGAAATAGTATAGCGTGTTACCTTCAATGTCAGCCCCCAGTGTGCAATGTATTTATATAGTAGGACATGTCATTTTTTAAGTTTTACATGTCCTGGTAGTGAAAAAGTCTTACATACATTTTCCACCACTACAAGGACTGCTTCTCCCATATAATAACATTGGGGTTACTTTTTTACATTTAATAAACTGTAACATTCAAATTGAAACAGGTAACAGTTCTTGGTTGGTGTCTTTAGAATTGTAATGGAAAGTCCTTTTTTATGGTGAACTCAGATTTTTTATTACAATTTAAAAAATGTCACTTTTAGAAAGTTGCATTTCATGCCTTAGCCATTTAGTATGCGCAGACTGTCTCTAGGTCACATGAATGAGTGTAGCTGACAGTTGGACTTTGTGTATTCCTTCTAGACATCTACACACAATAGAGAGCTTAGGGTGTGTGAAGGAGCTCCCACCCCAACCCCCTCTTTACCTGGCGTGTCACTAGGTCCAGAGACAGATCGCTTACCCTTCCCTCAATCCATGCAGCTCCTGGAACAAGAAGTGAAGGAAAACAAATGTCAGGAAGGCAGGGACTCGAAAACAACAACATTGACAAAGGACTTTAACTTGCAGGAACGGAGATCCGGAAGTGACTCCCCAACCAACGAATTCCATTGGATGCACCCGAGAGTGGGTGACTTGCCCACTGGTTCTGGAGGTGGCAAATGCCCATTGCTTTGTCCTAGGGAGTGCAAGGCCACAGTCCCTTAAGTGGGTGACTTGCCCACTGGTTCTGGAGGGGTAACATGCCTATTACTTTGTCCTGGGGAGTGCAAGGTCACAGGCTTTCAAGTGGGTGTCTTTCCCACTGGTCCTGGAGGGGGCAACATGCCTATTGCTTTGTCCTGGGGAGTGCAAGGCCACAGTCCACAGTCTCACAGTCTCTGGGTGACTTGCCCACTAGTTCTGGAGGGGTCAGCCCGCACAGCAGCCCCTGGAGGGTGGACTACATGGCGTCTGCCGGCGGTGATGGCTGCATACTGGTGGTGTTTGGGGGAGGCTCCTGGGCAGTTCCTGCACTCTGTGATGGCTGCATGCTGGTGGTGGTTGGAGGAGGCTCCTGGGCAGCCCCTGCACTCTGTGATGGCTGCATGCTGGTGGTGGTTGGGGAGGCTCCTGGGCAGCCCCTGCACTCTGTGATGGCTGCATGCTGGTGGTGGTTGGGGGAGGCTCATGTGAAGCCCCTGCACTATGTGATGGCTGCATGCTGCTGGTGGTGGGGAAAGACTCCTGGGAAGCCCCTGCACTCTGTGATGGCAGCACATCCAAGGTTGGCTGTGGGGGCCCTGTGACAGCTGCTGGTGGTGGTGGTGTTTGCCTGACAGCTTCCGCTGGCATAGAGCGCCTCTTCTCCTCCTGGTCAAGGTTTGGGGATCCCTTACCCTTCCTGGCAGGGGGGAATGAGCTCTTACCCTCTCTGCCCGGTGGTGCAGGCTCCTTCCCCTTCTTCACAGCTGGTGCAGGCTCCTTCCCCTTCCTCACAGCTTGTGCCAGAATCTTCCCTTTCATCCCAGGTTGTGCTGCCTCCTTCCCCTTCAGTGTTGTCATTCTGGTATCCCTACCACCATGAGTAGGTGGTGCTACCACTGTCCCCGTGGACTATTTGGCTGAGGTGCTGCGCTGTGTCCTTGCTACTCTGCCCATAGGTGCAGGAGGTGGGGGCGGGGTAGATAGGAGCTTTTTAGGGAGGTTGGGCGGGAGAGGAAGGAGTTATGGGAGTGGAGGATGATGGACTGGTCGTCGGAGGTGTGTGTCTGCTGGATTTGGGTGCAGGTACATGGGCTGTATGCTGTTGTGAGGTGGATGGCTATTGGGTGTCTGAGTGCTTGCATTTGTGTCCTTTAGGAGGGGGGCAGACACGGTGGGAGAGGACACAGGGGACGCATGCATGGATGTTGTGGAGGTGTCTGCCAGTGAGGTGTGTGTTCTGCTTGGTGTGGTGATAATGCTGGTAGTGGATATTGATGTAGTGCATGCTGCTGTGAGTGTGGACGTAACTGGGTGGGAGGTGGAGGAGGAGGAGGGGAGACAGTGGAGACAGTGGATGTTCTGTCTGCAACTGAATGGTGTTTGTGTGAGTGCCTCTGGGATGAAGTGTGGTGTTTGTATTTGCCTGTGCCACTCTTGGGTGTTGTCTTGTGTGCATGCTCGTCTGGGTGTGTGCTTGAGATGGGTTGGGGTTGAGGAGAATTGGACTGGGAAGTGGAAGTTGGAGTGGGGATAGTAGAAACAGGGACAATGGCTTCCATCCGAGAGGAGGCCAGAGCCTATATCGATCTCTGTTGGGCCACCAATCCACAGTGGATGCCCTCCAGGAATGCATTGCATTGCTGCATCTGGAAAGCCAGCCCCTGGATGGCATTCACAATGGTTGATTGCCCTACAGAGATGGATTTCAGAAGGTCAATAGCCTCCTCACTCAGGGCAGCAGGGCTGACTGAGGCAGGGCCTGAGTTGCCTGGGGTGAAGGAGATGCCCACCCTTCTGGGTGAACAGGCATGGGCAAATCGCTGAGGGGCTACTGGAGGGCGGTGCTGGTACTGGGGTGGCGGCTGTACTTGCAGCTGGGGTGGTCACAGAGGTGTCCGCCACCACCAGGGAGCTCCCATCGGAGGAAGAATCAGAGTCTGTTTTGTCCCCTCCAGTCTCTGCCATGGTGCTCCCCTATCCCTCCGTCCCACTGGTTCCCTCGGCGTCGGTGGACTCTGCCTCCAGGATCCTGTGGGATGCAGCTCCCTCTGTCGCCAGTGCCTCTGCTCCTCTGTCAGGTGATGTTAATGTACATAAGGACAGGATGACAAAACAAGAAAGGGTGGAGAGAGACAAAGGATACACTGGGTTTAGGACTGCACCAACACCACCTTTGGCGCACACAGCACCCTCACACACAGGGAACAGGCCTACACACTATGTATTGCACTATCAGTGAAATGTCTAGTCACCAAGGCATGAGGAGGGGCACACACCGCCAACTGCAGCACACCTGGGACCCACGCAGCCCAGCCCAGAACTGAATACTAACAAGATAGGTAAGCAGTATTTACCATTCAAACCCTTAGCCACCAGAGGACCTACGCTGCTATGTCTGGCCTGGCCTGGGGGCACCCATTGACACACAACCACCACCCGGATACCACTCCACCAGCTGTAAGTTGTAATGATAGCCACTTTATTCGCCCCCTTGTGGCTGCAGTGATGCCCTCGCGTGCCCATCCAGCTCAGGGTAGGCCACCGCCAGTATGGGGGCGTCAGGGTCCGACGGGCAGTCCTTCCTCATTGGGAGGCCATCCCCAGCTGTGCCTCCGTGGTCCTTTGTGTCCAGAGTCTCAGGTCCTCCCACTTTTTGCGACAGTGGGTGCTCTGTCTGCCATAGACTCCCAGGGTCCGCACGTCCTTGGCGATGGCTCACTATGATCCCTTCTTTTTATGGGCGCTAACCTGCAGAGGCAGTAGAGACTGGAGAACAACATTGGACAAACAGTCCAGCCTGTCACACAAATGGCCCACCATATCCGTTTACATCACCATTGGCACATACAAAGCCCAGCACACAACATGAACATCGCCAAGAGGACATCCACCTACCCCCCTTACACAATGCCTTCACATGCAACTCCATGCATTCATGCTACATGCATTGTGCCTACAGTGTATTCAATGTATCCAATGTATTCACCTGTTGGTCTGGAGGCCCGTACACCAGTCCGTACTGGGGAGGACCCCATCCACCAGTAGCTCCAACTCCTCAGAAGTGAAGGCTGGGGCCCTTTCCCCGGTCACATGGGCAATGGTAGCTTCCAGACACAGGTCACAGCAGCACATGCAGTGTAGGTCCTCTCATATGGAAGGTCAGGAAACAAGTGAAGAATGTGAAATGAAATGGCAGTCAAGTCCGTGGGGTGCATACCGTCACCGCTGCTGTAGATCCCCATTGGCAACTGTACCCCACAGGGCCCAATATGAACCAATGAGGAATTGCACAGCGGTTCACGACCGCCTCTGCGCACTACGTCGGCAGCATGACCTCCCTTCCACCTGTCCCTCCACACAGGGCAGGCAGTCACCATTTCAGAAGGGGGGTGAACAGGCCTATCGATAATTGCTGCATCACAGGATAAATAGGCACATACTATTAAATTCCACTGTCCCAAAACATGATTGCACGATGTGGACTGCTGTTGTGGGATAGTTGTTCAAATTGTGACAGCCTACTTACTCTTGTGTCCCTTAGATACCTACCGCTGTAGATGAATAGGTGATGGAGGCATACCCCCGTGTACAGACCCCTGGTGGACTTGGCTACACTGGAGGACAGGCACATAAGCCTCACTTACAGACTGGACAGGGCCACACAGAGCTGTGGGCCATATGTACAAACACTTTTTTCCATAGACACAGAATGGGTAAAAACCTTTGCTACATCTGGCCCTGTGTGCCCAATCGGAACCTGACCTGATCTCAGCTATCTGTCATCCCACTGGGATTCCCCCTCTTGTGCAAGTTCTATCAGTGCTCCATTTCCTGACAACTGGTTCTTTCCAAGTGACAGTGGGCGTGGCAGCCAGAATGTCACAGCCAATGTTCAAAATGGTGCTGGCAAGAGTCTTGTCTGCCCTGATAAAACACATGTGCAGATACATTGCTTTCCCTCAGGTGGAGGATTTGGCCACTGCGAAGGCCGGGTTTTATGCAATGGGACATATCCCTAATATAATTGGGGTGATTGATGGAACACATATTGCATTTGTTCCCCCTCCCCAGCAAAATTAACAGGTATTCAGGAGTCATAAGAGTTTCCACTCCATGAATGTGCAGAATGTGCTGGCGGACCAGTACATCTCCCACGTCAATGCTAAGCATCCTGGGTCGGTGCAAGATGCCTTTGTCCTAAGGAAATGCAGCATCCCAAATGTGATGTCCAAACTATAGAGGCACAGGATGTGGATAATAGGTGAGCCTTGGTTCCCACCCAGTATATGTTGGTGTATACCTATGCTGTTGGCCATATAGGATAGTGTGTGGCTAAATGTTGTCCCTCAATACTTACAGGTGACTCTGGTTACCCAAACCCATCTTGGCTGCTGACCCCTGTGAGGAATGCCAGGAGAAGGGCAGAAGAACGTTCTAATGAGGCACATGGGTGAACCAGAAGGGCCATTGAGAGGAACCTTGGCCTCCTGAAGGCCAGGTTCAGGTGCCTCCATCTGACAGGTGGATCCTTGTGCTACTCACCCAAGAAGGTCTGCCAGATAGTAGTGGCATGCTGCATGTTGCACAACCTGGCCCTCAGACGCCATGTACGTTTTCTGCAGGAGGAGGAGACTGGAGACAGCAGTGGACCCTGAGGACAGAGAGGATGAGGAGGCAGAGGATGAGGATGTGGACAACAGAACATTGGTGATACGCCAATGCTTTCAATGACACACAGGTGAGACAGTGCTACTTCACATTTCTATGACTATTGGTGTATTCTGTGTGGCATTGGCATGCTTGCATTACCCACTTTTTTCCCTACTTACTGTTACCTATGGATATTCATTTTACCGATGTAGGTGATATGACAACATTGTCCTGATGTGATCACAACAGCCAGCAACAGGTCATTAATTCTATGCGCATACTGTTCACAGTTCATTTGCAATGGTTGTAGCTATTTCAATCAATACACATTTACAATACATGAAATACTAGTAGTCGGGTTTGATCAAAGGGTGTTTATTGTTGTGCTAAAATATAGAGGGAAAAGTGCAATGGAATGGGGTGATGTTGGAGGAAAGTCCAGGGTATTGTTCCAGTCTGTTTGTAGCACAGTTGTATTGTCCATGAGGGATGTGGTAGTTACTGTGAGATTATTGAGGGCCACGCAATCAAGGTTGTGGGATTGTAAGTATTTATTCTTCTATAACAGGTAGGTAAACACCATATTGTTGGGGAAATTAGTGTACTTTTCTTCCTTTCTCCTCTTAGGCTGGTCACTCTGTCTGGGGATGGTGTGCAGGTCTTCTGCTCCCAGGTCACGTCATTCCCAGTATACCTCAGAGTCAAGGAGAACCAGATCAGGTAAGTGCACTAGTGGGTAATAGGGTTGGGTTTTCACCAGGGAGGGGGTGAGTGAGGGACGTTTAGGTAGTGGTCACTCGGTGCAGCACGCATAATCAGTTGCATGCAGCAGAAAGAAAAGGTAAGTGGTATTCTCCTGATCCTCCTTCAGGGAGACCAGCCCTCCTTTACTTCCCCCTTGTACCCCTTAGCCCCCCCAATTTGCACAGTTGTCATGCATTTATCTCGGTACCTTGTCTAGCTGTGCTCCTCCAGTAACGTGGCATGGTCCGTTGGTGGTGTCCTCCTTTCTGGATGGCTCCTTTTCCCCTCCAAGATGATACGATGCTCGTGGACCTCCGCTTTCCTCCTCCTCATTACTCCTTCTTGCCTCTGTGTCCCTGTTTGGATTCTCCGTCATCCCGGCTCTTTTCCTGCTACGTTTGCTCCTTCATTCTCCTCATCCGTTTTCTTTGTGTCCTCTCCATGCGATATGGCGTCCACCTGCTCCTCTCCTTCTTGTCGCCCTCCGTTTTCGTCTGCTTGCCTTTTTGCCTTGTCGTCTCCTAGCCCCTCCTTTGTGCCGTCTTTACCTGCCGGGTCATTTCTTTGCAAAGTGCCCCCGGGGCACTTTCCGACGCTGGCATTCAGGGTTGCTATGGTAACCTGCTTGGCGGGCGGCGACTTCGTAATGGGGGCACCGCTACAGGGACATAGGAAGGAGAGCAATGGCAGTTCAAGGTGGACAATATGACTGAGTGGAACACACTGAGGACAATCAGGAGAGTCTCATTTCCTGGAAGTGGTCTTGGCAAGTGTCTCTGCACCCCTGCTATGGAGATCAGGGTGTTGTTAATGACCTGCAAATCCTCCATAATCCCCTGATACTGTCCCTCCTGCAGACGCCTGTTCTACCGCACATTGTCTAGGATCTGGCCCATCGTGTCTTGGGAATGTTGGTAGGCTCCCAGGATCTCAGAGAGTGCCTCCTGATGAGTCGGTTCCCTGCTCCTGTCCTCCCACTGGCGCACAATAGTCCTCCTTGTTTCCCTGTTGGCCTGTGCCTCTGTCCCCTTAATGGAGTGCCCACTGCCACTGACCCCAGGTCCCTGATTGTCTTGTGGGCGAGGTGTGGCCTGGGGTCCCTGTGCAGGTGGGCACACTGCTGATTGATATGTCCTCGGGACAGAGGTGTGGGTACGCTGGTTGGGTGCTGATCGGGGAGGCTCTGTGGTTGTGCTTGGGTGACCAACTGTCCAGTGGTCCCTGATGGGCCAGGTAGTTCGTCCAGATCCTGAAGTCAAGAGTTACTGTCATCACTGGGGGCATCTTCTTTTGGGTGACTGGATAGTGGTGGCAACTCCTCTTCAATGACATTGGCTGGGGTACCTGTGGGGATGTAAGTTATGTATTATGCTTCAAGTGCATGACATTTGTACTTCTGTAGCTTCCCCTCTATGGTTGTTGTTACCCTGCCAGCTTTTGCTTGTGTATGTAGGTGTATTATGGGATTGTTAGTGTCCCTATGCTGTGCATGGTTTAGTGATGAGTGTCCATGCAGGGCCAGAAGGGGTGTCCATGCATTGGTACAGCATGCAGAGCTTGGTATTGGGATTAGTGAGATGTGTTGGTGGAGTGTGTGGGATGTGGTGGAGTGATGGGAGTGAGAGTGAGGGTGTGTGATGGAATGCAGATATGGGGGATGATAATTGTTAAAAGTTGACTTACCAGTGTCCAGTCCTCCGCCAACTCCGGCAAGTCCCTCAGGATGCAGTATTGCCAGTACCTGCTCCTCCCATGCTAAGAGTTGTGGGGGAGGAGGTGGTGGTCCACCGCCAGTCCTCGGTATGGCGAGCTTGTGTCTTGCTGCAATGGAATGTACCTTTCCCCGTAGGTCATTCCAACACTTCCTGATGTCGTCCCTTGTTCTTGGGTGCTGTCCCACCGCATTGACCCTGCCCACAATTCTCTGCCATAGCTCCATCTTCCTTGCTATTGATATTTGCTGCACCTACGCTCCAAAGAACTGTGGCTCTACCCTGACAATTTCCTCCACAATGACCCTTAACTCCTCCTCAGTGAAATAGGGGTGCCTTTGTGGTGCCATGGATGTTGTGTGATGTGTGTTGCTGAGGGTGTGTTGGGTAATGTGGTGGGGTGTGTGATGTGGAGTGCGGGAGGGGTGTGTGGGTGTATGGGTGTAAGTGGTATGTGTGTTTATTTGTCTCTGTGCTCTTCTTCTCAGTCTCCTGGTGGCAATAGTTGTTTGTAAAGGGTTGTGGGTACTGTGGGTGTGTGTTTTAAGGAGCTGTGGGTGTGTGGGTGTGGTGTGTGTATGGTTGTCAGGTGTGTGTTTTTGGTATTGTCCAATGTAGTGTTGTTTTGTATGTGGGTGTCCAGTCTGAGCATGGCAGTATGTACCCTCAATGGTTTACCACCGTTGAATGTCTGCCGTGGTGAATCGTGGGTCATAATGTGATGGGAGTTGTTCTGTTGGCATAACGATGTGGGTTTTGGGAATGCCACTTTATCACTGACCTTTGGTCAGGCGGATTTGTGTATGTGGCTGTATTCTGTCGGATTGGTGTGTGTGTGTGTGTGTGCCATAATATGGTGAATGGATATGCGCCAGCGCTACGGTAAGTTGGCAGCCGTCACCACAGCGGTAAGTGGGATTTACCGCCAATGTCATAATGAGGGCCTATATTTTACTGTAGCTTAGATAACAGGTTCTATACTCCATACGTTATGTCATGAAGGTATAGTGCCTGTAAATGTTTTCTCACATATTGATATATTTCACATATTTAATTATTTAGGAAATGTGTGTACATCTTACAACTTACAATTTTTCAAGTGTTAGAAACGTTAAATTGAAATGACTACAACTGAGCCTACACTACACTACAGCCTAATGTACCCTCCAGCACACTACAGCCTACACTACAAGCCTTCACTGAGGACACCATTTCTGCACGTCCAGACAATGAGGAGCTGCCTGGTCCATCTGGTCTTTCTGGGCAGACAGCTCCAGTGAGTCTCACTTGGCCCACACCTACAACTTCTACCCCAGCTGTTACCACACCGCAGCCTATGGATAGTACAGAGATGCTGAATCTAAACTGTAAGTTGAGCTCCCTGACCTGGGTGCTGTTTGACATTTACCGCCTTATGTGTAGGGCTTTCCCAGCAACACCTACCTCTTTCAGTGGCCCTTAGCATCTGGGCCACTACACCTGCCTCAGCCATAGAAAGGGAGGCCCTGCCACAAAAAGAAACACCTGCAACCACCTCAGTCCCTGCAACCACCTCAGTCCCTGCAACATTGTGGTTTTTTTTCCACCATTAATTTCGAAATGCAAATAACAAATAATAATGTTTTTTTTTTTTTTTTAAAGAATAGGTAATCGTCCTCGCATTTACAAAAACTTTAAAATACAACAAACACAACAAATCTAAAAGTCTTATTTCATACAATTGTAATAAAGATGTGTTTGTCAAACTTTCAAAAATTACTTATAACTCAAGCAGAACCCAAATACTCAGCCCCGTTTTTTTAATATTTACAGTTCCAGACCTTGGCATCATAAAAGAATGGGATATTATGAAATAATAACGGAGAGCAGTGTGTGGTGGTGACTAAATGGGCTGCAGTGCGTCCTGGCCCCTGCGAAACCTGTAGTTGTGACACCCAGGTGAGAGACTGTGACCTTGCACTCCAAAAGATCTGCATCACAGGGTGCAATGCCCCCTCCAGAACCAGTGGAAGAAGCCATCCACTCAACCCCTCCTTGCCAGGATGAAGCACATTGGGCACAAGGCCCCCACCAGTACCGGTGGAAGAAGCCATCCACTCAGCCCCTCCTTGCCAGGATGAAGCACACTGGGCTCTAGGCCCCCTCCAGACCCAGTGGAAGAAGGCATCCACTCAGCCCCTCCTTGCCAGGATCAAGCACACTGGGCACAAAGCCCCCTCCAGAACCAGTGGAAGAAGCCATCCACTAGAGAGACTGCGGCCTTGCACTCCCCAGGACCAGCAGTGGGCAAACCACCCACTTGAGAGACTGTGGCTTTGCACTCCCCAGGACCAAGCAGTGGGCAAACCACCCACTTGAGAGACTGTGGCTTTTGCACTCCCCAGGACCAAACAGTGGGCAAACCAACCACTTGAGAGACTGTGGTCTTGCACTCCCCAGGACCAAGCAGTGGGCAAACCACCCACTTGAGTGACTGTGGCCTTGCACTCCCCAGGACCAAGCAGTGGGCAAACCACCCACTTGAGAGACTGTGGCTTTGCAATCCCCAGGACTAAGCAGTGGGCAAACCACCCACTTGAGAGACTGTGGCTTTGCACTCCCCAGGACCTAACAGTGGGCATGGAGCCCCCTCCAGGAGCAGGGGCATTGTATTATCTTCCGGCTGAGGTGCCCTCCCATTCCCCGTCCCCCTGAGGCGCCTGCGTGTTTTCGACCTGATGCCCCTCCAGTGTTCTCTCCATGTTGAGGCAGGAGTCAAGTGTGGCCTTAGCCTATGTGTTTTAGCCCAGTGGCCCACGGACATTTTTGAGTGGCCATTGTCCCTCCTTTTGTACATATTGTATATATTGTGCATACTGTTTTTTCTTTATGAACGTATTGTACATACTGTTTTTTCTTTATGAACGTATTTCTTAAAATTACTAATATTAGACTCATTTTACTCCATTCCTTTTGGTCTTGCATTATTCCAGAGGGTTACGGGGTGTATATATAATGTTTTTGCATGTGTTTGTGTGTATGGTGTTGGGGGAGAGGGTGGGTTTGTTGCGTTTGTGTGTCACTCTCTTTTTCCTCCCCCCTCCCCTGTGTGCTAGGTGCAGTACTCACCGAGGTCATTGTTGCCTGCGTTCATGTTCCTGGTGTATGAGAAGGTACACCAGCATGGGGAACACCTGCAGTTCAGGCTCCATGGCATCCTGGCTCTTCCTTGAGTGTCGAGAGGTGAGTTGTTTCCCTTCTGTGTTCTGTTTCTGCTGTGCTTTTGATGGTGTAGGTACTGCCCCTGAAAAGCTGGGGGATGGGCGGGTTGTAATGCAGTGGGCTGTATATTGTCTTCCGCCTGGCTTTTGGCGGTTACCGACAGGGTGTTTGTTGCTACAGCCGTGGCGGTCAGAGTGTTAAAGTGGCTGTATGTCTTGGCGGTTTCCGCCTAGGACATGATTCCATTTCACTTTATCACTGACTGCCAGGGTTGTAATGAGGGCCAAATTGTATTCTGTGCTATAGTGCAAGACAAAGGTTGATATCAACCTGTAGAGCCCTAATACTGAATCTCCGTCAGTGCCTATCCTGGAAACTTATCAGGAGTTTGAAGATGCTTTCAGTAAGAATGGGACATACAAGTTTCCACAGCATCAGCTTTGTCTGTCCAATAGACCCTCTTCTGTAAGCCAAAATCCCTCTTGATCAAATCTATCCTCTCTCAATAAAAGAAGATGCAGTCCTTTGTGATTACCTAAAGGAAAATTTATAGAAGGGGTTTACTCGACATTCTATTTGGCAGCTGGGTTTCTATCTTCTTCATCATAAAACCAGGAGGAGAATACTGATCTTATACCAACTACAGAAAACGTAATTCAATCACAGTAGTAAACAGATATCTGTTACCATTTATATTAATTCTCTTGGACCCTTTAAGATCTTTAAAGATATTTTTGAAATTGGGTTTAAGGGATGCCTTTAAATGGTGAGAAAAAGACAGGGATATAAGTGGAAGACTGATTCAATGATTGATGCAGGCAGTTACAATATTTAGTTATGTCATTTGGACTGTATATTGATACTTTAGCATTGCTAGATTTTGCCAATGACATTTTCAGTGATATGTTTGATATGTATAGAGCAATTTGCCACGATGACACTGTAATCTTTTCAGAATCCCTTGATTAACATGCTCAACATGTCAAGGAAGTCTTCAAAAGCTTCTGATAACATTCTTTATTTTTGTAGATAGGAGAAGTGTCTATTTCAAGTTATTGAAGTGTTTTTTCTGAGTTTCGAGACTTCTGACAAAGGATTCTACATAGACAAAGATATGGTGACAGTAGTACAAGAGTGGCCATCTCCTAAGTCAGTGAAAGAGATTCAACTGCTTCTGGAATTCAATTACTCAAACAGACATTTTGTGACTATCAATGACAGGGAACCTTTGGTTATAAAAGGTGTTTTGGCCTATTGGTGACATTATCTGTAGGGTGCTGAACATCAGATTACAATTTGAACAGATCATAAGAATCTACGTTACCTGAAGTCAATGAAATGCATAAACCCAATGCATGCTAGGTGATCTCTCTTCTTCTCCAGATTCAGTTATTAGATCACTTACAAACCTGGTAGCAGACAAGGCAAAACAAATGCTGTGTCTAGATAAGAAAAAGGAAAAATACTAATGATCAGTTCCCCATTGATTCTGGACATAGCAGGAAGAGATAGGGTAGATGTTGAGACCTTGCTGCATACAGAATGGATCATAGAAAAGTCAGGAACACCAAATGATTATAAAAAAGAGCTTTGTGACATAAAGGAAAGATCTGCATATCAGATTTTGAATTACAAGAACTGATCTCAAGAATGGAACATGCATCGCTTATAACAAGACAGCCAGAAATTCACAAGACACACGACTTGATATTTTTTTTTTAGTGTACCCAGGGCCCGTAAATTTAATTCTATTAATGAGCTTACACCATCCATTGTGCTACTCTAGCCTTTTGAAAACATGTCTCAAGACTGCCACTATAGCCTATGTGCAGCTTTAAACTGCTATTTCAGCCTGGCAAAATGAACCCTTTGCCAGGCCTAAATCTATCTTTTTAAATATATGTCTCCCCTAAGTAAGGCCCTAAAGGCTCACAGGGCAGGGTGCCTTGTATTTAAGAGGTAGTATATGGGGACATGTCATAGCAGTGAAAAACTCCTAAAGATTTTTTTTCAGTGTTGTAAGACCTTTCTCTTCTATTGACTAAACTGGGGTGCCTCATTGCATTTAATGTAACATTAGAGTTGAAGCAGATGGGAATATGCTGTTTGCACTCAAATGAATTGTAATTTAAAACCCTATGTAATGATAAAGCTGGATTTAGGTCACAATTTTGAAAATGCTACTTTTTGAAAGTTGCTAGTTTCTTGTCCTGACCATTTGTGCCTTTTGTCAATGTCCTGGGTCACATGACTGTGAATTGGTCTGCTGTTAGGGTTTGTATATTGGCTCCAGACAGCAACGCAAAACTGGCTCAGGTATGGACAGATGGGCCATTGTGATAGGATGACCAGAAGAAGCTGTACCCAAAGAGATTTACTTACTGTGCACAGAAAGGAATCTGACACCGGGCCTGCTCTGCCATTTGTCACCAGACATTTGGAGCTTTGACAGAGGAATACGTTTTTTAAACTAGATGTGGGTGAGTCCCCCCAATACAAAGACTGGCACCAGGTATAAATATTGAATAACCAGAGACACTCTTCAGAACTCTACTGCACCTTTGGACATTACAGAAGAAGCACTGCCCTGTTGCCAGAGGACTGACATGCTGATGAGGACTGCCCTGCTGTCAGAGAAGGAAGATTGCTCTTACTTACCCTCATCCCAGGTTAACCGGAGTTGCTCCAAGGTCAGTTGGCTGACCTCCTTTGTGAACTATGGGGACATAACAAGTTTCATAGGCCTCCCTGCAAATATGCCCAGCTGACTGCTGCAGCAGACCTACCTGGACCTACAACTGGACCTGCCTGAAACTCCTGCTGGCCTCTGCTTTAGTGAATTCCTGATCCCTAAGATGTTTCACCGAGGTCTTAGATCCTTGTCTGGCATCTGTTTGATCTCTTCAAAAGAGGAAAACAAGTGATATCCTAACATTCGGGCTCTCACAACCCTGAATGGGCCCCTTCATGCCAAGGCTCTGCCGCCTGTGATGACCACCAAGGCCAAGTTCCAGTGAGACCTGCTCTTCATGCAACAGCGACTGCCCCGATGACCTGCAACACATGATTTGCAGTCTGCTGTACAGCAGCGACAGTCTGCTGTGACTGCCAATGTGAAGCTCTGGTGACAACCATCCACAAAGCTCTCCCTGCGGCATCCTCCTTTGCCAATAGAATTCTTCAATTCAATCTTTGAGAAGGTAAATTTTACAGTGGAACAAACCTGGTCCCTGTAGCTGACTTACGCTTCCTTGTGGTATGCCTAAACTTGTGACTTTTAGGTGCTATTTTCACTGAAGAAATTGAAATGGCACATCTTCAGTTCTAGTGATTGGTTTGTTGTTGTTCTGGTATCATTTTATGTATTACATTTTGCTCTATTATCCAAAATTGTTGTGGGATTTTTCTTGTGTTGTATTTTTGTTTACTGTTTGTGTGCTGCATAACTATTTTACACATTGGGGGTCATTACAACATTGGTGGTAAAAGCCGCTTACCGCCGTGCAGAAGACCGCCAATACACCGCCGCGGCCGCGGAATTCCACCACAGCTATTATGACCCACATCTCGGAATCCACCGAAATTCAGTCACCCACACAAGTCCGCCACACCAAAGGTCAGTGATAAACTGGCGAAAACAAAACCTCCACCTCCACGCCAACAGAAACACGCCCATGCTATTCCTACCCACGAATCCACGCAGCGGTCTTTCAACCGTGGTATTCCATTGGCGGTACACACCGCCGCACTCAAAATACACACACATCTCCAAAACACCGCCACATTGGACAATTCCAAATACACACACCTGATACACATACAAACAACACTCCCACACACCCAACACAATATAAAACACACACCCACATCACCCACAAACCCCTACGACCAAAAATTAGTCACGAAGGCCAGAGAGACAGCACCGATTAGACAATCCCACCACACAGAGTCACACAACACCATCACCCACACAACATCCACGCACAAAACACCACACACCACTACACATCACTATACTCATCACCACATACACCACCTCACACATCACACACACCACCCCATGGCACGCCAAAGACACCCCTGCTTTTCTGAGGAGGAGCTCAGGGTCATGGTGGAGGAAATCGTACGGGTAGAGCCACAGCTATTTGGTTCACAGGTGCAGCACACATCAATAGCCAGGAAGATGGAGCTATGGCGCAGAATAGTCGACAGGGTCAACGCAGTGGGACAGCACACAAGAAATCGGGAGGACATCAGGAAGAGGTGGAACGACCTACGGGGGAAGGTGCGTTCAGCGGTCTCCAGTCACAACATCGCAGTACAGCGGACTGGCGGCGGACCCCCACCTCCTCCCCCACAACTAACAACATGGGAGGAGCAAGTCTTGACCATCATGCATCCAGAGGGCCTCGGAGGAGTCGGTGGAGGAATGGACACTGGTAAGTCTAATCTTAACTATCATATCCCCCACCCTACCTGCATGCTATCACACACCCCCACCCTCACCCCCTCCCCTTTCACCCCAAATCCTTAATAATGTACTAATAACACAAACCACTCATCCCAACACCAAGCCCTGCATGACACAACTAAGCATGGTCACCCCTCCCCAAAGCATGCTCACTGCACATACCCAGAACAACCCTCTAACCATCATCACCCAAGCCCCCACACAGGAATGCTTGCACTGGGGTACACGAACACCCACCCATTGCACACCATCACACACACACATGCAATAATCATGCTCTTATGCCCCTGCAGGATCACGAAGGACCGTCACCACACCGGAGGGTCCAGACATCTCCACTCCACCCACAGAAGAGGCCCACAGTGACAATAGCAGCTCTACCCTACTGGAGCCTGATCACCAGCCCGGACCATCGTGGGCCTCGGGACAGTCGGTTCCCCTTGCACAGGCACAGCCCAACACTGACCTCCCACCCTCTGGTAACACCAGCACAGCACCCACCCAGCGGGCCCAAACCTCCGTACCCAGGACAGGTCAATCAGCTGTGTGTCCACTACTACAGGGAACCCAGGAGAACCCACCACCCCAACAACAACAGGGACCTGGGGGCAGTGGTAGTGGGCACACGGTCCAGGGGACGGAGGCACAGGAACACAGGAGAACTGGGAGGGCTGCTGTGCGACAGGGGGTGGACAGGCCAAGGGAACCCACTCTCCACAAGGCCCTCTCCTCCATCATGGGAGCATACCACCACTCCCAGGAGACGATGGTGACGGTCCTGGTCAAGTTTCAGGAGACCCAGCGCCTGCAGGAGGACCAGTATTTGGGGTTCAGGGAGGAGCTCAGGACCATCAGCCCCACCTTGGGCACCATCGTAGGGGTGCTGAAGGACATACAGCAGACCTTGAGGGACACCGTGGCACTCCAAGGGGCCCCAGACACTGGGCAGGACGATGAACTGCCCACCACCTCCGCAGGCGCTAGTGGACAGGACGCCCCACCACAGGATCACCACACCAGCACCCCACCCCCTGCAGACGGACAACCACCACGCAAGCGGTCCCTGAGATCCAGGAACAGGACAGAGCAAGATGGCAAGACCCCCACCAGGAAATGAGACCACCCTGATTGTCCCCCCACCGTCCCACTTTGTTACCCTGTCCATACTTAAACTGCCCCATCTCCACTTCCTATGCCCAGATGGGCAGTGCACCTGTGAGACTAATAGACTGGACTCTGCCATGGACATTCCTCCACCATCACCCATCACCATTTTACAACCCCCCTCCATTTTTGAGCACTTAAATAAACACCCTTGAACCACAAAACATTCTGGAGTCAGTCTATGATATTGTAAAATGTATTATCAATGACAGTGTAAAAATGCTTTTTTTATTTTTAAGGCAACATACCAATGTCACACATCACAAGTCCTTGAAGGATGCATGCAGATGACACACGTTGGTAACCACACCTGTGAAACCATAATGGAAAGGAACAACTCAGTTACCAAATAATCCCAGTAAATTACACACAGGATAGAGTAAGACGTGTGACAGTGAATGTAATGTAAAAAATGAAAATGTTCTCACCTGTGTGTCAGTGGAAATATTGCTGTATGACTGACTCCCTGTTGTCGTTGTCTTCTTCCTCAGCCTCCTCCTCATCACTGTCCACAGGCTCCACAGGCTCCACAGCTGCCACAACACCGTCATCTGGACCATCCTCCTGCAGAAAAGGCACCTGGCGTCGCAAAGCAAGATTGTGAAGCATCAAGCAGGCGATGATGATCTGGCACACCTTTTTCGGTGAGTAGAATAGGGAACCACCTGTCATATGGAGGCACCTGAACCTGGCCTTCAGGAGGCCGAAGGTGTGTTCGATCACCCTCCTAGTTCGCCCATGGGCCTCATTGTAGCGTTCCTCTGCCCTGGTCCTGGGATTCCTCACTGGGGTCAATAGCCAGGACAGGTTGGGGTAACCAGAGTCCCCTAATAGCCACACAGGATCGAGTCAACTTTTTTCCAGGTATGTACCCACAGTTACACAGAACACGACACCAAACACAAAACCCTTCCTATATGTGTGTTGAGTGTAGGCCAAGCTATGTGTGACCCAGAAGTAAATGAAGCCATGTGGGCCCCTGAAATGGCGGCTGCCTGACCTCTAAACTGGGACAATGGGATTGTGGGGGAACTGTGTTGCCGCTGCACACCATCGCAGTAGGCGGTCGTAGACCGCGGCGCAATGCTGCATTGGTTAACATTGGACCCTATGGGTCCCACGAGCAATGAGGAAGTGCGCCGGCAGTGATGATACGCACCGCCGTGGACGTCACCGCCGCTGACGTCACCGCCATTTTCTATCTGTTCAATCACTCAATACCTGATCTTCGACAGGAGAGGACCTACACTGCAAGTGCTGCTGTGACCTCGGTCTGGAAGCGACGATGGCTGCTGCGTCTGGGAAAAGGGCCCCTGCCTTCACTGCACAGGAGTTGGAGAAACTGGTAGACGGGGTCCTCCCCCAGTACACGCTACTCTACGGTCCTCCAGACCAACAGGTTAGTACACAGGTAGCACGTTGTATGGGCTAGGCCTGGGTGGAGAGGGCTGGTTGGAAGAGGGAAGGGGGCAGAGTTCAGGGAACATTAATGCATGTGAATGAATGTGCCACATGGCTAGGGTAGGGAGGGGGGCCACGCACATTGACGTGCGGTTGTTAATGACTTCTCTTCTTCCCTTGTGCATGTCATGTAGGTCAGCGCCTACCAGAAGAAGGACATTTGGCATGCCATCGCCAAGGACGTCCGACCCTGGGGGTCCACCAGAAACGGGGCACCCACTGCCGTAAAAGATGGGAGGACATTCGCCGCTGGAGCAAGAAGACCGCGGAGGCTCAGCTGGGGATGGCCTCCCAAATGGGAGGGGTGCCCGTCGCCCCATGACCCCCCTGATGTTCAGGATCCTGGCGGTGGCCTACCCTGAGTTGGATGGGCGCTTGAGGGCATCACAGCAGACACAAGGGGGTGAGTACAACTTCATTCTGCGGACTTTGCGCGCAGTGGAGGGGTCTGGGTGGAGGAGGAGGCCTGTGGGTGTACCTAGGCAAGGCAGAAATAGGTAGACTAGGCCCCTCCGTAATGCAGGCCATGTGGCACCCTACCCCACCGCAGTAGAGTGCCATGTACAGGTATAGATGCGCCTGTGGCATCCATGTGTGCAGATGTCCACCATAGCCATTTAGGCCAGGTCTCAGGAATTGCATCTGTAGAGGCCAGGAGCACGGTGTAGTGCAGGGGGCTGCTGTGTCTGTATTGTCCGCCAACGGTCGCAGTATGCCATGCACTCAACCTGTCTTTCTTCTGTCTCCCCCCCTTTTTGTGGTCTCCCTGTTCTTTTGTGCATCAGCATCATCAGGCGGAGGTACAGTGGCACCGGGGCCCGAGGGAGCTGCATCCCACATGGCCATGGAGGGCCACACCACGGACTCAGAATGCACCAGTGGGACGGAGGGCGAGGGGAGCTTCACGTCGGCCACCGGATCACCAACCAGCGACACGGACTCGTCCGCCGATGGGAGCTCCCTTGTGGCACCATCTGTGCGCCCCACTTCTACAGGTACAGCCGCCACCTCCCCTACCAGCACCGCCCTCCCAGCAGCCCCTCAGCGTTCGCCCTGTGCCCGCTCACCCAGGAGGGTGGGCATCACCTTCGCCCCAGGCACCTCAGGCCCTGCCCCAGTCACCCCTGCTGCCCTCAGTGAGGAGGCCATTGACCTCCTCAGATCACTCACTGTTGGGCAGTCTACCATTGTGAATGCCATCCAGGGTGTAGAAAGGGAGTTGCAACATGGTAATGCATTCCTGGAGGGCATTCATTCTGGTCAGGCTGTCCTTCAGCGAACCCTGCAATCTCTGGCCTAAGCACTGATGGCAGCCATTGTCTCTGTGTCTAGCCTCCCCCCTCCAACTTCCTCCACCCAGACCCAATCCCCTGTACCCCAGCCTATCCCAAGTACACCGTCAGACCAGCATGCACACACCTCAACACACAAAAGTAGCTCAGGCAAACATAGGCACCACACAACCCACAGGCACACACTCAAGCATCACCCACGTGCAGACACAGCAACATCCACTGCCTCCACTGTGTCCCCCTCCTCGTCGTCTCCTTCCTCCCTCCCAGTGTCGTCTACACTCTCACCTGCATGCACTACATCCACAGGCACTAGGACTCGCAGCAGTACACCCAGCACCACACCCCGCTCACCTGCACTCACCACCTCCACTCCCATTTACACGTCCCCTGTGTCCTCTCCCAGTGTGTCTGTGATGCCCCCTCCCAAAGTACACAAACGCGGGCACCCACACACCCAACATCCATCCACCTCACGACAGCCTTCAGTACCTGCACCTGCACCCAAAACACCTAAAGTGACACCTCCTACAACCACCTCCTCTTCCTCTACTCCCAGGCCCCCTCCAACTACCCACCCCAGTGTTCGTCAGAAACTGTCCCTGTGTAAAGTTGACCTTTTTGCCCCCCCCTCCAATTCATCAGTCCCGTCGTAGCGCCTCAGCCAAAAAGCCTCCAAAACCAGTGGTGCCTGTTCAAGGTGTATGGAGTGCACTGGCCACCAGGGCAGGCAGTGCGACCCGGAGCCAAGGCACTAGCAGCCCACCCCCTGTAAAGGCTCTGAAATTGGAAAGTGGGCGACGGGACCCTGTGAAGGCTCCTGGAGGCAAAACAACTCACAGAGGTTCCAGGGGGATTGGAGAGTCAGCTGTGACTCCTCCAAAAGTGGGGAAGGGCCAGAGGAAGTCTGCACAGCCTAGTGTGAGCAGCACGGCGGAGAAGGGCGGCATCCTTCACAGCGGTCGGGACGCAACCGCCAGCACCATCGTCACTGGTCAGGAGACCACCGCCACCGCCGGAGTCATAGCCCAGGAGGGCCCAAGTATCGTCACTGGTCAGGAGACCACCGCCGGAGTCATATCCCAGGAGGGCCCAAGTATCGTCACTGGTCAGGAGACCACCGCCACCGCCGGAGTCAGTGCCCACGAGGGCCCAAGTATCGTCACTGGTCAGGAGACCACCGCCACCGCCGGAGTCAGTGCCCAGGAGTGCCCAAGTATCATCACTGGTCAGGAGACCACCGCCACCACCGGAGTCAGTGCCCAGGAGGGCCCAAGTATCGTCACTGGTCAGGAGACCACCGCCACCGCCGGAGTCATAGCCCAGGAGGGCCCAAGTATCATCACTGGTCAGGAGACCACCGCCGGAGTCATAGCCCAGGAGGGCCCAAGTATCGTCACTGGTCAGGAGACCATCGCCACCGCCGGAGTCAGTGCCCTGGAGGGCCCAAGTATCGTCACTGGTCAGGAGACCACCGCCACCGCCGGAGTCAGTGCCCAGGAGGGCCCAAGTATTGTCACTGGTCAGGAGACCACCGCCGGAGTCAGTGCCCAGGAGGGCCACGGCTGCCACAGCCCCGCTGGGCAATGAGGGACCGTCATGCCACACACCAATGCCCAGTCCAGAGAACGTCATGCCACACACCAATGCCCAGTCCAAAGAACGTCATGTCACACACCAATGCCCAGTCCAGAGAACATCATGCCACACACCAATGCCCAGTCCAGACACCACCATGGTAAAGCACAGCTGAACAGTCCAGAACCGCCATGGCAAAGCACCGCTGAACAGTCCAGACACCTCCATGGCAAAGCACCGCTGAACAGTCCAGACACCGCCATGGCAAAGCACCGCTGAACAGTGCAGAACGGCCATGGCAAAGCACCGCTGAACAGTCCAGACACCGGCATGGCAAAGCACCGCTGAACAGTCCAGAACCGCCATGACAAAGCACCGCTGAACAGTCCAGACACCGCCATGGCAAAGCACCGCTGAACAGGGCATGCACCGGAGAAGAATGAAAAGGCCGCCACTTCAAGCATCGTTATCCCATGTGCAGGTGGGACAGTGACGGGACAGGAACTTCCACGGGGAGACTAATCCAGTCTGGGCACCAGTCCCCTTCCAGAACCAGTGGAGGCTGTTATATACTTGCGAAACTGTGGCTTTGCACTCCCCAGGATGGTACAGTGGGCAAGCCACCCACTGTAGAGACTTGAGAGACTGTGGCTTTGCACTCCCCAGGATGGTACAGTGGGCAAGCCACCCAATGTAGAGACTTGAGAGACTGTGGCTTTGCACTCCCTAGGATGGTACAGTGGGCAAGCCACCCACTGTAGAGACTTGAGAGACTGTGGCTTTGCACTCCCCAGGATACATCAATGGGCATGGAGCCCCATCGTGGATCTGGCTTTGCACTCCTCCCCCTTCCCTTCCCCCTGAGGTGCCTGTAGTATTTCGATCTGATGCCCTGGCAGTGTTCTCTCCGTGTGTGGACAGGTATCTTTTGTGGGCCTCGCCCATGCATTTTTGGACTAGTGGTGCACGGACATTGATATGTGCATATCTGCACAACTTCTCGGAATGTATATACTTTTGTATGATTTTCTAATATATCTGTATATTTTTGAGACATGTATATTGATACATTACAATGTTTAGACTGATTTTGTTTTGTCTTTGCATTCTTCCGGGGGGTTTGTGGGTTGTTACTGTGATTTTTGTGCATGCATTGGTGTGTGTGTTGTAATATGCGTGGGTGGGGTGGGGGTGGGGGGGTTGCATGTGTGTCCCCCTAACTTTGCCTCCCCTATGTCATAGGTGCAGTACTCACCGTTGTTGTTCGCCGGCGGAATACAAAGGGCGGTAGGATTTGGAG
This sequence comes from Pleurodeles waltl, assembly GCF_031143425.1. NCBI lineage: Eukaryota > Metazoa > Chordata > Amphibia > Caudata > Salamandridae > Pleurodeles > Pleurodeles waltl. The sequence goes on along the minus strand of NC_090440.1, from coordinate 738,340,244 downwards.
TTCCGGCTCCATGGAGTCCTCCTTCCTTGTGGGATGTGTTCAGGTGAGCGTTTTCCCCTTGCAACAGCTGTTTCCGCCGTGTTTTTATCCACGGTGAATCCGCCCCGGAAAAGGTGGCGGATTGGCAGGTTGTGATACTATGGGCGGTACTTTGTCTTCCGCCTGTATGTTGGCGGTGACCGCCGCGCTGCTTGTCTGTACCGCTGTGGCGGGCAGTGTGTTAAAGTGGCTGTCTTTGTTGGCGGTTTCTGCCAGGGTCATAATTCCCTTTTTGTGTCCGCCGGCCTGTTTGCGGTATTACCGCACCTTTAACACCGTCCGCCAGGGTTGTAATGACCCCCATTGTCTTTAAGTTTACCCTGACTGCTTTGTGCCAAGCTACCTGATGGTTAAGCACAGGTTAGTTTAGTGACTTTTATGGTTCATCCTGACAAGGACTGTGGGTGTTGCCTGAGTGGGGCTTCTACCCCCTCAACCAATTTCCGAGTTTCTTAAACCCTTGTTTTGTTTTGGACTGATCTTTGTTTTTTGACTTAGCTATTTTTTCACACAGACTCCTGGATTCCTCTGTGGTTAGGCTTGATGACTTGGCATCTGCATTTGGACCCAACTACAGATTTTCCTTTTCTAACTTTAGTGACTAGATTTTACCTTCCAGTTCTCGGGTTTGCCTGCAGGTTCGGTACAGCGACGTCTCCTTTCACACACAACAAACAGCATTACTCTTTGACATTCTCCTTACCTATTGTAGAAGTGTACTCATTTATCCTAAACTCGCTATTCTCTGGGTTTTTTTCTTCTGGAAAGTGAGCTGTAGAATGCCACAGCCATTTGGTACCATTCTGTACCTCAAGTCTTCTAACAAAAAACACCATGCTCAAAATGAATGTAGGGCTATCTCTCCCTCTCATTCATACCACCCTTCCTGTTTTAAAATCTGGAGCTCCATACTCTCCTGGGCACTTATACTGGGAGTGGGGCCACCTCTGAAAGTAGGATTAGTCTTGGTGGCCTTCTAGCCACACCATAAGGATTGTGACAAACAACACTTAGAAGACAGTCTTGGTGGCCTTCTAGCCACACCATAAGGATTGTGACAGACAACACTTAAAAGCCAGGACTCACTCCAGCAGAAGCCATCAGCAGGGTCCAGTTCAGGTCCAGTTGCTAATGGTCAATTGACACATAAATAAAAATACCTCTTGCAGCTTGCTGTGTAACTGTGGCCACACAAGCGGTCAACCAACTGACCTTGGAGCCTTAGTCTTCAGTACAAGTGGGAGCAGGTCCAACCCTTCAGGTTTTCACATAGAGATTGCTTTGAACAACTGTGGGTGACGTACCATTTTTGAATAATTTAGTTGCCTGTGAGTGGGGATGACTCCTGGCACTCCCTAATCAATGAACAAAAACTTCCCTTGTACAACCTTTCCTACTTTGTTCAACCCATTATGCTTTCATTACAGAAAACTATCCCACAGTGGTGAACTCTAAGGAAAATCTAAGATGCAGAAACCTTTCTGCCCTTTTAGTGTTTAAAGAAATTAGCAGTGCCCTCCTTCTCTGCAACACCAAACTGGTTCTGTTGCCAGCTCCCCCTTTCGGTGGGCTGGTGCCATCCTAGCCCAGGAAACAAAATGTTTCTTTTCCCAATGTCTCCCTTTACGCTTAACTATGAATGGATACACCTCATCCTGGTCATGTTCCATTAAATGAAGTTCCTGCACTTTCCTGAGGTGTCCATTCTGAACAGATTTGTATCACATACCTCACACTGAGGTCTTTCTGTTAAAAGGTCTAAACCATTATTCCTACTCTGGGAACCCCCTTCATGCCTCATTAAAGGGAAGCACTAACAGTCCAGCTGCTGGCAGACTAATTGTCAGGTATGATCTCTGCTTCTTACTTTGAGAGATGGGAGGCCTTGCGAAGACGATAAGGAACAAATTCCTCCTCTTGACCTCACTGACTATGCTATTGCTATATTATCCTACAACCTATCCTATGGTCTTACTAGAAAGCTGAGATCCTTCATGAAAAAGTCAACTCGATCATATTTGATGCCCAGTAAAAACATTCCAAAATAGCTGCTGTGTGTACATGCTAAAAAGACAGAAGAGGGCTGTACAAGGTCAAATGCAAGTTTAAGTTAAAATGTAATAGGAGAGGAAGCTGGGTTGTGGACGTTTAATGCATTGTGATGTAGTGCTCTTTAAAGAGGTGAGTTTTCAGTTCTTTCCAAAACTGGAGCAGGGTTGGGATGGTCCTGATCCTTCATGAAAAAGTAAGCTCTTGATCATATTTGATGCCCAGGTAAGAAACATTCGAAAATAGCTGCAGTGTGTACATGCTAAAAAGACAGCAGAGGGCTGTACAAGGTCAAAGGCAAGTTTAAAGTAAAGAGTAATAGGAGAGAAATGCTGGATTGTGGACATTTAATGAATTGTGGTGTAGTGTTCCATAAAGAGGTGAGCATTAAGTACTTTCCAAACTGGAGCAGTGGTGGGATGGTCCTGATGGGCACAGGGATTTTGTTCAAGATCCTGGGCATGTAGATGGAAAATGCCAATCCATCTTTCAATGTTTTTTGTAAAACCTTATTAGAAAAAAACATTTCATGTTGGCCACTCATGCATGTCTGTGCATGCACCTCCTGGTAAATTTAAGTTGATTTTCTAACAAAGTTTTCCAAAAAACATTAAATAACAAACATTAGCATGCCAAAGGGTCTGCTGACAACACCCAACCTAGTATTTTTGCCAGAGCTTGTTTACATTGGAAAAAGTGTGAGTACTGCTCCAGATGTCAGGGCAGAGCATGGCGGACCAGAAAGAAGGGTTCACTACCTCACTTAGATTTTTTTCACAGTTCAACTTTAGACAGTTTGCGGTCTCCCAGCCACCAATGAGAATCTGTCACTATCCATCTGTTTATTTCTGTCTAGAGGCTGATGGTCTAAGATTAGTAGGATATGTGTGCCATTGGCATAAGAGAGAGCATTATGGCCAAATGTCTGAATCAATTTCCTTGGAATAACAGAGAACATCTGCATTAAGAACCTGTTATAATTTTATCTTTGGGATATATTGATAAAATGTGAGATAAGTGTCAGGAGTGGCCTGAAAATGAGGAGTTGTCATTTGAGGCACTTAGGGGTATATTTACTGATATTTTGTGCCGTGTTTTCTTCACAAAAGTGACGCAAATCGACACAATATCTTTTTAACCAACTTACTTTCTAGGGCAAAACTTGTTTTGTACTGAAAAATAACTTCATAGTAGACATAGCGCTGCTTTACATTAGGTAGTGCCAAGGAGGCATTCCATGTGTGCTGTGTTGGGCATTCCCAGGCCACCATCCAAGGTTTTTGATACAAAAATCCTATTTCCTAAAAAAAAGTAGACAGTGTTTTGCATTAAAAAATTGCACCCATTTCACCTACGTGCTAGACTCACGCAGACAACCTTGCACTATAGTGCAATTTCTGCACCAGCGCTATGGAGATGGGAGAAGAGTGCCACACCTCTGTAAATATGGTGCTCTCCTTCTCATGCAGAGAAGCGCATGGGAGCATTTTTGGCTGCTGCACTGAGCTGCTTGAAACTTTAGTAAATATGGGCCTCAGTGTTTTATTCTTTTTGGTAGTTTATTTATTAATTTATTTATAGGGGTTTGTATTGTGCCAAAAATGCCTCCTCGTGACCACTTCAGAATGATATGTTGTAAAAATCTTCAGCTTCCCCTGTGGTTCAGGGATTCTTAGGAAATATGTTGTATGACTCAGAGATAAATAATCAGTCACTCAAAAACTTTTTCAAATGAACACGGCTGATAAAAGAGCAAATTCCCCCTTGGAAAGAAAAGGTGTCAATGATGTAGGTGCTTTCAGATATGTCTCCTTGTTTGCTGGGGCCTTGTCCTTGCGAGGGGGGCTGTGTCGTAATTCAGGCATTAAATTCGAATTTTGAATAGAGTGTTTCTCACCCCTATTGAACTTATGGTAGTTAGCTTGGGATCATAAAATTGGCTCTGACCTATTCCAATCATGATGCAGTGGTTCCCAGAAAATGGCCTTGAATTGACAAAAACAGATGACAGTTGATAATGAAGCAGGTGTGTCTTACATAATTGAAGATTGGTTCAAACATACACTCGACTGGTAGTATATCCAGCATTACCATTTCAACTAAGTTATGTGTCATCTCATGCCTCAAATGTTATAAGAAAAAACAAAGGAGTTGAGATTTTCCCTTGTGTCTTGGAGCCTGAGTGAGAGTTTGGTGGGTGCGATTATCTGTCACAAACACAAAGGATATTCTATCCTCTGTATTACAAGGCCATTATATCTTATGGCACTTGTAATATGGTGGATGGATTATCTGTCACATTTGTGATGGAGCATTCCATCCGCCAAACTCTAAATCAGGCACTTGGTTAGATGAATTCCGTTATTTTGCCGCATGAAAACATACACGTGGCTTATTCGATGGGAGTAGGGGTGTTTTATAATGCTTTTTTTCTAGTAGCATTTAAGAGAACTCCATAAATTACATTTATTGGAGCCTAATGGCTAGAGCTGCTGTATTTAGAATATGAGAACCAGGGTCGAATCCCAGCTTTAGCTCAACATCCTGTGTGTCTAATTACTTCATCTGTGCCTTAAAAATAATGTAATGTCTGGTTCTCATATAGAGCACCCTAATGCATTTAGGCCAAGGTTGCACTATATAAAACTATAAAAAATATATATTATTTAAAAAGTTACTGATTAAATAGGTTGCTACAGTGGTACTCATTAAGTCAATCACTATACAAACCTTAGGTCTTCACAAAGAATGACAATTTGTGGTATGAATGTAAAAGAAAGCCTTCATTACATTAGTGACACAGAGGGATTATGTGAAAATGCTCTTTTTTTGTGAGGTCACCTTCATTTTTATAATAATTTTATTGCTGGTTTTAGGCTCTGCACTGGGGCACTTCTACTCAGTGGCCAGCGTATGTGTGGCACCTCTTAAATCAGGTAGAAATTGGCTAATTCCTGATTGGATTATTTAACATTTCTGTAAAGCCATATTATACACCTTTTCATGAAAAGTTAAATGTCACCTATGTACTGTAACACTTATTGTACCATCCATTCGTGTGACAAACAAAACATGGCTTCAGGCCTATCATTGTAGCCTGTCTGCTGTAGTGTAAGACCTGCAGTGCAACCAGTTAAAATAACCCTTTTAAACAGGAAAAGTCCTCCCTTTAAAATAGTAGTTAGTCAGCCACATGCTAGCCCTGTAGACTACCAGGTAGGGTGCATGGTATTAAAAAGTGGGGCATGTTGTTGTAAACGGCTATATGGAGGGTAGTAAGTTCTATCCACAACATACTTTCACACAAACCCTAGGGGATTGCACTGCACAACTAGCAGAGTTAAAGGCTCTGGTGATGGCACTGGAACATACGGATCCTGCACAGCCAACACTGATTGTCTGTGATTCATACTATTGTGTCCAGTCCTTCAATGAATAACTGCATTACTGGCGCCAGAATGGGTTCAGAGATTTCAAAGGCAACCCCATCAAACACAGACTTATGTGGGGGAAAGTAGCTGATCTGAAGGAAATGCTACCAAATGTCCATGTTGAACATGCACTTGGATACCAGCGCATTGGAATGCACATTACAGGGAATACACTGGCTGATGAAGCAGCCAAATCAGGAGTAGCTTCAGATTCTGTTGCTGCAGTAAGTTGTTCTAGGATGAAACTAGACAATGACATATGGGCTGCCGTGAAAGCCATGGCTGAAGGCATGCCCCTTACCAAAAGCATTTCCTGCTAAATGTTCCTACCGAATGGGAGGCTTCTTAGATGCAGAAGTAAAAATACCAGGTGTGGGATTTTGAGTAATTCCCAATAAAGACCTAAGACCAGAATTGATTAAAGCAGCGCATGATGGGGTTGCCTCTGCCCATGCAGGTGTGGCAGCTACAATATCATTATTGCAGGCTAGTTTATCGTGGCAAGGGTAATACAAACAGACCAAGCAGTATTTCCTTTGTTGTGATATCTGCCAACAAATTAAGGGGACCACCGTCAAATGCCCACTGCAGACACCCCTCCTAATTTCTAACAAACCATTACAATGTGTGTAATTGGACCATTGTGGTCCCCTAACACTGGACAGTGCATACAAATACATTCTAGTCGCTGTTGACTCCTGCTCTAGATTTCTATGGATGTGGCCACAATGCTCGGCTGACGCTTGGACTGTTATTAAAGATTTGCAAGTCTTTATCGGCACATATGCAGTTGCGGCTTTCCACTTGGACCAGGGCCCTGCTTTCGCCTCAAGGGCATTCAGGGACACCATGGCTTCATTAGGGGTCCAACTCATTACTTGTCGCCATTTCATCCCGAGGGAAATAGTATAACGGAGTGACAAAACCAAGATTTAAAGCAATCCTTAACAGCCATAGTATTACGTACAGGTCGTAGTTGGCTTAATCACCTGTATGGAGTCCAGATAGCAGTTAATAATCTGCCTAGAAGGTCCCAGAGAGCAGTTAATAATCTGCCTAGAAGGTCCCTGGGGGGTCATACTTCATGCAAGTGCCTCTTTGGAACTCAAATGTATATTCCAGATCTTGATGGTCCTGGTGTGGAGGTGGCAGAAACACCCTTTGACATAAATAAACATGTCACTGTCTTGCAGGAATTACAACAGTTCCATGATGACAGCGCTTCTGTTAGTGCTGCGTCCGTAGGAATTAAGGATGTATCAATAACATCTACCAGCTGGATTCCAAAGGTTGGGGATCTAGTACGTTAAAAAGTTGCTGTAAAAAAGGAGTTTGGTCCTTCCTATCATGCACTGGTCCCAATCCTGGGAATACACGGTGCCAGAACTGTCATTCTACCACCGCTGCCTGGTTCTAAAGAAAACCATAATGTCTCCATTAACAATGTCAAGTTACACCATGTGGCCAATCCTGCACAGCAGACCAAAAGGAACAACCAGTAATACCTCCTCTCACTAATGGTCAAGGAGTCCCTCTTCAAGTTTTAAGCAGCAACGCTGACACCTCTCCCAGCTTGGGAAGGGTAGAAAATGATTCCACTAACATCAATTGTAACAAGTAACACAAAAATAGCTGTTCGATTTGACTCGACTTCTACACAAACTGATGGTGTCATTTACAGTTCTCCTCCTTCAAATACGGGTCCAGTTTTTGCATGAATTGCTTCTGGATATTTTGCACTCAAGGCCTATGCGCTTCAGGTTGTGAGGTCATCAGCAGAGATACAGTCCCTTTTAAGTACTAACTTTCCGAGACACTTTGGTGAACTCTTGGGACGGATATTTAATGCGTCCAGTACTACTGGAATTGCAAATTCCTTTAAGCCTGTTGGTTCTGGTTTCGTTCACACCCTCTCCTCTATGTTTGGTTAATACCTTCAGCCATCCACTTAATATTCTCCAGTATTTTCAGGGGCTTTCCAATACCTTTTGGCTATAATAGGTGGCATCTTGCTATTGCTATTTTTTCTGCACAATGGCTGTCCCGCTGCAACAAGGAGGACTAAAAGCGCTTCCACCAGCGCAGCTGTGTCGTGAACGCATGATGCAGCACTTTGGAGCATCACTCCTGACGCAATTGGAGTGTGACTGGTCTCTGTTATTCAGATCGGTTTTGCATTGTGTGCAGCCCTTGTTTCCGTGCCTTTGGTGCTCTTTTGAGTGGGCACTGAAAGTTTGTCTTTCTACGCAGCACTTGCTTTCATTGGATGCTGATCTGTTGATGTTCTCGCTGAGGGATCATTACCAGACATGCGAGTGGGGGGTGCGCTTGCTAAGGGAAGCTGTTTATGAGTTGACCTTTGTGGATCATGCAGCTCTAAACTCACTGTTGGGCACACCAACGAATGCTGCTGCCTTGGCTGGAGCTCAGGCTTTGGATCACAAATGCTCCTTGGTTTTCCTTGGCAGTGAACTTCCTACATTAGCACCTGCCAAAGTGGAGAATTTCCTATCTTCAATTATCTCGGATTCAATTGTAGACTTCCAAAATGACTCTTACCTTTGAAATTCGGCCTTTGATGACACCACAATTAACATTTTAAATTGTACTTTTTTTTTATACATGCTCAAGTGTCTTTTTAACTTGTCACTATTGACATTCCCATATATATGCCTTAGGATGAATTATAGTAGCTTTATACATATCCTTAGGCTTTGAACCGGCAAGGGGAGGGTGTTGTGGAGCCATTTTAGCTATAGTTTTAGACACATTATTTTAGCAAACTAGGCAGGCTGCTGTGCACTTTAACCTAAATATGTTTTATTCCAGCTCTGATATATTATTTTAACAATAGCCACATTTGCGGTCTTGTTTAATTTTTGTCTATCTAGCTGTTCTAAGCCAACATTGCGTTCTTAAACAAGACATTTCTTTCACTCTGTGCTTTCTCAAGGCTGAAGTGAGATACGTTGCAGGGAAAAGTGGTTCGCTTTGTCTCCAATGTTCACAGAAACAGACACACTCTTATGTGGGGATCCTTTCTTGGAACATCAGCTGTTTTAATATAAAAACACTACTTTGACCCATGTACGTTAGAGGGAGATTCCAGCCAGATGACCGCGACTGTACGCTGATTTCTGAGTGCTTTGCTGCAGCTGCTTATGAAGCCTACAGGCTTCTTGCTCAGGTATGAGGGATGATGTCTTCCCAGGGGGAACCTGAAGGGCAAAATTAGAGTTTAACATGCTGTCCTCAAAAAATAGCCTAGGTAGGAGCTATTCTTAACAACCACAGTAACAACATGGTAGTGTTTTTTTGTTTACTCTCCTTGTCATAATCTTAGTCCTATTGTGCTGCATCGTCCTAGTTATTGCAATACATGCTTTATTATCTAAGATGCAGTTACTTCAATAAAAACCTTATTGAACTATACTCTTCCTCTGATTGTCCTTGCATATGTGAGACTAATGTAACTGTGAGGAACTGATGAGATCTGAGAGACCACGATTCCCCTGAGGAGTCATTCATGTCATGCACTCGGTTGCCCAATCATCCCGCACTTGGGTGGAGATGAGGCACTGCTAGTTATCTGGAACAAAACCCGGATTAGGCCGACAGGTGTCAAGTGGTGCGGGATTAGACTCAGATTCCCACAGTACAGGTGACTCTGCTGCCCAAATCCAGTAGTCTCATTACCATAATGAGAACCTATGCAACAGCGTTATTTCCAGCCTCGCTGGCAGCCAAAAGCGGCTACTCGTGAGCGCGAATTCTCTTCTGAAGTAAATTTTCTCCTCCAGAGCCACTAAATCTTATCAAAAGGAGCTTTTTGACTAGATTTTCTGGTCCAATGGACCCTGCAATTTGTTTTTCAGATTGAGAAGCCTTCTTTTTTTTAAACAGGAAGGAAGTGCATCAGAGACTTCCTGTTAATGTCCAGCAGGCTCCTCACAGTGCTTTGTTAATCATTTTTCACTTGGATTTCGAGGTAGGTGGATCACTCTCTTTTTCTCCTGGATATACGTTTGGATTTAAGGACTTTTGTTTTTGTGAAATCATCACACAAGTAAGTTTAAAAACTATATTGAATAAGGGTGTTGTTGTTTGTTAGCTTGGGCATGCACCAGTATGTCTTTGTATTTTAATTCGATTTTAAAAAAATATAGTGGTGGGTAACCTGGAATTTAAGTATGGGTCTAGTTATTATACATTTTTCATTTAATTGATTTTTCACCCTTCATAAAGAAAAATTGTTGCACACCTCAGTAACTTTTCTACATTATTCCATTCGCAATGTTATTTTAGTATGTGGCGAGTTTGCCCAGGCCGGTACTAGTAGTCATCAGTACATGAAATAAATGTTTCAGTTGGTATATGTTTTTTAAATTTCACTTAGGGCAGGGATGGCATTGGATTAGTTTCAATTTAAAATGTTGGCTATTTTTTGCATTTCATGTTTTTGTAAAAAGTGTATAAATTGTGGGTTAAAAAATATTTCATGACATAGGAGGATGTTATTTGACCATGTGGCTGGCTGGCAGCCATTTTGTGCATGCAGCCAGTGTCCCTTTGCCATCGGCTTGGATGTGTTCTTTGTTTGCCATTCCTCCTTGCTCCTTGTTATTGTTGTTTGACTATGTGGCTGGCAGCCATTTTGAGCATGCAGCCAGCGTACCTTACCATAGGCTGGCATGTGTTTTTGTTCTTCATGCTTCCTCCTTCCTCTTTGTTGTTGATGTTTGACCATGTGGCTGGCTGGCAGCCATTTTGTCCATCCAGCCAGTGTCCCTTGCCATGGGCGTGCGTGTGTTCTTTGTTTGCCATGCCTCCTTGCTCCTTGTTGTTGTTGTTTGACAGTGTGGCTGACTGGCAGCCATTTTGTACATGGAGCCAATGTCCCTTGCCAGAGGCTTGCATGTGTCCTTTTTTTTCCATGCTTCCTCCTTGCTCGTTGTTGTAGTTTGACCATGTGGCTGACTGGCAGCTTTTTGTCCATCCAGCCGGTGTCCCTTGCCATAGGCTTGTATGTGTTCTTTGTTCTCCATTCTTACTCCTTGCTCCTTGTTGTTGTTATTTGACCATGTGGCTGGCTGGCAGCCATTTTATGCATGCAACCAGTGCCCCTTGCGTGCATGTGTTCTTTGTTCCCCATGCTTTCTCCTTGCTCCTTGTTGTTGTTGTTTGACCATGTGGCTGGCTGGCAGTCATTTTGCAGCCAGAGTCCCTTGCCATAGGCTTGCATGTGTTCTTTGTTCTCCATGCTTCCTCCTTGTTCCTTATTGCTGTTGTTTGACCTGACTTTGTGGCTGTCTGGCAGCCATTTTGTCTATCCAGCCAGTATCCCTTGCCATAGGCTTGCATGTGTTCCTTGTTTTCTATGCCTCCTTGCTCCTTGTTCTGTTTCTTTTTACCATGTGACTGGCTGGCAGCCATTTTGTTTGTTCACTGTGCAGCCAGTGTGTCTTTGAAATAGGCTTATATAGAAACATCATTCATTATTAATCATTTGTTTTTTAAGTTTCAATTTTAATTTTTTCTATTTTATCTTTTGCATTTTGTTAATTTTAATTTAATTTTCATGCCATTTTTTATTTCATTTTTTAAATATTTTTTTAACTTTTTATGTTTTAAGTTTTATTTTGTATTTTGTTTCACTTTTTTAATTTATTTGTTAAATTTATTTTACAATTTTAATTTTTATATATTTTTTACTTTTTTATTTTTTTACTTGTTTTATTTTGATTTTTAATTTTAATTTTCAATTTTTTTAATTTTTATATTTTATTTTTAATTTTATTTATTATAATTATTATTTCTCATTTAATTTTTATTTAATTCTGCATTTTGCCTTGATCAATCTATCTGATCCATTCCATTCCTCTCTCCATCCATCCACCAAAGACGCACAGCTGCTCTACAGCATACAGTTTCTTAGGTGTAATTCTATTTACTCCAGGATACCCCTGCTGTGAAGCACGGCAGACAAATCAACAGCATAATTCATTTAGTTAGTGATTATTCCATTTCCCCTAGAATACCTAGGCTATTTAAAGGATTATTCCATTTACTCATACACCTCTCTCTGACTATTCCAGGTGTCTCCCAAAAGAAATAAAGCAAAGAGCTAGACCTGCCTGTTTTGCTGTCTGATTTGAAATGTGCTTTTTTATGGTGTGGTGGAGTTGTTTTCTTTTGCAATGGTTGATTAAATACTAGGTATATTACAGAAGCAACCAACCGCACTAAGATTGCACTTCTCTGTACTATTTTCAACCTGCTGCAACAATGTCATGTTTCATTTTTTACATGTTTTTCTTGCTTGGTTGTTTTTAGGTGTACAAGAGAAGGGACCCACATCACCTGCAGTACTGCCAAAGAGTAGGCATTACAGTTGCTTTGGTCCACAGGTACCAAACTCTTTCACTTGTGCATCTTAGTGCCACTGCTAACCTGGAGCTAGTTAAGATGGCTCCAAAGAAAGTTCCCAAGAAAGTGGCCAGTGAGAAAAACAGCTTTCCACCAGTGGTGTGCCAACGACAATCTAACTACTACGAAGGGGTGGCGTTAAGTGGACAAGGCGCTCACCATAAGTGTAATCTTAGTAAGCCATACAGTGCTATTGCAAGGTGCCTCCCCTACAAAACCTTGTACAAAAACAATCCTTAGATTGTTCTCAACATATAAAAAAACCTTTAAAGCACCTGATTTCATTAAGGATACAGAAGATGAATAAGAGTCTGAGGGTATGTTCAAATTCTTCTTCTTTATTATTTCTTCACTTTCGCTCCAGCGAAGCCAACACCTGTTTCATAAGGGTTATATCTCCCCTTAACTTCCTCTGGACTTTTAAGGCTGTCAAGAAGTATATACAAAAATGATAAAAGTATCTATTATATCTCTTCTTATTCTCTATTTCTGTTTCATATATAAGTACAAATCTAAAACTACACAATAATACACACAATCTTATTATATAGTACCTGGTGGAAATCATATCAAATAGTGCTCAACATAAATTGCTTTGAAAACCTTATTATGCTCCCATATACTAAGATAAAAATCCTCAGTGTCGTATCAAAACTCCATGTGTTCCAAAACATGCACACACAGATATTTTTGTATATACTGTCGACAGCCTTAAAAGTCCTGAGGAAGTCAAGGGGAGATATAACCCAGATGAAACAGATGTTGGCTTGGCTGGAGCGAAAGTGAAGAAATAATAAAGAAGAAGAATTTGAACATACCTTGGGACTCTTATTCATCTTCTGTAAATGTAATGAAATATGGGTGCTCTAAAGATTTTTTAATGTGCCAACCACAACCTTTTTTCTGAGATGTGTGCCTGCTACCACACGGGGTTCTAGGGAGGAACCTGGGAGCACTCCAACCTCAACAGCACCATCCCAACCCAGGCCAAATACCATGTATCAGTGAAGCAGCCACTGCAATCATGTCGATGCAAATAAGCAGTTATGTTGAATTGGATTTGTCCTTTTCACAAAGTAGTACCCAATCGTTTCAGGAAACAGAGCAAAGTGGACACCAGTTGCAGCCAGATCTTCCTAAAATTGGAGTGGAACAGATGGTCAAACTTTCTGTCGAGCAAGAACGTTTTCTTTTAAATCAAAGGCTCTCAGATATCCAGCAAGAAAAAGGAAGGGTACTACTCCACCATCTTCTCAAAAGCACCACTTTTGGTGACAATGATAGGGACATGGAGTGGACCCCAGCAGAGTCAGGAGACACCAGGAGAGGCAAGGGAAAAGGAAAGTTCCAGAAAGCCTTAGAGTCATGGAAGGGGATGATAAGGATAATGATGATGACATAGGGGGTCATTTCAACCCTGGCGGTCGGTGATAAAGCGGCGGCCAACCCGCCAACAGGCAGGCGGTCAAAAAAAAGGAATTCTGACCCTGGCGGGAACCGCCAACACAGGCCACCACTTTAACACTCCGACCGCCACGGCGGGACAGACAAACAGCGCGGCGGTCACCGCCAACAGACAGGCGGCAGACAATGTACCGCCCACCCTATCACAACTCACCAATCCGCCACCTTTTCCGGGGTGGAAGCCCCGCCGATAAAAACACGGCGGAAACAGACTACGAACGGGAAAACGCTCACCTCTACACACTCCACGAGGAAGGAGGACAGCATGGAACCCGAATTAAACATCCTACCAGCTATTGTCTACCTGCTCATCTACCAGGAGTACGAACGCCGGCGCAGACGACAACGGTGAGTACTGCACCTACGACACAGGGGAGGGGGGAGGAGGAAAGCTTACGGGCACACACATGCGCCATACACCCACCCCCCCACCCCAAATACCTACACCCCAATGCAGAGCAACAAGTCAGAGTGACACCCCCCAAACCCACCGGAATAATGCAAAGACACAATTAAAATGATCTATAAAATATATGTATAAATAGCTCCATTGAAGGTATGGGAAATATGCTATATGAAAGATACAAAATAAGGAATGAACATAGTCAAAAATATATACATAGGCAATAAGTCCTGCACATTCTGTCAAAGTTCCATAGTCCGTGGGCCAATGTGCACAAACACATGGGCAAAGCCCACACAGGAGACCAGATACCATTGGAGAGAACACTGCTGGGGCATCAGATGATAAAACTACAGGCACCTCAAGGGGAAGGGAAGGGGGGGCACCTCAGCCACATGAGTCCACGACGCCAGATCCACGAGGGGCCTCCATGCCCACTGTCCCATCCTGGGGAGTGCAAAGCCACAGTCTCACAAGTCTCTACAGTGGGTGGCTTGCCCACTGTGCCATCCTGGGGAGTGCAAAGCCACAGTCTCTCAAGTCTCTACAGTGTGTGGCTTGCCCACTGTTCCATCCTGGGAAGTGCCAAGCCACAGTCCATGAGATGGATTACCGACTCCACTGTTAATGGAGGAGGCATGGTGCCCAGAGTGCTTCGTGAAGCCCTGCTCGACACAGAACCGGCACTGTCAATGGGCCAGCGGTGCTTGAGACGGCGTTACCGAGCGGAGCGGTGCTTGAAAGGAAGGGCCCAGCGGAGCGGTGCTTGAGATGAAGGGCCCAGCGGAGCGTTGCTTGACAGGAAGGGCCCAGCGGAGCGGTGCTTGACAGGAAGGGCCCAGCGGAGCGGTGCAGAGACGGCGGGGCCCAGCGGAGCGGTGCTTGAGATGAATGACCCAGCGGAGCGGTGCTTGAGATGAATGGCCCAGCGGAGCGGTGCTTGAGATGAAGGGCCCAGCGGAGTGGTGCTTGAGATGAAGGGCCCCGCGGAGCGGTGCTTGAGATGAAGAGCCCAGCGGAGCGCTGCAGAGACGGCGGGGCCCAGCGGAGCGGTGCTTGACATGAAGGGCCCAGCGGAGCGGTGCAGAGACGGCGGGGCCCAGCGGAGCGGTGCTTGACAGGAAGGGCCCAGCGGAGTGGTGCAGAGACGGCGGGGCCCAGCGGAGCGGTGCTTGACAGGAAGGGCCCAGCGGAGCGGTGCTTGACAGGAAGGGCTCAGCGGAGCGGTGCAGAGACGGCGGGGCCCAGCGGAGCGGTGCTTGACAGGAAGGGCCCAGCGGAGCGGTGCTTGACAGGAAGGGCCCAGCGGAGCGGTGCAGAGACTGCGGGGCCCAGCGGAGCGGTGCTTGACAGGAAGGGCCCAGCGGAGCGGTGCTTGACAGGAAGGGCCCAGCGGAGCGGTGCAGAGACAGCGGGGCCCAGCGGAGCGGTGCTTGACAGGAAGGGCCCAGCGGAGCGGTGCTTGACAGGAAGGGCCCAGCGGAGCGGTGCAGAGACGGCGGGGCCCAGCGGAGCGGTGCTTGACAGGAAGGGCCCAGCGGAGCGGTGCAGAGACGGCGGGGCTTAGCGGAGCGGTGCTTGAGATGAATGACCCAGCGGAGCGGTGCTTGAGATGAATGGCCCAGCGGAGCGGTGCTTGAGATGAAGGGCACAGCGGAGCGGTGCTTGAGATGAAGGGCCCAGCGGAGCGGTGCAGAGACGGCGGGGCCCAGTGGAGCGGTGCTTGAGATGAATGGCCCAGCGGAGCGGTGCTTGAGATGAAGGGCCCAGCAGAGCGGTGCTTGAGATGAAGGGCCCAGCGGAGCGGTGCAGAGACGGCGGGGCCCAGCGGAGCGGTTCTTGACAGGAAGGGCCCAGCGGAGCGGTGCAGAGACAGCGGGGCCCAGCGGAGCGGTGCTTGAGATGAAGGGCCCAGCGGAGCGGTGCTTGAGATGAAGGGCCCAGCGGAGCGGTGCAGAGACGGCGGGGCCCAGCGGAGCGGTGCTTGACAGGAAGGGCCCAGCGGAGCGGTGCTTGAGATGAAGGGCCCAGCGGAGCGGTGCAGAGACGGCAGGGCCCAGCGGAGCGGTGCTTGAGATGAATGGCCCAGCGGAGCGGTGCTTGAGATGAAGGGCCCAGCAGAGCGGTGCTTGAGATGAAGGGCCCAGCGGAGCGGTGCAGAGACGGCGGGGCCCAGCGGAGTGGTGCTTGACAGGAAGGGCCCAGCGGAGCGGTGCAGAGACGGCGGGGCCCAGCGGAGCGGTGCTTGACAGGAAGGGCCCAGCGGAGCGGTGCTTGAGATGAATGGCCCAGCAGAGCGGTGCTTGAGATGAAGGGCCCAGCGGAGCGGTGCTTGAGATGAAGGGCCCAGCGGAGCGGTTCTTGTCACGGCGGGCCCCTGTTCAGCGGTGCTTCTCCCGGCGGGGCCCTGTTCAGCGGTTCTTGTCAAGGCGGGCCCCTGTTCAGCGGTGCTTCTCCCGGCGGGGCCCTGTTCAGCGGTTCTTGTCATGGCGGGCCCCTGTTCAGCGGTTCTTGTCACGGCGGGGCCCTGTTCAGCGGTGCTTTTCCCAGCGGGGCCCTGTTCAGCGGTGCTTATCCCGGTGGGTGCCTGTTCAGCGGTTCTTGTCACGGCGGGCCCCTGTTCAGCGGTTCTTGTCCCGGCGGGGCCCTGTTCAGCGGTGCTTCTCCCGGCGGGCCCCTGTTCAGCGGTTCTTGTCACGGCGGGCCCCTGTTCAGCGGTTCTTGTCCCGGCGGGCCCTGTTCAGCGGTGCTTCTCCCGGAGGGCCCATGTTCAGCGGTGCTTCTCCCGGCGGGGCCCTGTTCAGCGGTTCTTGTCACGGCGGGCCCCTGTTCAGCGGTGCTTCTCCCGGCGGGGCCCTGTTCAGCGGTTCTTGTCACGGCGGGCCCCTGTTCAGCTGTTCTTGTCACGGCGGGGCCCTGTTCAGCAGTGCTTCTCCCGGCGGGCCCCTGTTCAGCGGTTCTTGTCACGGTGGGCCCCTGTTCAGCGGTTCTTGTCCCGGCGGGGCCCTGTTCAGCGGTGCTTCTCCCGGCAGGCCCCTGTTCAGCGGTGCTTCTCCCGGCGGGGCCCTGTTCAGCGGTTCTTGTCACGGCAGGCCCCTGTTCAGCGGTGCTTCTCCCGGCGGGGCCCTGTTCAGCGGTTCTTGTCACGGCGGGCCCCTGTTCAGCGGTTCTTGTCCCGGCGGGGCCCTGTTCAGCAGTGCTTCTCCCGGTGGGCCCCTGTTCAGCGGTTCTTGTCATGGCGGGCCCCTGTTCAGCGGTTCTTGTCCCGGCGGGGCCCTGTTCAGCGGTGCTTCTCCCAGCGGGCCCCTGTTCAGCAGTGCTTCTCCCAGCGGGGCCCTGTTCAGCGGTTCTTGTCACGGCGGGCCCCTGTTCAGTGGTTCTTGTCCCGGCGGGGCCCTGTTCAGCGGTGCTTCTCCCGGCGGGCCCCTGTTCAGCGGTGCTTCTCCCGGCGGGGCCCTGTTCAGCGGTGCTTCTCCCGGCGGGGCCCTGTTCAGCGGTGCTTGTCCTGTGTTTCTAGGGAGCCAGACCTGGCCAAGACTTCCCGCTCAGTCGCCATCCGACCTTGCGGTCGCGGGGCCCTCCTGTGATGGAGTCCTGGGCCCGTGGGTGTCGTCCGTCACAACCGGAAGGGGGCTGGTGGGGCCCTCATGGGCAGCTCGCCTGCTGCCTGACTTCTCCGCCCTGCTGCCCTTGCCCTCCTTCGCTGAAGCTCTGTGGCCCTTGCCTCCCTTTGATGATTTGGCAGGTGACGGGGCAAGGCTACTGTCCTTGGTGGCAGCCGTCTCAGGCTTGTCGCGCCGGCCCTTTTTTTTTTTTTTTGTCCTCTTCCCAGGGGGTGGGCTGGCTGTCCCCTTGCTGCTGGCCGATGTTCCTGCCCTAGGAGCTGGTGGACTCCAATAGCCCTGCACTATGGTCACAGTAGATGCAGGGCTGGTGGTGGCTGAGGTGCATTTTTTACTCTTACCAGATGGAGGGGGTGGGTCAGTGATTGGAACGAGCTCAAGGTTGGAAAGGAAAAGGACTTGGGAAGGACAGGGACGGGTAGGTGTAGTGGGTATGGGAGTGGAGGAAGAGGATGTGGTTGTAGGAGAGTCAAGTGTGCTGTCTTTGGGTGCAGGTGTATGTGACGGAGGCTGTCGTGATGTGGATGGCTGTTGGTTGGGTGGCTGCCTGCGTTTGTGTGGTTTGGAAGAGGGCGTGACAGACACACTGGGAGAGGACACAGGGGACGTGTAAATGGCAGTGGGGGTGGTGACTGCACGTGTGCGGACTGTAATGGAGGGTGTGCTGGTGATGGAAGTACTGGCTGATGGTGGTGTGCATGCAGGTGTGAGTGGAGACGTCACAGGGAGGGAGGAGGGAGATGAGGAGGTGGGGGACACAGAGGTGGTAGTGACTGTTGGCATGTCTGCATCTGGATGTTGCTTGGGTGAATGCTTGTGGGATCTGTGGTGCTTATGTCTGGATGAGCTGCCCTTGGGTGTAGAGGTGTGTGCAGGCTGGTCTGATGGTGTGGATGGGATAGGCAGAGGAACAGGGGAGTGGGACTGGGTGGAGGGAGTCAGAAGAGGGAGGCTGGAGACAGGGACAATGGCTGCCGTCAGTGCTGAGGCCAGAGCGTTGAACGATCGCTGATGGGCAGCCTGACCCGAATGAATGCCCTCCAGGTATGCATTGCTCCGATGCACCTCCCTTTCTACACCCTGGATGGCATTCAAAAGGGTAGACTGCCCAACAATAAGTGTCCTGAGGAGGTCAATGACCTCCTCACTGAGGGCAGCAGGGGTAACTGGGGCAGGGCCTGAGGTGCCTGGGGCGAAGGAGATGCCCGCCTTCCTGGGCGAGCAGGCACGGAGCGAAGGCTGAGGGGCTGCTGGGAGGGCGGGGCTGGTGCGCTGGGTGACGGCTGTACCTGTTGTGGCGGTGGGCACGGATGTTGACGCCATCGCTAGGGAGCTCCCTTCCGAGGACGTGTCGGTGTCGCTGACGTCTCCACGGGTCCCCGTTGTGGAGCTCCACTCGCCCTCCGTCTCACTGGTGTACTCGGAGTCTGTTGTATGGCGCTCCGGGGCCATGTGAGATGCAGCTCCCTCGTGCGCCGATGCCACTTCTCCTCCGCCTGATGATGCTAATGCACACATGAACAGGAAGACAAAGAAAATGGGGGTGGGAGAAATGAAGACAGGTTGAGTGCATGCATTGGCAACACCGTTGTCGGAGAGGACAGACACAGAAGCCCCCTGCACTAGGCCGCGCAATCTGGGTACACTACTCAGTTATTGTGACTAGGCCTACAGGTCTATGGACGACAAATGCACACATGGGTGAGGCCGGACCATGGATAGCTGTACTTAGCACCCTACAGAGGTGGGGGGCGGAGGCACAGGGCCGTGTCTAACGGAGGGGCCTAGCCTACAGAATGCGCCTTGGCCTAGAGATAGCCATAGACCTCCTCCCCCACCCAGACACCTTCACTGCGCGCAAAGATAGCAGAATGTGCTGATACTCACCCCCTTGTGTCTGCTGTGATGTCCTCACGCGCCCATCCAAATTTGGGTAGGCCACCGCCAGGATCCGGGACATCAGGGTGGTCAATTGGCGGCTGGCACCCCTCCTACGTTGGGAGGCCATCCCCAGCAGAGACTCAGCGGTCTTTCTGGTCCTGCGGCGGATGTCCTCCCACCTCTTTCGGCAGTGGGTGCCCCATCTGTTGTGGACCCCCAGGGCCCGGACGTCCTTGGCGATGGCACGCCAAATGTCGATCTTCTGATGGGCGTTGACCTATGTGACATGTACAGGGTGGTAAAGGAAATCGCATCAGTTTTCTGCCTGGTCAATGTGAGTGGCCTCCCCCTCCCCAACCTTGCCATGTTGCACATGCTCTCATCTTTCGTGCGTTGCACTCCTCATTCGCTCCCCTCCCCACCATCTTACATACACCCCACTCAACACAGGCATAGCCCATTCAACGTGCACCCTGTGTACTAACCTGTTGGTCTGGAGGACCGTAGAGTAGCGCATACTGGGGGAGGACCCCATCAACAAGTTTCTCCAATTCTTCGGAAGTGAAGGCAGGGGCCCTTTCCCCAGTCGCAGCAGCCATTGTATCTCCCAGACCGAGGTCACAGCAGCACTTGCAGTATAGGTCCTCTCCTGTGGATGATCAGGTCTCGAGTGATGAAGCAGTTAGAAAATGGCGGTCACGCCCGCGGCGGTGCATACCGCGACCGCCGGCGCACATCGTCATTGGCTCCTGAGACCCATAGGGTTCAATGTTAACCAATGCTGCTTTGCGCCGCGGTCTTCGACCGCCTACCGCCACGGTGTGCCACGCGAGCGCAGTGACCTCACATCCCACTGTCACACTTCACAGGTCAGGCAGCCGCCATTTCAAGGGCCCACATTGCATAATTTCTACTGCGTCACACAGGCCTAGGCCTTGCATTGCCACTCATACAAGCCTTTCACTGCATAGCGATTCGTGTACTGTGCAAGCTGTGTGAACGAACCTGTGGGTTGCTTGACTCTGTGCTCCATGTTGTCCTTCCTAGGCACCGTCCGCTGGGACTTGCGAGGAGAAGGATGACTCCTCCCGTGTACAGACCGCTGGTGGACCTGTCGACAATGGAAGAACGACATATCATACTTACATACAGGCTTGACAGAGCAACTATACATGAACTATGTGCCCAGCTGGAGCCAGACCTGATGTCCCCCATCCGCCAACCCAAAGGGATTCCCCCTCTGGTGCAGGTTCTGTCAGTACTCCATTTTTTGGCAAGTGGGTCTTTTCAGACAACAGTGGCCATATCATCTGGGATGTCTCAGCCTATGTTTTCTAAGGTTTTGTCCAGAGTGTTGTCTGCCCTGATGAAATACATGCGGAGCTACATTATTTTCCCTGAGGTGGGCGAATTGGCTACAGTGAAGGGTGATTTCTATGCCCTTGGACATATCCCCAACATCATTGGTGCCATTGATGGGACCCATGTGGCTTTGGTTCCCCCCAAAGAAAGTGAGCAGGTGTACAGAAACAGAAAAAGTTATCATTCGATGAATGTCCAGGTGGTCTGTTTGGCTGACCAGTACATCTCCCATGTAAATGCCAAGTTCCCTGGGTCAGTGCATGACGCGTATGTCATGCGAAATAGCAGCATCCCTTATGTGATGGAACAGCTACAGAGACACCGTGTGTGGCTAATTGGTGACTCTGGTTACCCCAACCTGTCGTGGCTACTGACCCCAGTGAGGAATCCCCAGACCAGGGCAGAGGAACGGTACAATGAGGCCCATGGGCGAACTAGGAGGATCATAGAAAGGACCTTCAGGGTCCTGAAGGCCAGGTTTAGGTGCCTGCATATGACAGGGGGATCCCTAATGTACTCACCAAAGAAGGTGTGCCATATCATCGTGGCCTGCTGTATGCTTCACAATCTTGCTTTGCGACGCCAGGTGCCTTTTCTGCAGGAGGATGGTCCAGATGGTGGTGTTGTAGCAGCTGTGGAGCCTGTGGAGAGTGAAGAGGAGGAAGACAACGGGGACGACACGGACAACAGGGATACAGTCATACAACAATATTTTCAGTAGCACACAGGTAAGAATCACCCACGCCATTTTACATTTACTTAAGGCCTCATGCGTGTCCACTGTCTGTGTTTCCCCCCAGTTCCTGTTAACTGATTTGTGACTTTCCCTTCCCTTTTCAGAGCTGTATGACCCACTGCCTGACTTCAGCTTTGTTTGCCCATGGACTAAAGCTTATTGAAATTGGTGTGTTGTCATCACAAAGTAACTGGACATTATTGCACCGTTATGTGTAATACATTTGTTAAGAATACAAGCAGACTCCTGTTATTTTAAGTGCAATAAGTGATTTATTTTAAGTGCTACATATAGGTACATGATTGTAAAACGGTGATGGGTGGGGGTGGAGTAATGTCCATGGCAGAGTCCAGTTCTCAGTCGCACAGGTGCATTGTCCATATGCCTGTGGAAGGATGGAGCAGGGGCAGTTAAAGGTTGGACAGGGTGACAATGTGGGACAGTGGGATGACATCAGGGGGTATCTTAGGCTGGCGGGGGTCTTGCAATCCTACTCTGTCTTCTTGTGAGATCTCAGGTTCCACTTGCGGGGTGGTTCTTCTTCTGCAGGAGGTGGGGTTCTGGTGGCCTGTTGTTGTGTGGGGGCCTCCTGTCCACTAGCGCCGGCGGAGGTGGTAGGCTGTTCGTGGCCTGGGCTAGTGACAGGGGCCCTTTGGGGTGCCACATGGTCCCGCAATGTGGTGGCTATCTGGGTAAGGGCCACGACAATGGTCCCCATTGCAGAACCGATGTTCCTCAGTTCCTCTCTGAACCCCATGTACCGTTCCTCCTGCAGTGCCTGGATCTCCTGGAACCGGGCCAGTACCGTCGCCATCGTCTCCTGGGAGTGGTGGTAAGCTCCCATGATGGAGGAGAGGGCCTCTTGGAGAGTCGGTTCCCTGGGCCTGTCCCCCCCTGTCACACAGCAGCCCTCCCAGTTCCCCTGTGTTCCTGGGCCTCTGTCCCCTGGACGGTGTGCCCACTACCACTGCCCCCAGGTCCCTGTTGTTGTTGGGGTGGTGGGTCAACCTGGGTGCCCTGTAGTGGTGGACACACCGCTGATTGACGTGTCCTGGAGACAGAGGCATGGGCCCGCTGGGTGGGAGCTGTGCTGGTGTTCCCAGAGGGGGTTGGGTCTGGTGTAGCCTGTGGCTGTCTGTGGGGAACCGACTGTCCAGAGGTCCCCGATGGGCCGGGCTGGTCATCTGGGTCCAGGGAGACAGAGCTGCTGTCATCGCTGGGGGCCTCTTCTGGGGGTGGGATGGACATCTCTGGACCCTCCGTGGCGGTGTGGTGGCGTTCGGGTCCTGCAGGGGTATAAAGGTATGGTTATTGCTTCTGTGTGTGGCATTTTGTGTGATGGGTGGGTGTCCGTGTACCCAAGTGCAGGCATTCCCTTGTGGGGGCTTTTGTGAGGGTGGCTTGTGGGGGTGATGTGTGTGTGCAGTGGGCATGCTTTGGTGATGGGTGTCCATGCTTTGTGGTCGCATGCAGGGCTTGGTGTTGGGATGGGTGAGTTGTGATGGTGAGCCTTTTGCTAGGAGTTGGTGTGATGGGGGTGGGGGTGAGGTTGGGGGTATGATTTGGCATGCAGGTGGGGTGGGGGTGGGAAGCAGTAGTGAAGATTTGACTTACCAGAGTCCATTCCTCCGCCTACTCCTGCGAGGCCCTCAGGATGCAGGATGTGCAAGACTTCCTCCTCCCATGCTGTAAATTCTGGGGGAGTAGGTGGGAGTCCGCCGCCAGTCTTCTGCACCGCAATGTTGTGCCTTGATACCATGGAACGCACCTTCCCCCGTAGGTCGTTCCAGTGCTTCCTTATGTCATCCCGATTGCGTGGATGCTGTCCCACCGCGTTGACCCTGTCCACTATCCTTTGCCATAGCTCCATCTTCCTGGCAATTGTGGTGTGCTGCACCTGTGCCCCGAAGAGCTGGGGCTCTACACGGACTATTTCCTCCACCATGACCCTGAGTTCGGTGTCAGTGAACCTGGGGTGTCTTTGGGGTGCCATGGGGTGGTGTGGATGAGGTGAGGGGTGGCGTTTGTGGTGATGAGTGTGGTGCGAGTGGTGGTGTGTGGTGTTTGGTGCGTGGATTCTGTGTGGGTGATGGTATTGCGTGCCTCTCTGTTGTGGGATTGTCTATTCTGTGCTCTCTCTCTAGCCTTCGTCAATAATTTCGGGTCATAGGGGTTTGTGAGTGATGTGGGTGTGTGTTTTATATTGTGTTGGGTGTGTGGGAGTGGTGTTAGTATGTGTATCAGGTGTGCATGTTTCAAACTGACCAATGTGGCTGAGTTTTCTATGTGTGTGTGTATTTTGACCGCGGCGGTGTGTACCGCCAATGGAATACCGCGTTTGAAAGACCACCGTGTGGATTTGTGGGTCGGAATGGTATGGGCGTATTTCTGTTGGCGTGACGGTGGAGGTTTGGTCATCGCCATTTTTTCGCTGACCTTTGGTGTGGCGGACTTTTGTGGATGTCGGGTTTTTGGCGGTTTGCAAGTTGCGGGTCAGAATGACCGTGGCGGTTTACCGCGGCGGTGTTATGGCAGTCTTCTGACCGGCGGTAAGTGCCTTTTACCGCTGAGGTCAGAATGACCCCCATAGTCTTTGTGGAAGCTGGCACAGAGAAGTCGGACATTACTATCTAACCTGCTCCAAGGGATGTGGCAGAGGAAGACCAGCCATCTCCCATATTTGTAAGGCCCCAGCAAAGACTTTCAACAACCCCTACCTTAATACAAGTATGCCCTGCAGAGAGGCAATCATCACACCAGCGACCTACATCCAGTTCTTCTTCAGGCATTGGCAGTTGGCAACAAGTACTCCTCCCCAGTTTGGGACTTTTTTACAATTAGCAAACAGGAGGAGAACATTGCCATATGTTCTATTTACCACACAAGTATTCATTGAGATAAGCCTGGTTCATATTATGGTACTGGAGGCCAGATGACCCCCATGAAAAACATCATGCGGTTGGAGCAGCATCTTAAACAAACAGCTTAACGTGGTTGCAGTAGGGGAAGTGAGGAGAGCCAGGAAACATCATCTACACCTGGTCAAATCACGATGGAAGGAAAGGAAAAACAGGGTGACATCATCCTCACGCAATGCATCCCTGCCCCCAGCAGTGCACCAGAATCACCACCCTCAGTGACTGTACATTAGCACAGGAAGACTCAGAGTCAGATGGAGACACTATAGCATACGGTGACTGCACCACGACGCACATTGAAAAGTAACCTGCATCAGTGGCCCCACAAAAGAAGAAAATCCAGGCTGCAATTACAGGCATGTTTAGGTAGGTAGGGTCCTACAACCACAACCACACATTGGCACGTTTGTACAATGACAAGCTGGCAAAAGTGTTAGTGGTGGACCTCCTCCCTTTATCGTTTGCAGGAAGTGTAGGATTCATGAAGTTTGTGGCAGCCCTCTACCCGAAATGTAAGTTTCCAAGTCGGACCTATTTTGCTAGAGTTGCTGTTCCAGCACAGCATCACAATGTGCTGCAATTGGTTGGCCAAGCTTTGCAGCAAAGTGTTGTCCTCACTGTCCACCTGACAACCGACATGTGGACCAGTTGTTAGGCTATTGATAGCATGTGCATCACTGCATGCTGGATCTCTTTTCTGGGGGTAAAGCTAAAGCTATCTACAGGTCTTGGCCCTGAAGTAATTTTTAAGAGCGTTCAGCGGCATGCAAAAGTTGCCATGTTTGCCATGGAGAAGTCATACAGATCTGCAAACATCTTGGAGGAATTCAAGTTGGATTTGTTGCCACGGACAATGGCAGTAACATTGTCAAGGCCATGGCAGACGGTGGTTATATCTGGCTCCTGTGTTTGGTGCACTACATCAACCTGGTTGTGCAAGATTTTCTTAAAAAAGAAGACATAGGGCCTGATAACGACCTTGGCCTGTTGGGATACACAGTCACAAAGGTGATGGCTATCCCGCCCGCTGTTTTACAAGTTCCATAGGATATATTGGAACTTGTAATACGGCGAATGGCTCATCCATCACGTTTATGTGGGTGTATCCCATCCGCTAAGGTCATAATCAGAACCATAGTCAGCAACATACTGACCACCTGCAGACGTATCTTCACTCATTTCAGCCATTCTTTTAAAGCATGGAAACAGTTGTGGATTATTCAGTGTCATAACAGAGAACCAGTTAAAGCTCTGATACAGGAGGTGACGACACGTTGGAATTCAACCTAGTATATGTTGCAACATCTGTTTGAGCAGTACAAACAGATCAATCATCTTCTCATTGAAAGAGGAGGTGATGCATTTGGGAGAGCTATGACCATGAATGTGGACAAAAGGGGCCTAGTCAAATGCCTCACACAGATGCTGCTCCCTTCTGAGGTTTTAACGCAGGAAGTTAGCAAGACAGACAATACAATGGGCCAAGGTATCTTGTTATTGTATCTGCTACAAGAACAGCTAACTAAGGTGTTTGAAAGGTTTGCATTCAGGGTCACAAACGAAAACCCAGAAGTGCATGCCTTGGTTCCTAGCCTAAGCTATGACCTGACTTATAATGCAAGGCTGCAAAATGACATCATCTCATCCAAAGAGTACATCTATACCAGCCTACTTGATCCATGCTACAAAAAAGTTCATTCTGCTATCATTCCTTTTTCTTAAGGTGATGTTTCACAATACAAGAGGTTGATTGTTGAGCAAGCAGGAGAACTGGATGAAGAACAGCTGGAACATAGAGTCCCACTCTGCAGTCCTGGGATACCACCTTCAACTTCCAGAGAACGCAGTCTTGTCTCACATATGCCAACTCCACCAACAAGAAGACCGATGACAACAACAATAGAAGAATCAGACCCAAATTCTGCATTGGCTTGGTTTCAAGTGGTAGGTCTAAAGTCCAGTGTAGCAGTGAAGGAAAAAGCAGTTGAGCAGGTGGCAGCACCAATGACCATTCAAAGGATGTTCCAAGAGTATCTGGATGACCCAAAAGAGGTGTATGTGGATCAAAACCCATTGGTGTTTTGGTATGGGAAGATGCGCCAATGGCCACAACTCAGCAGGCTGGCAAGAAAGTATCTGGCTTGTCCTGTAGACAGCGTGTCTGCCAAACATGCTTTTAGTGCAGCTGGTGAAGTTGTAACAGTCAGAAGGACCAGTTTCTAACCTCAAAACGTGGAGAGATTAACTATGATTAAAATTAACCAGCATTTTATACCACCTGATTACACCATTCCCAAAACACCATACGAGGAGGAAGAGGATGATTGGTCAGAATCAAAGGTGTTAGCTGACCAACCTCTGGGTGAACCTCCAGAGTTTGAGGACAAACTCTACTTCCCAGACTGAGTATGCAAGTGCCACTAGAGAACTTTGTAATTATTTTTCTCATTGAACTTCTTTTTATCTTTCTTTCGTTGCAAAAAGAAAGTGGAACATGTTTGTGTCTGATATATGCTGCCCCACCATTTTATAGTCACATTGTTATAGTCACATATTAGAAGCCCAGATTGGAGTTAGAAACATGTGCAGTTAAGAAGCCTCCACATACCCTTGAGGACATTGGAGACAATAGCTGCCTCCCTCACCTGCCATTGCTTATCCCATTTATTTACATCACCTGGCAGGGCTGCCCTAGAAGATCATAAAAGGAAAAACTGTCAGTGCTTCAAAGAGGAAATATTTTGTTCAACCACCATGCTTGGATTGGAAGAGGTAACTACTATTAGTACTAAAGTAACTATTTTTGCACCAATGAGTAGTGATACATTGAGTGCTTGTGAATTTGTGAGTGATGACTGATGTATGTGGTGACTGACATTGAGGGAGGAAGTTCAAAAATGTTTAAACTTGTTTCCAAGGTTTTGCACTGTTTGGGGTCTAATGGGTGATGATTTCTTTTCCTGAAAGCAATTGGCCTTTTCAAACTTGGTGAAATTTACCTGCAGGGTCCACTCCTTAGTTTTTTCTGGTTCCTCAGAACAGATCAGCCACTTTAGTTATTAAACACAAATCTACACAAAATACTCCAGTTCTGTTTCCCTATTTGTTCTAATCTTCATTTCAACTGCAGTGCACTTTACAGAGTTACCTTGTTGGTTTGAGACTAGGACGGAGTTACTCAGGATCTGGATGAGAAGGATGGAAGGACTCATGGGGGACTACCTCAACAGCAAAAAGTAGAAAGTTATTGACTTCAAAGAGAATGCATAATAATGGCAAAGAGTCTGATGCCTAGGACTCACTCACTCAGCTCTGTGAACTGGAGAAGGGTGCTTTGATTTGGAAATGTTGCTGAATAGTATGTGTTTTGGTGCATTGCTGGCTCAAACATGAAACTCCTTATGTTCTTGCTCTGCCTCTGAGTCTTCTTGTACACTCCTGACTCCTCAGGAAGTTTACTTTGCTTCCTTTTGTCCTTCTCCATTACTCTCTATAATACCCTCTCCAGCATGAACAACATTTGTGGAAATCTCAAGACTCCAGCTTACCTACCGGACAGGTTCAGTCTTCAGACAGGTACTCAGGAGTGAATGACATTCCTGTAAGAATGGAGAGATGCATCGTCCAATCCAGCAATACAGTATAATTTTTAACTGTGTGGGCTACCTTTAATCTTCCATAATTTCTATTTTTGAAAAGGAGGCATAACATTTAGAATATACTATCTGGTACCTCTCTGGGGCAGAAGGGCAAGTTTGTTGCATGCATTTAACTGAACTGTGTCATAATTATACCTTTGTTTCCACTTTCTGTCCACAACAGTTTGATGATGGTGTGCTGCTCAGCGCACCAAAGAATATTGCTGTGGTTTATTTTGTGTAACCTTTGTCTTTGTCGTAACTTTCCCCAAATCCCTTTCCCATCCATTCATCAAGCCCATAACCCTCCTCCCACGGGCTGTCTGATTTATTGAAGTGTGACTTCATTTTACACCATAAATGAATCACACACTTGGCAGAGAGGTGTGGTGAAAGCGACATCAACTCACTGCATGACTGTTGGAAAATGGGTTATTGGTAAGGGCAGGTAGGTACCTACACCTAGCAACAAGCCACTAACCTCCACTTAGGTCCAGTTAGGTCTCAGTAAATTAACCCCAGCTCAACCCTTGGTAGCTTGGCAATGAGCATCAAGGCTTAACTTAGGAGACAGTGTGTAAAGCATTCAAATATCACAAAACAGTAATTAAATAAAACACAGGAAACAGTTTAAAAACCCAAAACCAATTTATAAAAATAGTTTATATTTTTATCTTTAAAATGACACCAAAATGAATAAAATCGGATAAAGGGAACCGGAGATATGAATTTTTAAAGAATTATTATTTTTCTAGCGCTTAGAAACAAAAAGCGCCAATCGGGTCATCTGGTTGCACCTCGACCGGGGCAAAGTCAAAGTTTCAGGCCGACCGCGATGGAGCCCTGCTCGGCTACAGGTCGCGGGAGGCCTCGGTTAAAAAGTTACCTTCTGACTTAGGGGGTCATTCTGACCTCGGCGGTAAAAGGCGCTTACCGCCGGTCAGAAGACCGCCATAACACCGCCGCGGCCGCGGAAAGCCGCCATGGTCATTCTGACCCACAACGGCCAAACCTCCAAAAATCCGACCTCCACTGCAGGCCGCCACATCAGCGGGCAGCGATAAACTGGAGATGACCAAACCTCCACCGTCACGCCAACAGAAAAACGCCCATGCCGTTACGACCCACGAATCAACGCGGCGGGCTTTCCAACGCGGTATTCCATTGGCGGTACACACCGCCGCGGTCCAAATACACACACAGCACCAAAACACAGGCACATTGGACAATTACAAATACACACACCTGATACACATACACAACCCACTCCCACACAATCAATCAACTATAAAACACACCCCCACATCACCCACAAACCCCTACGACCACAATTACTGAGAGAAGGAGAGAGAGACACAGCAGACAATCCATAGCAATACACACTGAGGCACACTACACCATCACACACACCACATAGTAGCACAAAGCACCACACACCAACATACTCATCATCACATACACCGCCCCACACCTCACCCACACCACCCCATGGCACCCCAAAGGCACCCACGCTTTTCGGACCAAGAACTCCGGGTCATGGTGGAGGAAATCCTAAGAGTGGAACCCCAGCTCTTCGGCTCACAGGTGCAGCACACCAGTATAGCTAGGAAGGCGGAGCTATGGCAGCGGATCGTGGACAGGGTCAACGCGGTGGGACAGCATCCCAGGAATAGGGAGGACATCCGCAAACGATGGAACGACCTACGGGGGAAGGTCCGATCGATGGTCTCCAGGCACAACATCGCGGTCCAGAAGACTGGCGGCGGACCCCCACCCACCCCTCCCGAATTTACATCATGGGAGCAAGAGGTCTTCAACATCCTGCATCCTCAGGGCCTCGCAGGAGTAGCCGGAGGAATGGACTCTGGTAAGTCCAATCTCAACTACTAGATCCCCCCCACCCCACCAGCATGCCAACCCACACCCCCACCCTCACCCCCAACCCCCCAGCACACATCCTCCCTGACAATGTCTCACCAGCACAACCCACCCATCCCAACACCAACTCCTGCATGCCAACACAATCCATGGACACCCATCACCCAAGCATGACCACCGCACTTACCCCCCCCCCACTAACTACCCTCACAACACCTCCCTCAAGGGAATGCCTGCACTGGGGGATGAGGGCACCCATAACACGCACGCTATTGCACACACAGAAACAATAACCAAACTCTCTTACCCCATGCAGGACCCGAACGCCAAAACACCAGCCAGGAGGGTCCAGAAATGTCCATCTCACCCCCGGAACAGGCCCACAGTGAGGACAGCAGCTCTGTCGACACTGAACCTGATGACCAGCCCGGACCATCGGGGACCTCTGGGCAGTCGGTTCCCCTCACCCAGACACAGGCCACACCAGACCCGACCCCCTCTGCCAACACCAGCACAGCTCCCATCCAGCGGGCCCATGCCTCTGTCTCTAGGACACGTCAATCAGTGGTGTGTCTGCCACTACAGGGCACCCAGGCTAACCCAACACCCCAACAACAACAGGGACCTGGGGGCAGTGGGAGCGGGCACACCGTCCAGGAGACAGAGGCCGGGGGAAACCGGCCAGCTCGGAGGGCTGCTGTGCGACAGGGGGGGGAGGAGAGGCCCAGGGAACCCACTCTCCAAGAGGCCCTCACCACCATCATGGGGGCCTACCACCACTCCCAAGAGACGATGGCGACGGTACTGGCCAGGTTCACGGAGATCCAGGCACAGCAGGAGGAACGCTACATGGGGTTCAGGGAGGAGCTGAGAATCATCGGGACCGCAATGGGGACCATCGTCCTGGCCCTCAACAGGATAGAAGACGCGTTGCGGGACCATGTGGCACCACACAGGGCCCCTGTCACTAGCCCGGACCAGGAACAGCCTACCACCTCCGCCAGCGCTAGTGGACAGGAGGCCCCAACACCACGGCAGGCCACCAGAACCCCACCTCCTGCTGAAGAACAACCACCCCGTAAGAGGAGCCTGAGATCCAAAAAAAAGACAGAGTAGGATGTCAAGACCCCCGCCAGCAGGACATACCCCCTGAACTCTTCCCACTGTCCCACATTGCCACCCTGTCCAACCATGAACTGCCTCTGCTCCATCCTTCCACAGGCAAAAGGACAATGCACCTGTGAGACTGAGAACTGGACTCTGCCATGGACATTACTCCACCCCCACCCATCACCCTTATAATCACATGTACCAATATCTAGCCCTGTAAATAAATCACATATTGCACACAAATCAGTTTGGAGTCATGCTGTATTATTAGCAAATGTATTACATATTACTGTTCAATATCTGTTCTGTCAATTAGTGATGACAACATACCAATGTCAATACGCTGTAGTTCATGGGCAAACCAAGCAGAAGTCAGGCACTGCGTCATACAGCACTGAGAAGGGAAGGGAAAATCAAAAATTACCCAAAAAGATCTGGTGGGAACTACAGAAAGTACAGATGCAGGAGGCTAGAAGCAATTGTGAAATGGCGTGGGTGATTCTTACCTGGGTGTTACTGGAAATACTGTTGTATCACTCTGTCCCTATTGTCTGTGTCGTCCTCTGAGTCTTCCTCCTCTTCACTCTCCACAGGCTCCACGGCTTCTACAACACCACCATCTGGACCATCCTCCTGCAGGAAAGGCACCTGGCGTCGCAAAGCCAGGTTGTGAAGCATACAGCACGCCACGATGATATGGCACACCTTCTTTGGTGAGTACATTAGGGATCCACCTGTCATCTGCAGGCACCTAAACCTGGCCTTCAGGAGGCCAAAGGTTCGCTCAATCACCCTCCTAGTACGCCCATGGGCCTCATTGTAGCGTTCCTCTGCCCTTGTCCGGGGATTCCTCACTGGGGTCAGTAGCCACGGCAGGTTGGGGTAACCAGAGTCACCTATTAGCCACACACGTTGTCTCTGTAGCTGCTCCATCACATAGGGGATGCTGCTATTTCGCATCACATACACGTCATGCACTGACCCTGGGAACTTGGCATTTACATGGGAGATGTACTGGTCAGCCAAACAGACCACCTGGACATTCATCGAATGATAATTTTTTCTGTTTCGGTACACCTGCTCATCGTCTTTTGGGGGTACCAAAGCCACATGGGTCCCATCAATGGCACCAATGATGTTGGGGATATGTCCAAGGGCATAGAAATCACCCTTCACTGTAGGCAAGTCACCCTCCTCTGGGAAAATGATGTAGCTCCGCATGAGTTTCATCAGGGCAGACAACACTCTGCTCAAAATCTTAGAAAACATAGGCTGAGACATTCCAGATGACATGGCCACTGTGGTCTGGAATGACCCACTGGCCAAAAAATGGAGGACTGACAAAACCTGCACCAGAGGGGGAATCCCTGTGGGTTGGCGGATGGGGGACATCAGGGCTGGCTCCAGCTGGGCACACAGTTCATGGATAGTGGCACGGTCAAGTCTGTATCGAAGTATTATATGGCGTTCTTCCATTGTCGACAGGTCCACCAGCGGTCGGTACACGCGAGGATTCCTCCTTCTCATCGCAAGTCCCAGCGGACGGTGCCTAGGAAGGACAACATGGAGCACAGTCAGCCAAACCACAGGTACGTACAGACAGCTTGCACAGTTAAAGAATGGCAATGGGTTGAAAGGCGTGTATGTGTGGCAATGCAAGGCCTGGGCCTGTGTGTCGCAGTCAAAATTAAGCCATGTAGGCCCTTGAAATGGCGGCTGCCTGACCTGTGAAGTGGGACAATGGGATGTGAGGTCAATGCGCTGGCGGGGCACACCGTGGCGGTAGGCGGTCGAAGACCGCGGCGCAAAGCCGCATTGGTTAACATTGAAGCCTATGGGTTTCAGGAGCCAATGACGAAGTGCGTCGGCGGTCGCGGTACGCACCGCCGCGGTACGCACCGCCGCGGGCGTGACCGCCATTTTCTATCTGCTTAATCACTCGAGACCTGATCATCCACAGGAGAGGACCTATACTGCAAGTGCTGATGTGACCTCGGTCCGGAAGATACAATGGCTGCTGCGACTGGGGAAAGGGCCCCTGCCTTCACGTCTGAAGAGTTGGAGAAGCTCGTGGATGGGGTCCTCCCCCAGTATGCGCTACTCTACGGTCCTCCAGACCAACAAGTGAGTACACCGGGTGCACATGGAATGGGCTATGCCTGTGTGGATTGGGGTGGATGTAAGTTGGTGGGGTGGGGGGCGAATGAGGAGTGCAACGCCCGACAGATGAGAGCATGTGCCATATGGCAAAGTTGGTGGGGGGGGCCAATCACATCTAACATGCAGGTCATTCATGATTTCCTCCTTTCCACCCTGTACATGTCAAATAGGTCAGCGCCCATCAGAAGATCGAGATTTGGCGTGCCATCGCCAAGGAAGTCCGGAACTTGGGGGTCCACAACAGACGGGGCACCCACTGCCGCAAGAGGTGGGAGGACATCCGCCGCGGAACAAGGAAGACCGCAGAAACACTGCTGGGGATGGCCTCCCAACCTAGGAGGGGTGCCAGTCGCACCATGACCCCCCTGATGTCCCGGATCCTGGCGGTGGCTTACCCTGAATTGGATGGGCGCTTTAAGACATCACAGCAGACACAAGGGGGTGAGTATCAGCACATTCTCCTATCTTTCTGCGCAGTGGAGGCGTCTGGGTGGGGGAGGAGGGCTGTGGGTGACATTAGGCCAGGGCGCTTTCTGTAGTGTAGTCCTCTCCCTTAGGCATGGCCCTGTGCCCCCGGCCCCCACCTCGGTAGGGTGACAAGTACAGCCATTGAAGGTCCAGCATCTCCCATGTGCGCGTTTGACGTCTCTTGGCCTGTTGCCTTAGTCAGTAGTACTGAGTAGTGTACCCCGAATGCGCGGCTTAGTGCATTAGGCACCTGTGTCTGTCCTCTCCGCCAACGGTGTTGACATTGCATGCACTCAACCTGGTCTTCTTTTTTCTCCCCCCACCCTTTCTCTTCATCTTCTTGTGCATGTGTGCATTAGCATCATCAGGCGGAGGAGATTTGGCATCGGAGCACGAGGGAGCTGCAGGACACAAGGCCCCGGTGGGCCCAGGAACAGACACCGAGGGCACCAGTGATCCGGAGGGCGAGGGGAGCTCCACGACGGGGACCGCTGGTGAGAGCAGCGAAAGCGACACGTCCTCGGATGGGAGCTCCCTAGGGGTGGCGGCAACATCCGTGCCCCCCGCCTCTACATGTACAGCCGCCACCCAGCGCACCAGCCCCGCCCTCCCAGCAGCCCCTCAGTCTTCGCTCCGTGCCGGTTCGCCCAGGAAGGCGCGTGTCTCCTTCGCCCCAGGCACCTCAGCCCCTGCCGCTGTTGCCCCTGCTGCCCTCAGTGCGGAGCTCATTGACCTGGTAAGGACGCTCATTGTTGGGCAGACGACCCTTTTGAATGCCATCCAGGGTGTGCAAAGGGAGGTGCAACAGAGCAATGCGTACCTGGAGGGCATTCATTCGGGTCAGGCTGCCCATCAACGAGCGTTCACTGCTCTGGCCTCAGCACTGACGGCAGCCATTGTCCCTGTTTCCAGCCTCCCTCTTCTTACTGCCTCCAGCCTTTCTCTGTCTCCTGTTCCTCAGCCTATCCCATCCACACCATCAGACCAGCCTGCACACACCTCAACACCCAAGAGCAGCTCATCCAAACACAAGCACCACAGATCCCACAAACACTCACCCAAGCAACACCCAGATGCAGACATGCCAACAGCCACTGCCACCCCTGTGTCCCCCTCCTCCTCGTCTCCCTCCTCCCTCCCTGTGACGTCTACACTCACACCTGCATGCACCCCAACATCAGCCAGTGCTTCCATCACCACCTCACCCTCCAGTACAGTCCACACTCGTGCAGTCACCACCCCCACTGCCATTTACACGTCCCCTGTGTCCTCTCCCACTGTGTCTGTCACCCCCTCTTCCAAGACACACAAACGCAGGCAGACACCCACCCAACAGCCATCCACCTCACGACAGCCTACAGCACCAGCACCTTCACCCAATGACAGCACACCTGACTCTCCTACAACCACCTCCTCTACCTCCACTTCCATCTCCACTTCTCCTACCCTTTACCTTGGCCCTAAAAAACTTTTCCTGGCTAACCTTAACCTCTTTCCCCCCAATGAGCTCCCCCATCCATCTTCAAAGAGTCCCAAGAGCACCGCAGCCACCACCAGCCCAGCTTCGGGTGTCACTGTTGTGCCTGGGTTCTGGAGCCCACCCTTTGCCAGCAGTGACACATCGATCAGCAGCAAGGACACGTCCAGCCCCCCCCCCCGGCAAGAGGACCCGC
The DNA here is from genome assembly GCF_031143425.1 of Pleurodeles waltl. Taxonomy (NCBI): domain Eukaryota; kingdom Metazoa; phylum Chordata; class Amphibia; order Caudata; family Salamandridae; genus Pleurodeles; species Pleurodeles waltl. The sequence continues at coordinate 738,304,985 of NC_090440.1, read as the reverse complement.
AAAAACAAGGGCCACGGTGCGAGGACCGACAGGGCTGCCCCCAAGGGGCAATGTGCGGCCACTTCACCACCCACACCATCTAGGGGAGGCAAGGGCCCGAGAGCCCCATCAAAGGAGCGGAAGGGCAGCAGGAGCGCGGAGAAGGTGGACCCCACATGCCACATCCCAGCTGGGAAGGAGGACACTAAGGAGGCCAGGAGTCCGTCCCGAAGGGTCCAGAAACGTCACGGTCCGAGGGCGACTGAGCAGGGAGTCCAGGCCAGGTCTGGCTCCCTTGACCTGCTGGATGAGCACCGCTGAACAGGGCCCGCGGTGCAGAAGAGCACCGCTGAACAGGGCCCGCCGTGGAGATAGGCACCGCTGAACAGGGCCCGCCGTGGAGATAGGCACCGCTGAACAGGGCCCCGCCGTGGAGAAGAGCACCGCTGAACAGGGCCCCGCCGTGGAGAAGAGCACCGCTGAACAGGGCCCCGCCGTGGAGAAGAGCACCGCTGAACAGGGCCCGCGGTGCAGAAGAGCACCGCTGAACAGTGCCCGCCGTGGAGATAGCCACCGCTGAACAGGGCCCGCGGTGCAGAAGAGCACCGCTGAACAGGGCCCGCCGTGGAGAAGAGCACCGCTGAACAGGGCCCCGCCGTGGAGAAGAGCACCGCTGAACAGGGCCCCGCCATCTCAAGCACCGCTCCGCTGGGCCCTTCCTCTCAAGCACCGCTCCGCTGGGCCCTTCCTCTCAAGCACCGCTACGCTGGGCACCGCCGTCTAAAGCACCGCTCCGCTGGGCACCGCCGTCTCAAGCACCGCTCCGCTGGGCCCTTCCTCTCAAGCACCGCTACGCTGGGCACCGCCGTCTCAAGCACCGCTCCGCTGGGCACCGCCGTCTCAAGCACCGCTCCGCTGGGCACCGCCGTCTCAAGCACCGCTCCGCTGGGCCCTTCCTCTCAAGCACCGCTCCGCTGGGCACCGCCGTCTCAAGCACCGCTCCGCTGGGCCCTTCCTCTCAAGCACCGCTCCGCTGGGCCCTTCCTCTCAAGCACCGCTCCGCTGGGCCCTTCCTCTCAAGCACCGCTCCGCTGGGCACCGCCGTCTCAAGCACCGCTCCGCTGGGACCTTCCTCTCAAGCACCGCTCCGCTGGGCCCTTCCTCTCAAGCACCGCTCCGCTGGGCACCGCCATCTCAAGCACCGCTCCGCTGGGCCCTTCCTCTCAAGCACCGCTCCGCTGGGCCCTTCCTCTCAAGCACCGCTCCGCTGGGCCCTTCATCTCAAGCACCGCTCCGCTGGGCCCTTCCTCTCAAGCACCGCTCCGCTGGGCCCTTCCTCTCAAGCACCGCTCCGCTGGGCACCGCCGTCTCAAGCACCGCTCCGCTGGGCCCTTCCTCTCAAGCACCGCTCTGCTGGGCCCTTCCTCTCAAGCACCGCTCCGCTGGGCACCGTCATCTCAAGCACCGCTCCGCTGGGCACCGCCGTCTCAAGCACCGTTTATGGTTCACTGTGCCCACCATGCCTCCTCCTTGACCAGTGGAGACTGTCATCCACCTGATGGACTGTGGCTTTGCACTCCCCAGGATGGTCCAGTGGGCAGCCCACCCACTGTAGAGACATTGAGAGACTGTGGCTTTGCACTCCCCAGGATGGTCCAGTGGGCAGCCCACCCACTGTAGAGACATTGAGAGACTGTGGCTTTGCACTCTCCAGGATGGTCCAGTGGGCATGGTGGCTCCTCGTGGATCTGGCGTCGTGGACTCATGTGGCTGTGGTGCCCCCCCCTTCCCTTCCCCCTGAGGTGCCTGTAGTTTTTACATCTGATGCCCCTGCAGTGTTCTCTCCAAAGGACTCAGGTCTCCTGTGTGGTCTTTGCCCTTATTTCTCAAGACTTTGGCCCACGGACATGCTGAATTCGTAGGATGTGCAGGACTTGGTACGTCAGTTATACACTGATGTGTATGTCATTAGTTTTGTTGTGAATATCTTTCATGGTTGTACGATAATTTTCTGGAGCTTTTTGGTACATAAATATTTATTCCAAATATGATTATGTCCTAGCATTTTTCAGGGGTGTTTGGGTGGTGTCACTGTGACTTGGTGCTCTGCCTTGGTGAGTACATAGTTGGGGGGGGTCGCATATGTGTGTGCCCTTAACCTTTCGTCCTCCCCCTCCCGTGTGTCGTAGGTGCAGTACTCACCGTTGTCGTCTGCGCCGGACTTCGTACTTGTGGTAGATGAGAAGGTAGACGAGAGCAGGTAGGATGTTTAATTCGGGTTCCATGCTGTCCTCCTTCCTCCTGGAGTGCGTAGTGGTGAGCGTTTTCCCGTCCGTAGTCTGTTTCCGCCGTGTTTTTATCGGCGGTGCTCCCGCCCCGGAAAAGGTGGCGTATTGGTGAGTTGGAATAGTGTGGGCGGTACATTGTCTGCCGCCTGTCTGTTGGCGGTGACCGCCGCGCTGTTTGTTTGTACCACCGTGGCGGTCAGAGTGTTAAGGTGGCTGTCTGTGTTGGCGGTTCCCGCCAGGCTCAGAATCCCATTTTTTTTACCGCCAGCCTGTTGGCGGGTTGGCCGCCGCTTTAACACCGACCGCCAGGGTTAGAATCACCCCCTAAGTCTGAAGGTAAAAAGTTGAACGGGACCTCCCAGCCATCGTATCCGAGAAGGGCTCCATGGACGTCGGATCAAGATCCAGGTTTACCCCTGTCGAAGGATTTTCACCTCGAAAAAACGACTAAGTCCGAAGGTAAAAATCTCCACCGAGGAATCCAGCATCGCGTATCCGGAGAAGGGCTCCAGGAGGTCGGATAGGACTGGCAGGTTCGTCCCGCTGAAGAAAATCTTCAAAATAAAGACTAAGGGGGTGATTCTAACCCTGGCGGTCGGTGTTAAAGCGGCGGCCAACCCGCCAACAGGCTGGCGGTAAAAAAAATGGGATTCTGAGCCTGGCGGGAACCGCCAACACAGACAGCCACCTTAACACTCCGACCGCCACGGCGGTACAAACAAACAGCGGGGCGGTCACCACCAACAGACAGGCGGCAGACAATGTACCGCCCACACTATTCCAACTCACCAATACGCCACCTTTTCCGGGACGGGAGCACCGCTGATAAAAACACGGCGGAAACAGACTACGAACGGGAAAACGCTCACCTCTACACACTCCACGAGGAAGGAGGACAGCATGGAACCCGAATTAAACATCCTACCAGCTATTGTCTACCTGCTCATCTACCAGGAGTACAAACGCCGGCGCAGACGACAAAGGTGAGTACTGCACCTACGACACACGGGAGGGGGAGGACGAAAGGTTACGGGCACACACATATGCGACCCCCCCCCCCCAACTATGTACTCACCAATGCAGAGCACCAAGTCACAGTGACACCACCCAAACACCCCTGAAAAATGCTAGGACATAATCATATTTGGAATAAATATTTATGTACCAAAAAGCTCCAGAAAATTATCGTACAACCATGAAAGATATTCACAACAAAACTAATGACATACACATCAGTGTATAACTGAAGTACCAAGTCCTGCACATCCTACGAATTCAGCATGTCCGTGGGCCAAAGTCTTGAGAAATAAGGGCAAAGCCCACACAGGAGACCTGAGTCCTTTGGAGAGAACACTGCAGGGGCATCAGATGTAAAAACTACAGGCACCTCAGGGGGAAGGGAAGGGGGGGCACCACAGCCACATGAGTCCACGACGCCAGATCCACGAGGAGCCACCATGCCCACTGGACCATCCTGGGGAGTGCAAAGCCACAGTCTCTCAATGTCTCTACAGTGGGTGGGCTGCCCACTGGACCATCCTGGGGAGTGCAAAGCCACAGTCTCTCAATGTCTCTACAGTGGGTGGGCTGTGGGTGGGCTGCAGGTGGATGACAGTCTCCACTGGTCAAGGAGGAGGCATGGTGGGCACAGTGAACCATAAACGGTGCTTGAGACGGCGGTGCCCAGCAGAGCGATGCTTGAGATGGCGGTGCCCAGCGGAGCGGTGCTTGAGAGGAAGGGCCCAGCGGAGCGGTGCTTGAGAGGAAGGGCCCAGCGGAGCGGTGCTTGAGATGAAGGGCCCAGCGGAGCGGTGCTTGAGACGGCGGTGCCCAGCGGAGCGGTGCTTGAGATGGCGGTGCCCAGCGGAGCGGTGCTTGAGAGGAAGGGCCCAGCGGAGCGGTGCTTGAGAGGAAGGGCCCAGCGGAGCGGTGCTTGAGACGGCGGTGCCCAGCGGAGCGGTGCTTGAGAGGAAGGGCCCAGCGGAGCGGTGCTTGAGAGGAAGGGCCCAGCGGAGCGGTGCTTGAGATGAAGGGCCCAGCGGAGCGGTGCTTGAGATGGCGGTGCCCAGCGGAGCGGTGCTTGAGAGGAAGGGCCCAGCAGAGCGGTGCTTGAGAGGAAGGGCCCAGCGGAGCGGTGCTTGAGACGGCGGTGCCCAGCAGAGCGGTGCTTGAGATGGCGGTGCCCAGCGGAGCGGTGCTTGAGAGGAAGGGCCCAGCGGAGCGGTGCTTGAGATGAAGGGCCCAGCGGAGCGGTGCTTGAGACGGCGGTGCCCAGCGGAGCGGTGCTTGAGATGGCGGTGCCCAGCGGAGCGGTGCTTGAGAGGAAGGGCCCAGCGGAGCGGTGCTTGAGAGGAAGGGCCCAGCGGAGCGGTGCTTGAGACGGCGGTGCCCAGCGGAGCGGTGCTTGAGAGGAAGGGCCCAGCGGAGCGGTGCTTGAGAGGAAGGGCCCAGCGGAGCGGTGCTTGAGATGAAGGGCCCAGCGGAGCGGTGCTTGAGACGGCGGTGCCCAGCGGAGCGGTGCTTGAGAGGAAGGGCCCAGCGGAGCGGTGCTTGAGACGGCGGTGCCCAGCGGAGCGGTGCTTGAGACGGCGGTGCCCAGCGGAGCGGTGCTTGAGACGGCGGTGCCCAGCGTAGCGGTGCTTGAGAGGAAGGGCCCAGCGGAGCGGTGCTTGAGACGGCGGTGCCCAGCGGAGCGGTGCTTGAGACGGCGGTGCCCAGCGTAGCGGTGCTTGAGAGGAAGGGCCCAGCGGAGCGGTGCTTGAGAGGAAGGGCCCAGCGGAGCGGTGCTTGAGATGGCGGGCCCTGTTCAGCGGTGCTCTTCTCCTGAGCGGGGCCCTGTTCAGCGGTGCTCTTCTCCACGGCGGGCCCTGTTCAGCGGTGCTCTTCTGCACCGCGGGCCCTGTTCAGCGGTGCCTATCTCCACGGCGGGCCCTGTTCAGCGGTGCTCTTCTGCACCGCGGGCCCTGTTCAGCGGTGCTCTTCTCCACGGCGGGGCCCTATTCAGCAGTGCTCTTCTCCACGGCGGGGCCCTGTTCAGCGGTGCTCTTCTCCACGGCGGGGCCCTGTTCAGCGGTGCCTATCTCCACGGCGGGCCCTGTTCAGCGGTGCCTATCTCCACGGCGGGCCCTGTTCAGCGGTGCTCTTCTGCACCGCGGGCCCTGTTCAGCGGTGCTCATCCAGCAGGTCAAGGGAGCCAGACCTGGCCTTGACTCCCTGCTCAGTCGCCCTCGGACCGTGACGTTTCTGGACCCTTCGGGGACGGACTCCTGGCCTCCTTAGTGTCCTCCTTCCCAGCTGGGATGTGGCATGTGGGGTCCACCTTCTCCGCGCTCCTGCTGCCCTTCCGCTCCTTTGATGGGGCTCTCGGGCCCTTGCCTCCCCTAGATGGTGTGGGTGGTGAAGTGGCCGCACATTGCTCCTTGGGGGCAGCCCTGTCGGTCCTCGCACGGCGGCCCTTGTTTTTGCGGGTCCTCTTGCCGGGGGGGGGGCTGGACGTGTCCTTGCTGCTGATCGATGTGTCACTGCTGGCAAAGGGTGGGCTCCAGAACCCAGGCACAACAGTGACACCCGAAGCTGGGCTGGTGGTGGCTGCGGTGCTCTTGGGACTCTTTGAAGATGGATGGGGGAGCTCATCGGGGGGAAAGAGGTTAAGGTTAGCCAGGAAAAGTTTTTTAGGGCCAAGGTAAAGGGTAGGAGAAGTGGAGATGGAAGTGGAGGTAGAGGAGGTGGTTGTAGGAGAGTCAGGTGTGCTGTCATTGGGTGAAGGTGCTGGTGCTGTAGGCTGTCGTGAGGTGGATGGCTGTTGGGTGGGTGTCTGCCTGCGTTTGTGTGTCTTGGAAGAGGGGGTGACAGACACAGTGGGAGAGGACACAGGGGACGTGTAAATGGCAGTGGGGGTGGTGACTGCACGAGTGTGGACTGTACTGGAGGGTGAGGTGGTGATGGAAGCACTGGCTGATGTTGGGGTGCATGCAGGTGTGAGTGTAGACGTCACAGGGAGGGAGGAGGGAGACGAGGAGGAGGGGGACACAGGGGTGGCAGTGGCTGTTGGCATGTCTGCATCTGGGTGTTGCTTGGGTGAGTGTTTGTGGGATCTGTGGTGCTTGTGTTTGGATGAGCTGCTCTTGGGTGTTGAGGTGTGTGCAGGCTGGTCTGATGGTGTGGATGGGATAGGCTGAGGAACAGGAGACAGAGAAAGGCTGGAGGCAGTAAGAAGAGGGAGGCTGGAAACAGGGACAATGGCTGCCGTCAGTGCTGAGGCCAGAGCAGTGAACGCTCGTTGATGGGCAGCCTGACCCGAATGAATGCCCTCCAGGTACGCATTGCTCTGTTGCACCTCCCTTTGCACACCCTGGATGGCATTCAAAAGGGTCGTCTGCCCAACAATGAGCGTCCTTACCAGGTCAATGAGCTCCGCACTGAGGGCAGCAGGGGCAACAGGGGCAGGGGCTGAGGTGCCTGGGGCCAAGGAGACGCGCACCTTCCTGGGCGAACCGGCACGGAGCGAAGACTGAGGGGCTGCTGGGAGGGCGGGGCTGGTGCGCTGGGTGGCGGCTGTACCTGTAGTGGCGGGGGGCACGGATGTTGCCGCCACCCCTAGGGAGCTCCCATCCGAGGACATGTCGCTTTCGCTGCTCTCACCAGCGGTCCCCGTCGTGGTGCTCCCCTCGCCCTCCGGATCACTGGTGCCCTCGGTGTCTGTTCCTGGGCCCACCGGGGCCTTGTGTCCTGCAGCTCCCTCGTGCTCCGATGCCAAATCTCCTCCGCCTGATGATGCTAATGCACACATGCACAAGAAGATGAAGAGAAAGGGTGGGGGGAGAAAAAAGAAGACCAGGTTGAGTGCATGCAATGTCAACACCGTTGGCGGAGAGGACAGACACAGGTGCCTAATGCACTAAGCCGCGCATTCGGGGTACACTACTCAGTACTACTGACTAAGACAACAGGCCAAGAGACGTCAAACGCGCACATGGGAGATGCTGGACCTTCAATGGCTGTACTTGTCACCCTACCGAGGTGGGGGCTGGGGGCACAGGGCCATGCCTAAGGGAGAGGACTACACTACAGAAAGCGCCCTGGCCTAATGTCACCCACAGCCCTCCTCCCCCACCCAGACGCCTCCACTGCGCAGAAAGATAGGAGAATGTGCTGATACTCACCCCCTTGTGTCTGCTGTGATGTCTTAAAGCGCCCATCCAATTCAGGGTAAGCCACCGCCAGGATCCGGGACATCAGGGGGGTCATGGTGCGACTGGCACCCCTCCTAGGTTGGGAGGCCATCCCCAGCAGTGTTTCTGCGGTCTTCCTTGTTCCGCGGCGGATGTCCTCCCACCTCTTGCGGCAGTGGGTGCCCCGTCTGTTGTGGACCCCCAAGTTCCGGACTTCCTTGGCGATGGCACGCCAAATCTCGATCTTCTGATGGGCGCTGACCTATTTGACATGTACAGGGTGGAAAGGAGGAAATCATGAATGACCTGCATGTTAGATGTGATTGGCCCCCCCCACCAACTTTGCCATATGGCACATGCTCTCATCTGTCGGGCGTTGCACTCCTCATTCGCCCCCCACCCCACCAACTTACATCCACCCCAATCCACACAGGCATAGCCCATTCCATGTGCACCCGGTGTACTCACTTGTTGGTCTGGAGGACCGTAGAGTAGCGCATACTGGGGGAGGACCCCATCCACGAGCTTCTCCAACTCTTCAGACGTGAAGGCAGGGGCCCTTTCCCCAGTCGCAGCAGCCATTGTATCTTCCAGACCGAGGTCACAGCAGCACTTGCAGTATAGGTCCTCTCCTGTGGATGATCAGGTCTCGAGTGATTAAGCAGATAGAAAATGGCGGTCACGCCCGCGGCGGTGCGTACCGCGGCGGTGCGTACAGCGACCGCCGGCGCACTTCGTCATTGGCTCCTGAAACCCATAGGCTTCAATGTTAACCAATGCGGCTTTGCGCCGCGGTCTTCGACCGCCTACCGCCACGGTGTGCCCCGCCAGCGCATTGACCTCACATCCCATTGTCCCACTTCACAGGTCAGGCAGCCGCCATTTCAAGGGCCTACATGGCTTAATTTTGACTGCGACACACAGGCCTAGGCCTTGCATTGCCACACATACACGCCTTTCAACCCATTGCCATTCTTTAACTGTGCAAGCTGTCTGTACGTACCTGTGGTTTGGCTGACTGTGCTCCATGTTGTCCTTCCTAGGCACCGTCCGCTGGGACTTGCGATGAGAAGGAGGAATCCTCGCGTGTATCGACCGCTGGTGGACCTGTCGACAATGGAAGAACGCCATATAATACTTCGATACAGACTTGACCGTGCCAGCTGGGATGTGGCATGTGGGGTCCACCTTCTCCGCGCTCCTGCTGCCCTTCCGCTCCTTTGATGGGGCTCTCGGGCCCTTGCCTCCCCTAGATGGTGTGGGTGGTGAAGTGGCCGCACATTGCTCCTTGGGGGCAGCCCTGTCGGTCCTCGCACGGCGGCCCTTGTTTTTGCGGGTCCTCTTGCCGGGGGGGGGGCTGGACGTGTCCTTGCTGCTGATCGATGTGTCACTGCTGGCAAAGGGTGGGCTCCAGAACCCAGGCACATAAGTGACACCCGAAGCTGGGCTGGTGGTGGCTGCGGTGCTCTTGGGACTCTTTGAAGATGGATGGGGGAGCTCATCGGGGGGAAAGAGGTTAAGGTTAGCCAGGAAAAGTTTTTTAGGGCCAAGGTAAAGGGTAGGAGAAGTGGAGATGGAAGTGGAGGTAGAGGAGGTGGTTGTAGGAGAGTCAGGTGTGCTGTCATTGGGTGAAGGTGCTGGTGCTGTAGGCTGTCGTGAGGTGGATGGCTGTTGGGTGGGTGTCTGCCTGCGTTTGTGTGTCTTGGAAGAGGGGGTGACAGACACAGTGGGAGAGGACACAGGGGACGTGTAAATGGCAGTGGGGGTGGTGACTGCACGAGTGTGGACTGTACTGGAGGGTGAGGTGGTGATGGAAGCACTGGCTGATGTTGGGGTGCATGCAGGTGTGAGTGTAGACGTCACAGGGAGGGAGGAGGGAGACGAGGAGGAGGGGGACACAGGGGTGGCAGTGGCTGTTGGCATGTCTGCATCTGGGTGTTGCTTGGGTGAGTGTTTGTGGGATCTGTGGTGCTTGTGTTTGGATGAGCTGCTCTTGGGTGTTGAGGTGTGTGCAGGCTGGTCTGATGGTGTGGATGGGATAGGCTGAGGAACAGGAGACAGAGAAAGGCTGGAGGCAGTAAGAAGAGGGAGGCTGGAAACAGGGACAATGGCTGCCGTCAGTGCTGAGGCCAGAGCAGTGAACGCTCGTTGATGGGCAGCCTGACCCGAATGAATGCCCTCCAGGTACGCATTGCTCTGTTGCACCTCCCTTTGCACACCCTGGATGGCATTCAAAAGGGTCGTCTGCCCAACAATGAGCGTCCTTACCAGGTCAATGAGCTCCGCACTGAGGGCAGCAGGGGCAACAGGGGCAGGGGCTGAGGTGCCTGGGGCCAAGGAGACGCGCGCCTTCCTGGGCGAACCGGCACGGAGCGAAGACTGAGGGGCTGCTGGGAGGGCGGGGCTGGTGCGCTGGGTGGCGGCTGTACCTGTAGTGGCGGGGGGCACGGATGTTGCCGCCACCCCTAGGGAGCTCCCATCCGAGGACATGTCGCTTTCGCTGCTCTCACCAGCGGTCCCCGTCGTGGTGCTCCCCTCGCCCTCCGGATCACTGGTGCCCTCGGTGTCTGTTCCTGGGCCCACCGGGGCCTTGTGTCCTGCAGCTCCCTCGTGCTCCGATGCCAAATCTCCTCCGCCTGATGATGCTAATGCACACATGCACAAGAAGATGAAGAGAAAGGGTGGGGGGAGAAAAAAGAAGACCAGGTTGAGTGCATGCAATGTCAACACCGTTGGCGGAGAGGACAGACACAGGTGCCTAATGCACTAAGCCGCGCATTCGGGGTACACTACTCAGTACTACTGACTAAGACAACAGGCCAAGAGACGTCAAACGCGCACATGGGAGATGCTGGACCTTCAATGGCTGTACTTGTCACCCTACCGAGGTGGGGGCCGGGGGCACAGGGCCATGCCTAAGGGAGAGGACTACATTACAGAAAGCGCCCTGGCCTAATGTCACCCACAGCCCTCCTCCCCCACCCAGACGCCTCCACTGCGCAGAAAGATAGGAGAATGTGCTGATACTCACCCCCTTGTGTCTGCTGTGATGTCTTAAAGCGCCCATCCAATTCAGGGTAAGCCACCGCCAGGATCCGGGACATCAGGGGGGTCATGGTGCGACTGGCACCCCTCCTAGGTTGGGAGGCCATCCCCAGCAGTGTTTCTGCGGTCTTCCTTGTTCCGCGGCGGATGTCCTCCCACCTCTTGCGGCAGTGGGTGCCCCGTCTGTTGTGGACCCCCAAGTTCCGGACTTCCTTGGCGATGGCACGCCAAATCTCGATCTTCTGATGGGCGCTGACCTATTTGACATGTACAGGGTGGAAAGGAGGAAATCATGAATGACCTGCATGTTAGATGTGATTGGCCCCCCCCACCAACTTTGCCATATGGCACATGCTCTCATCTGTCGGGCGTTGCACTCCTCATTCGCCCCCCACCCCACCAACTTACATCCACCCCAATCCACACAGGCATAGCCCATTCCATGTGCACCCGGTGTACTCACTTGTTGGTCTGGAGGACCGTAGAGTAGCGCATACTGGGGGAGGACCCCATCCACGAGCTTCTCCAACTCTTCAGACGTGAAGGCAGGGGCCCTTTCCCCAGTCGCAGCAGCCATTGTATCTTCCAGACCGAGGTCACAGCAGCACTTGCAGTATAGGTCCTCTCCTGTGGATGATCAGGTCTCGAGTGATTAAGCAGATAGAAAATGGCGGTCACGCCCGCGGCGGTGCGTACTGCGGCGGTGCGTACAGCGACCGCCGGCGCACTTCGTCATTGGCTCCTGAAACCCATAGGCTTCAATGTTAACCAATGCGGCTTTGCGCCGCGGTCTTCGACCGCCTACCGCCACGGTGTGCCCCGCCAGCGCATTGACCTCACATCCCATTGTCCCACTTCACAGGTCAGGCAGCCGCCATTTCAAGGGCCTACATGGCTTAATTTTGACTGCGACACACAGGCCTAGGCCTTGCATTGCCACACATACACGCCTTTCAACCCATTGCCATTCTTTAACTGTGCAAGCTGTCTGTACGTACCTGTGGTTTGGCTGACTGTGCTCCATGTTGTCCTTCCTAGGCACCGTCCGCTGGGACTTGCGATGAGAAGGAGGAATCCTCGCGTGTACCGACCGCTGGTGGACCTGTCGACAATGGAAGAACGCCATATAATACTTCGATACAGACTTGACCGTGCCACTATCCATGAACTGTGTGCCCAGCTGGAGCCAGCCCTGATGTCCCCCATCCGCCAACCCACAGGGATTCCCCCTCTGGTGCAGGTTTTGTCAGTCCTCCATTTTTTGGCCAGTGGGTCATTCCAGACCACAGTGGCCATGTCATCTGGAATGTCTCAGCCTATGTTTTCTAAGATTTTGAGCAGAGTGTTGTCTGCCCTGATGAAACTCATGCGGAGCTACATCATTTTCCCAGAGGAGGGTGACTTGCCTACAGTGAAGGGTGATTTCTATGCCCTTGGACATATCCCCAACATCATTGGTGCCATTGATGGGACCCATGTGGCTTTGGTACCCCCAAAAGACGATGAGCAGGTGTACCGAAACAGAAAAAATTATCATTCGATGAATGTCCAGGTGGTCTGTTTGGCTGACCAGTACATCTCCCATGTAAATGCCAAGTTCCCAGGGTCAGTGCATGACGTGTATGTGATGCGAAATAGCAGCATCCCCTATGTGATGGAGCAGCTACAGAGACAACGTGTGTGGCTAATAGGTGACTCTGGTTACCCCAACCTGCCGTGGCTACTGACCCCAGTGAGGAATCCCCGGACAAGGGCAGAGGAACGCTACAATGAGGCCCATGGGCGTACTAGGAGGGTGATTGAGCGAACCTTTGGCCTCCTGAAGGCCAGGTTTAGGTGCCTGCAGATGACAGGTGGATCCCTAATGTACTCACCAAAGAAGGTGTGCCATATCATCGTGGCGTGCTGTATGCTTCACAACCTGGCTTTGCGACGCCAGGTGCCTTTCCTGCAGGAGGATGGTCCAGATGGTGGTGTTGTAGAAGCCGTGGAGCCTGTGGAGAGTGAAGAGGAGGAAGACTCAGAGGACGACACAGACAATAGGGACAGAGTGATACAACAGTATTTCCAGTAACACCCAGGTAAGAATCACCCACGCCATTTCACAATTGCTTCTAGCCTCCTGCATCTGTACTTTCTGTAGTTCCCACCAGATCTTTTTGGGTAATTTTTGATTTTCCCTTCCCTTCTCAGTGCTGTATGACGCAGTGCCTGACTTCTGCTTGGTTTGCCCATGAACTACAGCGTATTGACATTGGTATGTTGTCATCACTAATTGACAGAACAGATATTGAACAGTAATATGTAATACATTTGCTAATAATACAGCATGCCTCCAAACTGATTTGTGTGCAATATGTGATTTATTTACAGGGCTAGATATTGGTACATGTGATTATAAGGGTGATGGGTGGGGGTGGAGTAATGTCCATGGCAGAGTCCAGTTCTCAGTCTCACAGGTGCATTGTCCTTTTGCCTGTGGAAGGATGGAGCAGAGGCAGTTCATGGTTGGACAGGGTGGCAATGTGGGACAGTGGGAAGAGTTCAGGGGGTATGTCCTGCTGGCAGGGGTCTTGACATCCTACTCTGTCTTTTTTTTGGATCTCAGGCTCCTCTTACGGGGTGGTTGTTCTTCAGCAGGAGGTGGGGTTCTGGTGGCCTGCCGTGGTGTTGGGGCCTCCTGTCCACTAGCGCCGGCGGAGGTGGTAGGCTGTTCCTGGTCCGGGCTAGTGACAGGGGCCCTGTGTGGTGCCACATGGTCCCGCAACGCGTCTTCTATCCTGTTGAGGGCCAGGACGATGGTCCCCATTGCGGTCCCGATGATTCTCAGCTCCTCCCTGAACCCCATGTAGCGTTCCTCCTGCTGTGCCTGGATCTCCGTGAACCTGGCCAGTACCGTCGCCATCGTCTCTTGGGAGTGGTGGTAGGCCCCCATGATGGTGGTGAGGGCCTCTTGGAGAGTGGGTTCCCTGGGCCTCTCCTCCCCCCCCTGTCGCACAGCAGCCCTCCGAGCAGGCCGGTTTCCCCCGGCCTCTGTCTCCTGGACGGTGTGCCCGCTCCCACTGCCCCCAGGTCCCTGTTGTTGTTGGGGTGTTGGGTTAGCCTGGGTGCCCTGTAGTGGCAGACACACCGCTGATTGACGTGTCCTAGAGACAGAGACATGGGCCCGCTGGGTGGGAGCTGTGCTGGTGTTGGCAGAGGGGGTCGGGTCTGGTGTGGCCTTTGTCTGGGTGAGGGGAACCGACTGCCCAGAGGTCCCCGATGGTCCGGGCTGGTCATCAGGTTCAGTGTCGACAGAGCTGCTGTCCTCACTGTGGGCCTGTTCCGGGGGTGGGATGGACATTTCTGGACCCTCCTGGCTGGTGTTTTGGCGTTCGGGTCCTGCATGGGGTAAGAGAGTTTGGTTATTGTTTCTGTGTGTGCAATAGCGTGCGTGTTATGGGTGCCCTCGTCCCCCAGTGCAGGCATTCCCTTGAGGGAGGTGTTGTGAGGGTAGTTAGTGGGGGGGGGGTAAGTGCGGTGGTCATGCTTGGGTGATGGGTGTCCATGGATTGTGTTGGCATGCAGGAGTTGGTGTTGGGATGGGTGGGTTGTGCTGGTGAGACATTGTCAGGGAGGATGTGTTCTGGGGGGTTGGGGGTGAGGGTGGGGGTGTGGGTTGGCATGCTGGTGGGGTGGGGGGGATCTAGTAGTTGAGATTGGACTTACCAGAGTCCATTCCTCCGGCTACTCCTGCGAGGCCCTGAGGATGCAGGATGTTGAAGACCTCTTGCTCCCATGATGTAAATTCGGGAGGGGTGGGTGGGGGTCCGCCGCCAGTCTTCTGGACCGCGATGTTGTGCCTGGAGACCATCGATCGGACCTTCCCCCGTAGGTCGTTCCATCGTTTGCGGATGTCCTCCCTATTCCTGGGATGCTGTCCCACCGCGTTGACCCTGTCCACGATCCGCTGCCATAGCTCCGCCTTCCTAGCTATACTGGTGTGCTGCACCTGTGAGCCGAAGAGCTGGGGTTCCACTCTTAGGATTTCCTCCACCATGACCCGGAGTTCTTGGTCCGAAAAGCGTGGGTGCCTTTGGGGTGCCATGGGGTGGTGTGGGTGAGGTGTGGGGTGGTGTATGTGATGATGAGTATGTTGGTGTGTGGTGCTTTGTGCTACTATGTGGTGTGTGTGATGGTGTAGTGTGCCTCAGTGTGTATTGCTATGGATTGTCTGCTGTGTCTCTCTCTCTCCTTCTCTCAGTAATTGTGGTCGTAGGGGTTTGTGGGTGATGTGGGGGTGTGTTTTATAGTTGATTGATTGTGTGGGAGTGGGTTGTGTATGTGTATCAGGTGTGTGTATTTGTAATTGTCCAATGTGCCTGTGTTTTGGTGCTGTGTGTGTATTTTGACCGCGGCGGTGTGTACCGCCAATGGAATACCGCGTTGGAAAGCCCGCCGCGTTGATTCGTGGGTCGTAATGGCATGGGCGTTTTTCTGTTGGCGTGACGGTGGAGGTTTGGTCATCTCCAGTTTATCGCTGCCCGCTGATGTGGCGGCCTGCAGTGGAGGTCGGATTTTTGGAGGTTTGGCCGTTGTGGGTCAGAATGACCGTGGCGGCTTTCCGCGGCCGCGGCGGTGTTATGGCGGTCTTCTGACCGGCAGTAAGCACCTTTTACCGCCGAGGTCAGAATCACCCCCTTAGTCTCTTTTTCTGAGATTTTTCTTTACCGGGACGAACCACCAAATCAGGCCGGGTCGCGGTTGAGGCAAGCCGGCTAGAATTTCCGCGGCGGGTCGGTCCCTCTATGGAGCTTTTTTACAAAAATTCTCAAATCTTCTCCAAACTTCTGGGGCTTCATCCAGATGTTCTTTTAAGGTTCTTTTGGGGTCCACAGCTCACCCCAAGGGTCCAGAAGTTCTGAGATGGTCCTTGGGGGGTGCGGACTACCACTCCCAGAATGCACCTGGCGCAAACTCCTTTTTGGCCACTGGACAGTGGTCAGCTGGTCACTTTCTTCAGGAGTTGGTGCAGGGGACTCTGGATAGCAATTTTTCACCTGTAGCAAACAGGGAGTCCCTCCTTGAACCAGTTGAAGCCAGGCAAAGTCCTTCTTGTGGTGAAGCCCAAGTGTGCAGCTGGTGCAGTCCTTCTGAGTGCAGGTTCCAGGTGCAGGCCAGGGGTCCAGCAGGGCAGTCCTTCTTCTTCTTTAGTTCTTTTCTTGTTGAAATCTGGTGGGGATCTGAGGTGTGGGTGCAGGTCTGCCAGTTTTATCCTTGCTCCTGGGTGAAAACCAGCGGGGTCCTGGTTCTCCAATCAGGTACAGGGTCGTCCCCCTGTGATGACCACTTCCTGGGAAGTGTGGCAAAAATCCATCCCAGAAGGCAACATTCTCTAAAAATCCAACATGGCTGAATCTGATTTTTGGAGGTTACATCTGGCTGAGCCCACCCACTGGTGTGGCTAAAAATCATAAACACACCCCTCTCCTGCCCTCTCCTAATCTAATCAAGGGGGCACCTAGTTGTCTGGGGTTGCAGGATGTGGGGGTGTTGCTGGTTGCTCTAAATGTCCTTCTCTGCCTTTGAAGACCAGTTTGGCAGCCCTCCCCCTTTCTGCCTCACCATCTGCTGAGGGGAGATTCTCTCCCACAAGCACATTCCTTTGTGTGAAGCCAGGCCACTTCACACCTCACCAAGGCAGCTTGGCTAAGCTGCTGCAGGCTGGCCAATCAGAGCACAGCAGCAAAAACAATGCAGGGCCGAAATTGGCAACTTTTTAGGTAAAGTCTAAAACTTTTGACCTGAACAAGTTATATTAAATCCCACAACTGGAAGTTGTGGGATTTATTACAACAATTAATTTGATACCAAATTCTTGGTATGCATCTTTTAAGGAGACTTTAAAATTTAAAACAAAGTCTCCCCATTCTAGCCTATGAAGGCCATTTACTACAATGAGGGAAAAACTAATTTGGCTGTTTTTACCTCACCAGGGCTTATAAAACTATTTTTATAAAGTCCCTGCTTATAGTTACATGGCACCCAGCCCTAGGGGTACATAGGGCACACCTTAGGGGTGACTTATATGTAAAAATAAGGTAGTTTAAGACTTTGGAACTACTTTTAATTCCAAAGTCGAATTTGCATATAACTTTAATTTAAAAGCAGCCAGCAAGGCAGGCCTGCCTTTAAAATGACACTGGGCACCTCAGCAGTGCACCTATGGGTGCACTACCTATGTTGTGGTCCCTAAACCTACATGCCCTACCATATACTAGGGACTTATAGGTAGGTTAACTTAGCCAATTATAATTAGCCTAATTTGCATATTGATTTTACACAGAGCACATGCCCTGGGACTGGTTAGCAGTACCCAGGGCACCATCAGAGTCAGGAAAACACCAGCATAAAGTGGAAAATGGGGGCAAAAAATTAGGGGGCCTCTGTAATCAGCCCTGTTTTCTCACAATGACCTTCTGCCTTCTTCTTCCTGAGCAATGTTCCACACCAGCCCAATCAAATCATCATTCAGGCCTTGTGTGTGTGTGTGTTCCGTATATGCTTAACTTGGTTGAACTACTCGAGTCTGAGCTCACTTCTCCTGACTCCATTATTTTATTTCCTAAGTTTCGTTTTTATAGCTCCTCACCATTGCTCAGAAGAAATTGATATTGCTAGATTTTATTAGCATATCAGTTCTGACTCTTCTTTGCTGGCTGTCAAATACTGCCATCGTGGTAGTCTAATCTCAGTCTTCCTAAAGTTATGAAAAGATGACCCACTAACTCTGTTTTCTGTTTCTTTCAATCGGGTTCACAGTGATTCATGACCCTCTGTGAAGTTCTGTCTTCCTTGTTAGCATACTAGCCTGCTACTACTACCACCTACCACCACCTTAAGAGTTATAATACCTTAAGTAATTAAAATACTGCAGAAAGAAGTACACAGCTCGCTGACTTCATCTATTCAGGTAAGAAAAGAATTATGGATTGAAGTAGTTAACCTTTTTAGTTAGCAGTTTAACTCCTACTAAAGAAGATGTTGTCTTTTCTGCCTATGTGTATCTAGTTTTTTTTAGGAAAAATAGGCAATTGCAGTCATCCACTAGCGATCAATATAGTTCAGTTGCAGAGGACAATAGAGCAAAGGTAACCGTATACATAAATTACATACACTTTTTTTTTGCAGATTTAAAAAGCAGGCTACACTAAAAGACACAAGTGCAAACTAAAACACCAAAATAATTATTGGACTGAGACATAAATAAAGTAAATAAATTAACCCCTTTTTATTTTTACAAATAGAACAACACCCGCCCTTACCACCCACAACAGGCCTACCCCTCTCTCCAAACAAATAGCCCCATCCCCAAAATGTCCCACAAAAAGTCCAAGTAAACCCCATCCCAACTACCTCCCCACCCTCTCCACACACAGCAAGTGTCCCTTCCACCCAAAAAAAAAATTAAAATGGATCCGAAGAGGGCACATCCAAGTTCACTAGAGAATGGTCCGGATATCATCGAGGGCCGCCTCAATGTGCGCCACCCGAAGTGTTTCAGGGTTATTTTAAACCCATACATGCCCCACTGTGGTTCAGTTGACGTCCGAATATCAAAAGGTTAAAATTTGAATTGGCTTGAATCCATTAGGGAAGCCTGGACATATAAATGTGGCACATGCCAAAAGGGAAGAACTGAAGTACTAGGAGGTGAGAGAGTGGGCACTAGGAGGAAGGGAACCACCTTTTTAAGTTTGAATGCATTGACCTTTGCAAATGCTGCATTAACTGAAGCAGATGCACATATTGCACATGAAACACTATTGTGCACTGCTACACTGCAGGTCCATGCTCATAGTAGCATTGGTGACTAATGGAGTGGGAGGTATGACCATGATCAGTGGGAGGATGCATCTGCTTTGATTCAACTAGAGGGAGTTATGGGGGGAAAACCGAAAATTAAAATACCACCACTTTGAACCATAACTTTGATAACCATGCAAACCAAGCAATCGAATTGGGTGAATGGCAGACATGTTCCTCTCCTCAACAGCTCACTTATTTCTACTTGATCCAAGCAATTAAAGACTCAGCTTCTTCTTCAGCTAATCTATTCACCCTTCGATACCCACC
This sequence comes from Pleurodeles waltl, assembly GCF_031143425.1. Taxonomy (NCBI): domain Eukaryota; kingdom Metazoa; phylum Chordata; class Amphibia; order Caudata; family Salamandridae; genus Pleurodeles; species Pleurodeles waltl. The sequence goes on along the minus strand of NC_090440.1, from coordinate 738,286,387 downwards.
ATTTGATTTAAACTTACACACTTTCATCCAGTCTTTTAGTATTCCAATCCAACCATCTACATTTATCCACCCGTCTATCCATTGACTCACCTATCCTGTATCCACCCTTTCAAACACCCTGCTTTCACCTATCCGTCTGGCATTTATCCATGTATCATTCATTACCAATTCATCCACCCATCCCTCATTCGCGCATACTCCCTGCCTTCACCCACTGAGGCATCCTTTCACTCCTTTCATCCCTTTCATCTAGCTTCACCCAACCATGCATCTCCTATCTTTTACCTATGCATCTTTCTTTTTCTTTCACCCACACATCCTTTCACTAGAGAGAAGAGGGAATAAAGATTAAGAACTTAATCCTCACTCCAGCTGCTCAACCATGTCCTCCACAAGCAACACCCTTGCAGTAAGTATATTAGTAATTGTTAGTGAGCAAGAGCAATATGACATTTCAGTGCCGGCCCTGCTGGTGCTGGCTCTCCCCCTCCAACCATTGCTGCATTCAGCACGCTGGTGCTGTTGCTGGCCCCGGCACTGGTGGTTGGTGCGGCTGAAAAAAAGTTACACAATTTAGTTCCAACAAAATAAATACTGCCACAATATATCATTACAGTCTTGTTCTATCGTTCACAATAGGAATTTTGTTGGTTGTTAGAAAAGCAAGGTAGACAAATCATCAGCCGCAAACATTTTGTAATGGTCGGGCAGAACTCAGCTAAGACACTGAAGTGCAATAAAGGCGAAGAATATTTTGGTCAATCAAGGAGAACCTATGGTGAGGTCTTGGTTGGCAAATGCAATGGGCATGAGCAAGGCAAGGAAAAACTTCACAAACGTGTAGGGAAGCTGACTTGGGCATGCATTCTTGTCACTAGGGTACCTGTCCTAACAAATCTGTCATCTTAATACTGGGTACCAGTCCACAAGATATATAAGAGGGAAAGGGAAAACTAAGGTTAGTAAATAGTAACAAAGCAGAAGAAAGCTAAAACAGACTGTAGAAAGGAGGAAGTCAGGTACAGAGGAAACATGTCAATAAATAGATAAATGCAGGGATAACAAGAATGTAACAAAGCTTACATAGAACGAAAATAAGCACAATAAAGTAGATAGGCACAGTAAAAGTATAGGAAAAAATATTTGAAATGAGGAGAGGTGAAAAATAAAAATAAAAGTAGGGAAATAAAAATAATATAACAGGAAGACACCGGGACCAGCTGATCTGCCAGCATCTTCACTGGTGGTGGCACTGGAGGTCCAGGCACCCTCTCCTTCCAGACCCATGGATGCTGTTGCCCTCTTCTTCCCCTTGGGTGCTGAGGTAAGAAATAAAGAAACTAAAAATAAATTGTACAGTTACTGTCCAAAAAAATATTTTTTGACAAACGGGGGCAAATACAGTAACATAACCTTGTAATTTTCTATGTCAGACTAACTAATATGATGGACTTAACTCAAGTTGACCTATTACTTTTACTTTCCAAATTCCTACACCTAAGCCCTGCTCCAAATTTCCTAAACTACAAGCCATATTATTATTTACAAACGTTTGATGCAGGGCAGCACCGCAAACCTTTTTTGCAGAGCTTCCCTGCACCAAAGGGAGAGGATAGGAATGAGCTGTATCTACAGTAGATATGCTGCATTCCTGTCCTCCTTTTCCCCTGTGTTGGAGCACAATGGGCTGCCATGAGCCAATGCAGACACCCCGCACCATGCTGCAAGGGTGCCTGCGTTGAGGGGATGATTGTTTTTGTCCAGGAAGTGACACCTTTCTGCCAAAAAAATGATTGCAAGAGGAGTTTTCCACTGTAACAACCATGGCATGCCTCCCTGTCACAGGTTGAGTCAACGCACGACTTGCATTGTGGATCAACAACACATACAACAATAAATAAAAATAAATAACTATTACTCATCAAGCCCTGACACCTCGACTCCCAGCAGGTCGAGCAGGTCCTGTTCACGGTCAATGATGTTCGCCCAACGGTGCATCAACTGCTGCTGAGTGCGCTGGCTCCCAGTGTGCTGATGAACCAGCCGGTGCACCCTCCCCAACAGCAGCATGGAGGGGAGGTGGTGCTGCACAAAACAAACTAGTACTGCCACCTCCTCCTCACTAAAGATGGGGCAAGGCTTCACCCTTTGGTGGCGCCGCCGCTCGCAAGGTAGACGGCTGCAGCTGCCGTGATCTGCCATGGTGCTGAGTGGGGTAGGTTGAAGAGATAAGAGAATAAAGGAAGGAAGAAATAGGAAAAATAAGCAAAAAGACAAAAAGTCAGAAAAAAACAGGAAAAACATTTTTAAAAAGTAGAAATATATGTTCAATATAAGAGGCTAATAAAATAAACTAAAATGGGGGGGGGGTAGATAGTTTAGGAGGGTTCAGGAAAAAATGGATAAAAAAGAGATGGAAACAGGCCCAGCACCATAAGCAGAGTGAACGAGATGGCCACACCCTTGTGAACCGTGTAGTGCTGTTTGTGCATGATTTTCACTGTGAATACGAACGTCGCATTGCGTTTGACATTAAACACAATGTGAACGGGTGCTACAGAGAACTCGGCCTGCTCCAAGAACTCTGCTTTGCGAGGCAGAGTATTTTTGCAACTTCGCTGAGTTCTGCGTAGCGTGACTCCACGAACTCCGTCCACCCCTACTAATAATTCACTTTATGACAGAGGGATATTACAACATCCATTGTTTGCAGTGGCATAGCAAAAAGTCAATTACTGTTCACTAGGCTTGGGCGGAGTTGACAGAGTTCCACTCCACGGAACTCCGCAGAGTTGATTAAAAACTCCATAGAATTCTGCAGAGGAAGAGTTCCCTGAGTGGCGGAGGGCCATTGCTGCCTGCCCTAGTGGCACCCTGTCCTAAATGTGCCTGATCTCGGAAGCGCTAAGCAGGGTTGAGTCTGGTTCGTTACACCCGAACCTGCTTAGCACTTACGAGATTGGGAGCATTCAGGAGATCACTATAGGAGGTGAAAGCTGCTGTTTCAGGCCAGTGTACAAGAGACCAGGGCAGGCCGGTACACAAGAGACCAGAAACGGCAGCTTTAACTTCCTACGGCCCCAGCCTGAATTTAGGGCCGTAAGCAGCAAAAGCTGCCATTTCAGGCTTCTTGTGCACCAGTGTGCACAAAAGAAAAATAAAACGAGGACTTACCTGGGTCCTCCAGGTGGTCCTCATTCCCAGCAGCCTGCTTGCAATTAAAATGCAGAGAGAATCTTGAATTCATTAAAGACAACAGAGGTTATCATTATACATAAATCCTTTATTGCTGCCCTAACATGAAGCCTCTTTAACAAATAAACATACATCATGAAGTGAAATATTCCATTGTGGAATCTTGTTATAACATATATGACAATAGCAACAACCATCTAACTCTTTTAGGCTTCGAAACAGGAATAAAACTTGAACATCAAACAACATGGAACTTGAGATCGAGTCAACAGGATACATCCAAGCACAACTTCATGGCCTCGTTAGGAAATGTTTCCTACAAAAGACAAATACAGGGATGGAAGAGGAAGACCTTCCCCTTCCACCCCCGACCCCCCCATCCCCCCGGTGACATCAGCACGCAATTGCGTGCTGATTGTCACAGAGGGCCTCCTCAAAGCATTTCTCTTCCGATCACGTGGAGGAGGCAAGAGAGGCTTCAAAGGGAAGGAAAGGAATTTCCTTCCCTTTGAAGTCTCTCTCAGCGTTTCAAAAGCCAGATTGTAAAGCAATCCAGCTTTTGAAACGCCCAATAGACACCAGGGATTTATTTTTGTAAATGAAACTGGCATGAGGGAGCGACCCCTTGGGCAAGGGTCGCTCCCAGGGGGGGATTGCATTTTTTTTTAAGGCCTTTTCTGCCCCCCCTATTATTAGGCCGATCTGCCCCCAGGGGGGGCAGAAACCTCTAGGCACCAGGGATAAAAAAAAAATTGTTGTTTTGTTTTTGATTTTAGAGGTGGGGAGCGACCCCTTAGGCAAGGGTCGTTCCCCTGGGGGGTAAATTTATTTTAGGCCATTTCTGCCCCCTTCGGGGGCAGATCAGCCTATTTTAATTAGGCTTTGGGGGCAGATTGGCCGATTTTAGGTCAATCTGCCCCCAAGGGGGACAGAAACCACTAGGCACCAGGGATCTTTTTTTTTGCGCTGTCACGCAAGGGGAGCGATCCCGTAGGCAAGGGTCGCTCCCCGGGGGTGTGGGAGGGCAAATTTATTTTAGGCCATTTCTGCCCCCCTGGGGGCAGATCGGCCTATTGTTATTAGTCCGATCTGCCCCTAGGGGGGGCAGAAACCTCTAGGCACATTTTTTTTGTGGTTTTTTTTTTTTTTTTTTTTTTTTAGAGATGGGGAGCAACCCATTAGGCAAGGGTCGCTTGCCCTTGGGGGCAGATCGGCAGATTTTAGGTCAATCTGCCCCCAAGGGGGGCAGAAACAATTAGGCACTGGGGATTTTTTTTTTGTGCCAATGTTACGCAAGGGGAGCGACCCCGTAGGCAAGGGTCGCTCCCCGGGGGGGTTGGGGGAACGGGGGGGCAAATTTGTTTTAGGCCATTTCTGCCCCCCCCCGGGGCAGATCGGCCTATTGTTAGTAGGCTGATCTGCTCCCAGGGGGGGGCAGAAACCTCTAGGCGCCAGGACAATGTTTTGTTTTGTGTATTTTTTTTTTTTTTTTTTGTTTCTTTAGAGATGGGGAGCGACCCATTAGGCAAGGGTCGCTCCCCTGGGGGGCAAATTGTATTTAGACCATTTCTGCCCCCCTTGGGGGCAAATCGGCTGATTTTAGGTCAATCTGCCCCCAAGGGGGGCAGAAACAACTAGGCACCGGGGATCTTTTTTTTTGCGCCAATGTCACGCAGGGGGAGCGACCACATAGGCAAGGGTTGCTCCCCGGGGGGGCCAATTTATTTTAGGCCATTTCTGCCCCCCCTGCGGCTGGCTGATCTAGAGGCCAAAATCCACAGGTAGCCACTTTTCAAAAAACACCTCTGTTTTCTGTGAAAAAATTTGATGTGTCCACGTTGTGTTTTGGGCCATTTCCTTTCGTGGGCACTAGGCCTACCCACACAAGCGAGGTACCATTTTTATCGGGAGACTTGGGGGAACGCTGGGTGGAAGGAAATTTGTGGCTCCTCTCAGATTCCAGAACTTTCTGTCACCGAAATGAGAGGAAAAATTGTTTTTTTGGTCACATTTTGAGGTTTGCAAAGAATTCTGGGTAACAGAACCTGGTCAGAGCCCCACAAGTCACCCCATCTTGGAATCCCCTAGGTGTCTAGTTTTCAAAAATGTGCTGGTTTTCTAGGTTTCTCCAGGTGCCGGCTGAGCTAGAGGCCAAAATCCACAGGTAGGCACTTTGTAAAAAACACCTCTGTTTTCTGTGAAAAAATGTGATGTGTCCACGTTGTTGTTTTGGCCATTTCGTTTTGTGGGCACTAGGCCTACCCACACAAGTGAGGTACCATTTTTATCAGGAGACTTGGGGGAACGCTGGGTGGCAGGACAGTTGTGGATCCTCTCAGATTCCAGAACTTTCTGTCACAAAAATGAGAGGGAAAAGTGTTTCTTGTGTCAAGTTTCGAGGTTTGCAAAGGATTCTGGGTAACAGCACCTGGTCAGATCCCCACAAGTCACCCCATCTTGGATTCCCCTAGGTGTCTAGTTTTCAAAAATGTGCTGGTTTGCTAGGTTTCCCCAGTTGCCGACTGAGCTAGAGGCAAAAATCCACAGGTAGGCACTTTGTAAAAAACACCTCTGTTTTCTGTGAAAAAATTTGATGTGTCCACGTTGTGTTTTGGGCCATTTCCTTTCGTGAGCGCTAGGCCTACCCACACAAGTGAGGTACCATTTTTATTGAGAGACTTGGAGGAACGCTGGGTGGAAGGAAATTTGTGGCTCCTCTCAGATTCCAGAACTTTCTGTCACCGAAATGAGAGGAAAAAGTGTTTTTGGGGTCAGATTTTGAGGTTTGCAAAGAATTCTGGGTAACAGAACCTGGTCAGATCCCCACAAGTCACCCCATCTTGGATTCCCCTAGGTGTCTAGTTTTAAAAAATGCGCTGGTTTTCTAGGTTTCCCCAGGTGCTGACTGAGCTAGAGGCCAAAATCCACAGGTAGGCACTTTGCAAAAAACACCTCTGTTTTCTGTGAAAAATGTGATGTGTCCACGTTGTGTTTTGAGCCATTTCCTTTCCTGGGCGCTAGGCCTACCCACACAAGTGAGGTACCATTTTTATCTGGAGACTTGGGGAAACACAGAATCGCAAAGCAAGTGTTATTGCCCCTTGTCTTTCTCTACATTTTGTTCTTCCAAATGTAAGGTAGTGTGTAAAAAAGACGTCTATTTGAGAAATGCCCTGTAATTCACATGCTAGTATGGGCACCCCGGGATTCAGAGATGTGCAAATAACCACTGCTTCTCAACACCTTATCTTGTGTCCATTTTGGAAATACAAAGGTTTTCTTGATACCTATTTTTCACTTTTTTTATTTCAGCAAATGAATTGCTGTATACCCGGGATAGAATAAAAACCCATTGCAAGGTGCAGCTCATTTATTGGCTCTGGGTACCTAGAGTTCTTGATGAACCTACAAGCCCTATATATACCCACAACCAGAAGAGTCCAGCTGACGTAACGGTATATTTCTTTAAAACATCTGACATCGCAGGAAAAAGTTACAGAGTAAAACGTGGAGAAAAATGGCTTTTTATTTCACCTAAATTTCAATATTTTTTTATTTCAGCTGTTATTTTCTGTAGGAAACACATGTAGGATCTACACAATTGGCCCCTTGCTGAATTTCCGAATTTTGTCTACTTTTCAGAAATGTTTGGCTTTCTGGGATCCAGCATTGGTGTGCAGCATCAGGGACTTATGATGACTCAGTCCCCCCCCGACGAGCTGTGACTTGCCTCGAGCACCGAGGTCCTATAAAATGTGATTCCTCGTTATCAGGGAAACCGCCCTGTTCCAGGGATCGCAGGTCCCTAATGTGTGCTCTCTGCTCCACTGCCTGTCTCCCCGCCGTCTGAAAGCTCACCCAGGAGTCAGAGATGCAGGACGAGAGCCGCAATGCATCCTCAAGATGGGATCCTCCCTCCCATCTGGGTCCGCCGAAGACATGGGAACCAGTTGGGAGGAGCAAAGGTCCGCTCTGAGGCATTGAGATTCGCGCCAGAGTCAACCATGTTTCCCAGTAAAGACTGTTAACCCGAAATACCTAAGTAGTTTCAAAACATTAAAAAAAAACAGAAAATTAATTTTAGCACAGTATTTACGATCTATTAAATACTAAGGGCAATAGCTCATTCCATAAATTGGAATCGCACCTGCCAATCTAACACAAATGCGCATATAAACCTTTAAGAGTCTGGGACAATTACTTATCTGTACGGAGCATCTAATAAAAGGATTCCTGCACAAGAATCATATTCATGATGCGTATTTTGGACCAAATCGTAATTTTGGGAGAATTATGAGGAATGATGGCCACTTCTAATGACTCAAATGCATTAACAGCACCTAATATTTTGTTGGTATATGGCATGCACCTAAGGGGTAGCCTGAGGCTCTGTCCGGTGTTTCAATTTGGTATAAATACTTACTGATCAAGATGAACCAAGGAGCCTACAGCTTTCCCTAACCTCATGGCCAATACTTTGGCTAGGATGTCTATTTCTACATCTAAAAGCGTCATTGGTCTATAGGACATGCAGTTACTTCAGGGTTTTCATTCGTTATGTATCAAAACTAGATCTGGAAGTTCGACTATCTGGGTTTTTGTGCATGGATAACAAATGTCATACCACCTTATTCAATAAACTCTTTTATAGTTCATTTGAGAGGCAAGTGAGAACAGACACTTTGCCAGTTTGCATTTGGGCAATAAATAGTACCACATATTTCTTCCTCTTTTGTCCTATTATGAGTATGCCTTTATGTATTTGTATTGACAATGCGTTAAGCCTGTCTGGTGTTGTTACTTGCAAACATGGAGGGAGATATATTGATAGGCACAAGCCGTTCTCCCCAGGCTACATGTGCTACCATCTTATACATCCCTCTTCCTATCATTTTTCACTCTGTTCTCATAAGATTAGTTTCCTAGAGGAAAACCACCATTGGAGCATTTCCTTTTAGCATCTTCATCATCACTATCTTAATCTTGCCTCCTAGAGCACTGACATTCCAAGAGAGAATGCAGAATGTATATGGGTTTGTGATAGGAAAATGTGGATTTTACTAAAGACACAGAGGCTAGCATTCCACATAAACCTTTGATTTCTGCTCCATGGCAACCATTTAAAGAAATAAAAGAAAGTATAAACCATACTTAAAACTCTAATGTCAGAACATGCCAGTCCTTATAACCCCCAGTACAGTAGCCATCTTCCTCTTTACAGCTGTTTCAAGGCTTAATCCGAAACACAATTTAAACATTTCCAAAACATCTCACATTATTCAGTTCCCAGATCTTTTCTTAGAATTATTAAATTAGCAATTATTGAATAACTGGCAAAAACAAATAGAACACAATAAATCCATACAATCAAAAACAAAACAGCATGCTTTTGTGAACAATTCATAACACAACATTAAAGTATACCTTGTAAACACCTCCCTAATGTTGTGAGGGGACTGTTAATGATTGCCTCAGGGTCATTAATGAAATCAAGATTCTCCCATCACTAACATTTGGAGAATCTATGTTTCATGTCAAGACCAGAGGCTAGCATTAAGCATGCTCAAAGCTGGGAATAGGTAAAGAAGATGCATGCACCAAAAGGTTCAATGAAAACATTGCAAAAATGCCATCATTCAACCAATTAGCAGCTCTCAAAACGTCTTCTGATTGACCTCGTCAAAGAAATTGGACCCACAATCCCATCTGGGTTGTAAAATTGATTACTTACCTTCAAAGCCCTAACATCAGAGACTCTTCTGAAAGATATCAAACTGAACAGAGTTGCCAATGCACTTGGTAATTGTCTTAAAGTCAAGTGCCTATTAGAAAGCCAACTTTACAAATATTAAGTTCATATCCCACGGTTAATTATACTTTGGTCTGGGTGGTATCCGCCATTTAATGCCCTTTATAATTCTGCAACCTAGTTGTAGGACTGGCACATGATGCACCCTCCCCACGGAAAAGAATTTCGATAGTCTTGTGAGCTGACGTATTATGAGAGTCATGGCTTCCACAAATAGTTTGAAAGAGGGACCTAATGCTCTGAAATGGCTACGGTTTAAATATTTCTATGACATGATGCATGGCTTTCTCTATCCTCCATTCTTGCCACCAGAAAGGTGGTGTCTTTTTGAGCATATTGTGCCCGTTTCTATGCTCTTCATACGTTTTGTGCAATCCACCATCCTTCGCTCCACATCGCCCATGCTATCTGTTACCTTGCGGGTGTCTGCCCTTGTGAGATTCACATCTATTAACAAGGTAGATAGTCTGTGCTCTGGATTCCCTGACTTCTGTTAGCAGTTTCTTAATGGTGGACTCAAAAGGTTTCTGTACTCCAGATGCAGCAGTCTCTTCTTTTGTTTTTATTTCCATAATCAACAGACCTCAACAAAGTCATACTTTTTCAGTTTGTTTGGTTATGAGGGTCTTGTTTCCTTGGCCCCCCCTCCAATTTCATTACACGACCAGTAAATTAATATCTGGCATTGTTTCCCCTATCAGAAAGAATCATTTAAGTTAATAATATGAATTGTATATTAGTCTCTGTGTCTTTAATGAAATACTGATTCTCATTTCAGTTTATCTGAGAATCACCATTCTCCACTCCAATTATAGGTGAGTGTCTTGCTTTAATCCTTATACATTCATTTTGCAGTGTGATGTTGGGTACTGGAAGAGAAAAAAGGGCAATTACCAACTATCTCTGAGTCTGCCCCATCTGTTATCATAGGAGGACCCCTTGTAGCAAAGCAGTAAGGCGGGAAACAATATCTGCTGAAGCTGGGGGCAGATGGTGTTTGTCCCTCCCTTTGACTGGTGTTATTGCTTAGTTATTCACCAATTTCTTTCATTTGGTCTCTCTTTTATGTAGGTGGGGGTGAGTATGCACAGTACCTCGAGAAATTGGGAGAGTGGAAAGATTACTAAGGCCCCAATTCCTTCATGTGTTGCTTCTGTGGTTTATGGGCTGGCTCACTTCTCAGTCTCATTACTGCCAGCCTGTTGCTGCTGCACACTCACCTGCTGAGTCGTGTGATGCTTTGCACCCTCCTTCTGATGCTTCCAAAGTCTGGTGGCTTTTCAGTTCTCCAGCAAACAGGCTTGTTATTACAGGATCTCTTTCCTTTTTTTTTTTTTAGACCGCTTGGTGCCAACTATGCCATTCATCTTCTTTGTCCTACTTTAGCTGGCCCCCAGAGTTCACCACCTCATTAAGTCTTCATGCTCCACACAGCAGGACTCAGGGGGTAGACATACACAAATCCAGATCAATATTCTCTCACTTAAATCAATCTTCAGTAAAAGTAACCTTGCAAGCAAGTATTTTGTCTGTTCTTTCACTGGGGACCCTCTGTTCCCTTCAGTCTGTCATTTCCAGGCTATTCATTCTCCAGATTTTGGCAGTCTCAGAAGAGCCTGAATTAAGGTGGCCGTCTTGTTGCTAAGCTTACCATGCCCCTAGGATTGAATAAGTTGAGCCAAGTGTTGCACTTTAAGTCAATTGTGGCTGGCAATGGGGCAAAGTGGCAGGGCTGGGGCGGGGGAAACATGAACAAAACAAAATGTATAAATAAAAAAAATAAAAAACTTACTTTGAACCCGCTGGATCACCGCACCACCACTCCTTGGGTCTCTGCTGGACTGCAGGCTCCCAGGCACAGACTCCCAGCCTGCCCTGTGGCCAATCCTAATGCTGCTCTCATGCATGAGAGCAGCATTAGGATTGGCCTAAGTGCCCTGGCTTTGCGCTCCCAGGCAGATTGGGAGCCTGGGCCTGCTGTCTCCAACCCAGTAACACAGTGCTGTGATCGAGAGAGTTCAGTACGCATGTGCGTTTGCCCATTTCGAGATGGCCGGCCAAACACACATGCATACTGAGGGGAGTGCACACCACTCCCCATGGTGCCTGTCATACCTCATGGCCCCGTCCTTTAAAAATAAAACGATAATAAACATTGTCTATTATTGTTTTATTTTTAAAGTTTTGCAGCTGCTGCTGCTGGTGTGGGGGGGCAAAGCTCCTCCGCCATAGTGGAGGACCTGCTGCTGCTATAAATAATGGTGCATAGCAGAAGCTATACAATTAACATTTCACCACCAAAAAGCTGTCAGCTTTCTACTGCACCTCATGCATTTGTCGAATCATACTCCTAGTTTTGAGAGGAGGGCCTATGCTGTGATGCGGTTGCTAGCAAAGATTATGGACACATTGGAAATAGCTGCACCATAGAAAGCAGCCACTTGATGCCCAAGGGGTATTCAGAGCATATTTCACACACACCTGAACTTAATGATCTGCAACCCTAAGATTTCACAAATTTATCCACACACACAGCCCACCTGAATGATTTTAATCAGCTTAGCTTTTCCCTCCTGTGTGATTTTACTACACCTTGTGTGGGTTATAAACTTTTTCCGCCTTCATGAAGCTCCACTGATGACCTCCATGCAAATGGCTACCATTTTGTTTCACAAAAAGAAAAGCTAACTTCCAGGTGCTACATTCACAATATGTTTTTTGTTAGTGCCCTGTTTGTGCAGTGACTCTCTACAACATAGTTTATTTTATGTTACCATTTACTATTTCAGAAGAAGTGAAATAGAAAGCATATATCTTGGTTTAGGTCAAAGATTCTTAACTTGACAAACTCCGAGAGTGCATCAGGTTGATATAGACGGAGTTCAACAAGAAATCGAACATGTCAAATTATGGAGCAACTCAAAGAATAACACATTTGACTGCTCCTTTTATAGACCATAAGTACCTGAGCTAAAACAATATTAATTAGGGACAAATGACATATGTGACTCGTATTAGGACAAACTATAATTATTCTGTGTACAGTGGCTGCATCAAGAATGCTTCGAAACGACTTTTCACTGCTGTTGGTAACAGCAGGAGTGTGGGGTTGTTACGGTGTAAGTGCCAATTGCATTACTCAGAAATGCCCAGCTGTGAACTCAAATTGTGCTCAAGGCTGTCAGAATGTGTGCTAGGTTTTGTCTTTAAGATTATAAATAGGTGCCCCTGCTAATTTATTCTGGTCAATTTGCACTGCAAGTGATGGATGTTTGAAACAGTTTCTAAATGCTCTTGTTTTATCTATGATAACACTGATAAGACCTTGAAATCTTTGCATTTAGAGATTCTTGTAACTATGCTATTCATTATGCCTGTACCACTCTAGTCTTTAAAGTACATTTGCTTGCATGGCCTGTGAAGCTTATGTAAATAATAGAATTTAACTTTAATATTTAGAAGAATCCATAAAATCAGCATCTCTGAAAACAGTTAATATTTATACATATAAAACAACGTCATTGAAGTCACCATGTAGGAAGACCATGTTGAATGAATTTAGGAAACTAAATTACTGGGCTAAAACCCTTAGTGTATGTGAAATTTTGTGAAATTCAGTGCTCCTAATTTTCTTTCTTGCCTTCATTTCCTGCAATAAAAATTGCTCTATCACATAGCATAGTCCTGTCCCTGATAAAGTGAATGAACTCGATTCACAAAGGTAAATATTTATTCAGAATAGTGTTGCTATGTAGAAGTACATTTGCTACTGTTTATACATTTATGAACACGTATTCTGAAAGAAAACCCATAGGCTTATATCAAACAACGTCATTTAGGGTTTGGCAGATGGAGTGCAGTCAGGCAGGGTGGCAGAGGGCATTACTTCCACCCCCAAATTTAGAGATGACTGCCGACACGTTTCGTGGACTGCCACCCTCACTTCTGATGGACGTTCACCAAACTTTCCCTGAAACAACATCCCCAAAAAAGACTACTAACCACCACAGGCTGGGAGGTTATGTAGGGGCTTTGATTTTTTTCCATCCCTTATCTGACACATGTAAGCATGTGTACATATGCATCTCTGTATATATATATATATATATATATATAATATATATATATATATATATATATATATATATATATATATATATATATATATATATATATATATATATTATTTATGCGTGTACAATTTGAACTTAACTATAACATCCCTGTAACCTTTTTTCAGTGAAAAAAATAAATAAATAATATATAAATATAGACATTGATTTTTTTCCATTCCTTACCTTGCGCATATAAGCATGTGTACATATGCATCGCTGTATTTATTTATATATATATATAACACAAATACCAAAATTACCATAGAGGTTATACTCCCTTAGGAGGTAAGTAATACACAAATTATATACACTAGTATGCAGAAATAGGCATAAAAACAGTTAGAAAACAGTGCAATTACTGAAAATCACAATAGAAAGGAATAGGCCTGGGGGAGCACAAACGATATAGAGGAATGCGAAAGTCAGTCCCCTACTTAAGTAAGTGTAGTGTGTAGAGGGGAGCAAGGGGTACTAGAAAAGTCCAAAGGTAAGTGCCACAACCCACCCCAGTGACCAGGAAAGCAGGAGTAAATCACAGCAAGTTTCCTAGAACACACACACAGAAGAAAAGAAAAATTATGCAAAACCCAGAAGAGACTAAAAGACACCAACAGTGGATTCCTGTACTAGAGGACCTGTGGAAGAAGGGGAACAGGTCCAAGAAGCACAGAAGAGTCCAGGAAGGGCAGGTGCCCCTACCCCTCAGACTGAAGGTGAAAGAGGTGAGTCCACATGGGAGAAGGAGAGTCAGTACTGCCCCCCAAGAAGACGACATTGAGTTCCTGGAGGATGCAAGTGATGTCCCAAGTCAGAAGGAGTATTTCAGTTGGGTTTGTGCCTTCGGATTCTGCCCACAAGCCTTGGCACATGCAAAACCCATAGTAACTGGAATACAGAGCTGCCGGGGACCAGGAAGGCCCAAGTGGATTCTGCCCAGGAGGGGGAGTCAGAGGAGGCCCTCAGCAACACAGAGAGCCCACAGAAGCCCAACCAGCACCCACAGGAGTCCCTAAGGACGGAGACACAAAGGTTGAGGAAGAGGCCCATGCAGCACTATGACAAAGGCTCCCACACTGCCAGGGTACCACTCAGGAAGCTGTGCATCACAGGATGGAGTGCTGGGGGCTGAAGCTTCAAGAGGCCTGAAGATCTTGGGAAGAAGTTGCCAAAAAGCCTTGGCAGCTGCAGAGGACTCTGTGCAAGGGGGTACTGTCCTGCATGGGCAGGCAAGGGCTTATCTCCACCCACGTTGGGCAGATGGAAGAGAGGATCGTCAGCACCACTTCAGTCTACCACCCGTGATGCAGGATCCACACAACTCAGCAGGAGAGAGAATCCATGCAGCCAGTCGTCAATACAGTTAGTGCCTGCAGAAGCAGGGGAGTGACTCATTCACCCCAAGGAAGATTCCTTCTTCCTTCTGATGCAGGCTGCGACGGGCTGTTCTCAGAGGATGCACAACCGGGGAAATGTTGAGGTTGCTGGAAGAAGCCTTCAGATACAATGTTGAAGAAGACGTCTTGCTTCTTTGTGGCAGCTTGTGGGGCCTGGAGCATCCAGATGATGCAGTTTCTTCGGTCAGAAGTCAAAGTGGAGAGTGCAGTGGATTCCTGCTGGAGCCTTGCAATCCGAATCTGAGGAACCACCCAAAAAAGAGACCCTAAATAGCCCTGAAAGGGGGATAGGTCACCTAGACAGGTAAGCTCCAAGTTTGCTTTTTCCTTTTGATTTTTGGCCTGTGCCCTAGTCAAAGCAAAACTATGTCTTGGGATGCGACGCATGGCTGCATGGGGCTCCAACTCTACTTCAGCCTTAGCTGAAGTCTCCAAGTCATTCCCTAGGAGACACTCTACAGGTAGGTCTGTAGACACTACAACTTTCTTTGGACCATTAACCCTCCCCCTGAGCTGAAATCAACAACTGCCATGGGGTGGCACACAATATTGTTGTGGGCGTCAGTCACTTGGTACTGATGACCAAGTAGGGGTTGCTCAGGGGACACCAGTTTTTCAGGCACCATAGTGACACTGGCACCTGTGTCCCTGTAGGTCTCTGCCTGAATGCCATTTATCAAGGGCAGCTTCCTGTACTTACCCATGTTAAGGGGACAGGCAGCAAGGGTGACAAGATCAATGCTCCATCTGAGACTAAAACAGCCTCAGTGGTTTCCCTAACTAAACCAGCCCCCACCATACTTCCTAAAGTGAGCTGAGCCACACCCTTGGATTGGCTCTTGTTACCTGACCCACCACTACTGCTGTTACTAGGGGCACTAGTGGTAAAGGTGGGGGTTGTAGTGGCGGGTGGCTTGGTGCCTTTCTTAGGACAGGAGCTGTCTCCTGGCCTATGGCCTTTGTTTTCCGAAACAAATCACCAATGGATTTTGTTATGGAAAGAAGAAGAAGAGGTTTTGGACCCACCCCCAGAGGAATGTTGTGAGCCTGGTGAAGACTCTTTAGATTTGTTTTTGTCCTCACCCTTGTCCTGCGACTTACTTGATTTATTTTTCTTGTCTTTGTCACCCCCTGTGTGAGCTTTTCTGAACATTTGTCTGCTTTCTTTCCCCTGTTCTTGGGGAGAGGTTACATCTGAGTCTACCAAATACTGGTGCAACAAATCAGACACACAATTGTTAAGTATATGCTCTCTCAGAATAAGATTAAGATTGTATGAACCGTGATTATCACTGACTTTGCTACCATGTAACCAGCCTTCCAAAGCCTTCATAGAGCACTCCACAACATTAACCCAATCATGGGAGGACTCTTTCCTGGTCTCCCTGAACTTTATCCTGTATTGTTCAGTGGTAAGACAAAACCAATCCAAAAGAGAAGGCTTTAACACAATGTAGTTATCAGCATCCTCCTCATTGATAGTAAAGAGTCTATCCATACCCTTGTCAGAGAAGGAGAGCCAAAAGAAAGCAACCCACTGTTTCTGGAGGACCCTCTCTACTTTACAGGCCCTCTCCAGAGCAGAGAACCACTTGTGGATGTCATCCCCCACCTTGTAGGGGGGAACAACTTTATTGAGGTTTCTGGAATCAAAAAAGTCCTCCCTGACCCTAGGCTCCCTAAAACCAAAGTTGCTGCTGCCACCATGGGGTGCTAACCCCAACCCCTACCTCTCTCTCTCCACTGCCAAGGCCTCCCTATCTAGGGCTAGCTGTTGCTGTTGCAACCTCAGCTTGGCCCCCTCCAGCCTCAGTTTCCTGAGTTCCCTTCATAAGGAATCTTTTTCTGGAGTTGAGCAGTGTGTCCCCTCAGATACTGAGGTGATATGAGAGTGGGCAGAGGAGGATCTGTCCCTAGCTTTGCTAACACTCTGGACTAGCCCTCTCTGGAAAAAAGAGGAGCCTCCTAATGTGGCTTCCCCTCAAACTGCCTGTAGTGCTCCCAGCTGCAATAGGGGGCTTACTAGCGACTCTGTGATCCTCTGAGGGACCCTCCTGATTTTCTTCGGTGTTCAATATCTCTTTCTAACACTTGGGGGCTAGAGTCTACATCCCCCTCCCCCTCCTCCTGGCTACCAGCATGGTGCTGGTCATCCTGGAGGAGAAGGCATAGAGGCAGACTCTTGTTAGGGTTCCTCCCTGTCTTCTGGCACCTTTCTTTGCACCTCTACCTCAATTATTGAAAAGTGAGGCTTTCATAAGGAGACTCTATAGCCTGAGATGTGCCCTGTCCTGAACACATGTTTTGGGTTAGAGTGGTGTAGGGTGTGCCTAACCTCCCTAACTTCTAGTCTCTCATAGAGAAGTTTCGAGCAAAGGCTATACTTACCCAAACCTTTAGAGACTAGACCCTGACACTATGTACTGTGTGTACGCCTTAGTCAGTAAGTGGTCATTCCTGTGGAAAATGCAAATTGACAAAGTGGTAAGGCAATTAAAAGTGTGTATCCCACTGCTGCAGCACCAATGTAGGAAGCTGGCCTGGTGTGTGGTGGGTACCTATGGTACTTACACCTTATACCAAGTCCAAGGTTCCACTATTAGTAGAGTTTAGTCATTGTCTAGAAGCCAGACTCTCTAGAGGTATCTGTGGATAAGCAGCCAAGGCTTATCTAGGAGACATGCAAAGCCCATGCAATACCACTGCAGTCACCCAGCACTTGCACACATGAAAGAAACCACACAGTGTTACAGAAATAAAGGTACTTTATTTTAGTGACACAATACCAAAATTACTAAAAAGGCAATACTCTCTTAGAAGGTAAGTAAACACCCTAAATATATACACTAGTAATCAGAAATAGGCATAAAAAAGTTAGAAAACAGTGCAAATGTAGATAACCAATAGTGACCCTAGGGGGAGCCCAAACCATATACTAAACAAATGGAATGCAAACACAGGATTCCCAACTAGGTGAGTGGAATGTGTAGAGGGGAGCTGGGAATACTAGAAAACCACAGAGGTAAGTGACACAGTAACCCTCAGCGACCAGGAAAACAGGAGTAAATCTCTGGAATTTCCCCAAACCACCCAAAAGGAAGGAAAAGAAGACACCCAGACAAGACTGCAAGAAATCAGCGGTGGATTCCAGGAGAAGAAGACCAGTGGAGAGAGGGAACCAAGTCCAAAAGTCACAGTGGAATCCAGGAGGAGTGGGAGCTACTACCTGCCCAGCTGTACTTGCAGGAGTTGATCAATGGTGGAGAAGAACAGGTCAGCACTGCAACCCTGGAGCTGGGGAAGAGTTCCTGATGGATGCCTCATGCTAGAGTGAAGATTGCAGATGAGTGACGGTGCAGGAATTCCACCAACAAGCCCTGGCAAAGGCAAATTTGCAGTTAGTGGAAAAGTGCTGCTGCCGGAGACCAGCCAGGCCCAGGAGGGCTCAACCTAAGAGGGAAAGTCACAGGGGACCCTCAGCAATAAAGAGGACCCACAGCAGTAGAGGCAGCACCCACAGGAGTCCCACAAGACGGGGACACAGAAGTTGCAAAAGGAGCCCATGCAGCACTACAGAAAGGGATCCAACGCCGCAGGAGAACCACGCAGAGGGTTGTGCGTTACAGGAAGGAGTGCTGGGGACTGGAGCTACACATTGCCTGAAGATCCCTAGGATGAGATGCAAACAACCCTTGGCAGCTACAAGAGACGCGGTGCACGGGGGTACTATCCTGCATGGGAAGGCAAGGGCTTACCTCCACCAAAGTTGGACAGCTAGCAGAGAGGACCAAGAGAACTACTCCAGACCAGCACTTGTGATTCAGGATCCATGCAGCTCAGATTGAGAGGAAATCCTCACAGGCAGTCAATGTTGCAGCAGGTGCCTGCAGATGCAGGGGAGTGACTCCTTTACTCCAAGGGATATTCCTTCTTCTTCTTGTGCAAGCTGAAGAGTTGCCATCTTCTGGGGATGCACAGCTGGGGGAAATGCTGCAAAGCTGGCAGGAGCCGTGGAAACAAAGTTGCAGAAGAGTCTTCTTAGTGGAGTGCAGCATTATCGGTTCCTGGAGGGTCCAGTCGCAGTTCCAGTGGCCAGAAGTCAAAGTGGAGGTTGCAGAGGAGGCCTGCTGGAATCGTGCAAGCCAAAACTGAGGACCCACCTAAGAGAGTGACCCTAAATAGCCCTGAAAGAGGGAATGGTCACCTAGCCAGATAAGTACCTATCAGGAGGGGCTCTGATGTCACCTGCCTGGCCTGGCCACTCAGATGCTCCTAGAGTTCCCTGCCAACCTTCAAAACACGATGGCAGAACCGAGGGACCCTCTGGAGGATCTCTGAGCACCACCCCTGGGATGGTGATGGACAGGGGAGTGGTCACTCCCTTTTCCATTGTCCAGTTTCATGCCAGAGCAGGAACTGGGGGTCCCTAAACCGGAGTGGATTGGTTTATGCATGGAGGGCATCAAATGTGCCCTTCAAAGCATATCAGTGGCTTGGGGAGGCTACCTTTCCCAAGCCAATCACACCTATTTCCAAAGAGAGATGGTGTTACCTCCCTCTCCCAAAGGAAATCCTTTGTTCTCTCTTCCTGGGCTTGATCAGATCAAGCAGCAAGAGGGCAGAAACCTGTCTGAGGGGTAACAGCAACTTGGGCTGCCTGTAAAACCCTGAAAGACCAGTGGCAACAATGATGGGGTCCTCTAAGGATCCCCCAGAGTGCATGTAGTCATACTTCTAATACTTGCAACAGTATTGGGTATGATTCCAACATGTTTGATGCTAAACATGCCCAGGTTCGGAGTTTCCATTATGTAGCTGGACATAGGTAGTGACCCATGTCCAGTATATGCATAAAATGGCATCCCACACTCACAAAGTCTAGGAAAATGGGCCTGGAGTTTGTGGGGGCAGCTAGGCAAGTGCAGGGGTGCCCTCACACACATGTACCTGCACCCTTCCCTCTGGGCTGAGAGAGCCTACCATAGGGGTGACTTATAGTGACATGGTGCAGTGACCTTTAGTGAAAACGGGTCACATCAATAATTTTATTGCAAATGTTGCAGTGGTATTATCAGTGGTGCCATAGAATATGTCATGACTGTTGTAATATGTGGGGTAATTAGCAGTGGATGGTGAGATCGCGAGTTATAGTAACCTTAATGAAGTTTCTTAAGATAACTATAACTGCTGAATTTCCATGCTTTATGTGTGTAAACTCTGAACCTAACTATAACGTCCCTATAATCTTTGTTTTTTATGTGAATTTCAAGGGGATATTAAAATTCTATTTCCTAACTATAATGTCCCTGTAACCTTTGATTTTCATGAAGATGTAGGGGTTTTTAATGTAAAGTAATATCATATTTAATAACCATATGTTATGGTAATTAGTTCTGTACATGGCAGGGAGATTGGGTGGAGGGCGAACATCTACATATAACCAAACCCACTCTGTCGTTCTCTCAGTGTGTGTGGCCGTACTGGTGTGTGAGTGGGTGTTAGTTGTTGTATATGTTGGGTATGTAAGCAGGTTTGGAAGTGTATGAGTGTGTGTGTGTGTGATTGGCTGTGTGGATCTGTGAGTAGGTGTGTGAGTGTTTTTGTGGGTCTCTGAGTGGGTGTGTGAGTGTGTGTGTTAGGGTTTGTGTGTGTGTGTGTGTAAGTGGGTGTGTGAGTGTTTGTGTGAGTGGCTGTGTGGGTCTGTGAGTGGAAGTGTGTGTGGTTTTGTGGGTCTCTGAGTGGGTGTGTGAGTGGCTGTATGGGTGTTTGAGTTGTGTGATTGTGTGGGTGTGCTAGTGTGTGAGTGGGTGTGTGAGTGCATGTGTGCATGGCTGTGTGGGTCTGTGAGTGGGTGTGCGACTGGTTTTGTGGGTCTATGAGTGGGTCTGTGAGTTGCTGTATGGTAGTGTGAGTGGATGTGTGAGTGGTTGTGTCAGTGTATAAGTGGGTGTGTGAGTGTTTGTGTGGGTGTGTGAGTAGGTGTATTAGTGGCTGTGTGGATCTATCAGTTGGTGTGCAATTGGCTATGTGGGTCTATGTTAGACCTGGCAACACTTTCCCTATGAAAATTAGGTCCTAACTCAAACTACCTACTGGCACCCACTAGTAAGCAATATAGCTGATATATAGTTGATATGTTATGAAAGGAGGGATTGAAGGATATGTTTGAAAGAAAACAGATGGCCAGGGTATGCCCAGTCATGGGTCGCTCGCTGAATTCAAGCTAGCCTGGCTGATAAGGGATGATGAAACCAGTCCCAGGTTGATTGTTTCCAGTCCAGGGAGGACCTGGCCTGGCATTTCAAGCTGGACTGATCCCAGGTGGAGCAGGGTCAGGACTGATTTGCATATGGATGGGTCTAAACTGGGGTGGCATGGTGAGCAAAAGAATGATGGGATTAAACGCAGATCTGTCACTGGGGGTGAGTATTTGAAAAATGTCAGCACTCTGTCCATCATCCTTTTGTTTTGCATAAGTCACATTAAGTGGCCAGGGTACGGCCAGACTGACTGATGCGGGGTGATACCCCTAAACTGATCCCAGGATGTTGTTTCCAGTCCAGGAAAGACCTGGCATGGCAGTTCGGGCTGGACTGTTCCCAGAGGGAGCAAGGTCAAGACCAATCTGCATATGCTGGGTCCAAACTGGGGTGGCATGGTGAACAAAAGAACAATTGATTAAACCCAGATCTGTGACTAGGGGTGAGCGTTTGAAAAGTTTTAGCATTCCTTACACCATCCTTTTGTGTTGCTAAAGTCGTCCTAAGTGGCCAGGGTGTGCCCAGACATGGGTCCCCCGCTCACTGTGCCACTGAATTCAAGCTAGCCTGACTGATGGGGGGGATACCCTGTAACCAGTGTCAGTTTGTTTGTTTCTGGTCCTGGTAAGACCTGGTATGGCAGTTCAGGCTGGACTATTCCCAGGGTCAAGACTGATTTGCATATGGCTGGGTCTAAACTGGGGTGGCCTTGTAAGCAAAAGAACGATGGATTAAACCCATATCTGTGACTGGGTGTGAGTGTTTGAAAAGTTTCAGCACTCCATCGGTCATCCTTTTGCGTTGGATAAAACAGATGGCAACAAGACCTGTTATCATTACTAAATGCATTGAAAATAACCTAAAGTTTGCACTTGAGTGCCACTCTCAAAAGAACGCTATGTACATAGTGTGAAACTATATTAAGCCAGAGAGACCACTCACTATTGCAGGATTTTGAAATGTAAGGACAACAAAATACCCAGTCTTGTTTTCTGAACATAAAGATCTAGTAGTTCTCTAGCGATCCCCCAGAAACAGCCAACACTTAGGGGAATATTTGCAAGAAAGTGGGGCATCTGTACTGATGTGCCACTTTTCTTGCATCTTCCCTGCCCTACCTAACGACACCACGGTTGTGCTGTATTTACAATACAGCTCACCATGGTAGTCATTAGGACAATAGCATCAAAGTTTTTACAGTATTGTGGCGCTGTGCTGCACTAGTGTAAAAAATATTGATGTTAGTGCAACAAAACACAGGGAGGCCCATTGATTAAAATGGGTGTGTCATTTTAACTCCTGCTCTGAGAATGTTGTAAATTTCAGTGCATCATTTTTTGGGTCTCCCTGCTTCGCAACACCTCCCTTGCATACATTATGCATGGCGCAGGCATAATGTGGCACAATGCAAGCATTTAGCCACTTTGTAAACACAACACGGAAGAAAGGCCTCCTTAACGCAACCTTAAAGTAAAAAAAAAGATGATGCTAGGGCAGCACAAGGTAGCTCTATTGGGCTTGTAAAATGCTCCTGAGTATTACTTTACTAAACCAATGATTTTTTTCACCAAATTAGGATTGGCTTCCACTTCATGTTTAAGTAGAGGTGGTACTGAAGTCTTCACTAATAGAGCGGCAGTGGCTAGAGAGGCCACACCGAGGGCCTCAGAAATTTGTATCAGCATATTATGGGGCTTACCTTTCTTGATTAATGTTTTTGATCCGTAAGACTATCTACAGTAGTGGTTGTTAACTTTTTGACTTCTGTGAACCTTCACTTAATCATTACTGGAATCCAAGGACCCCCACTGCAATATTATTGGGATCTGGGAACCCCCCCACTGAGTCATTATTGGAATCTGGGGACCCCAGCCTAAGTAATTTCAAAGATTTGAACCACAAAACAATGTACGAAAATACAGAAACAAGCATTCGTGAAACAAAATGCATATACAATGAAATATTTAGTTTAATCCGCAAACAAATAAGAAAAAAATAATGTAAATTAAATTAATTTTCATAGAACGGATAGAGCTACTCTAAATTCAATTGAGGCCACCTACCATCCATACTATATTCTGTTGAATGCACTTGTGCTGGTCCCAAGAATCAATCTGAGGATACCAATTTCATTTTTAGTTTCCAATTTCAAGTTCCTTCACATTTACACACCATTTTAAAATTATCAATTTTACATTTTGCTTCATTATTTACATACCTTAATAATCTGTTAATATTATCTAATGTTGATAAGAAATCACAGACTGACTCAGTAGGTTTTGCGGCCCACCAGTGGTCCCCAGACTACTTGCTAAGAATCACTCATCTACAGGGTTATCTATCCTTGTCAGGTAACAGTCACCTATATCATATGAAAGAAGGGGTTTGATATACAATAATATAGATGTAACATAGAATAATAACATTCTATCTCCTTTTATTTTTTTTATAACTTATTTGTATTTTGTTTTTTTTGCAGCAGATAAATTCCTAAACAGAATGCATCTCATATCAGCATAAAAATTAAGACGTTCACAGTATATGTTATCTAGCCTATATACATTCATAATCTGATTGAATTATATCACCAACTAAAAATTACAGTGCTATAGAACAAACTTTACACCGTATTCATGAAAGTGCGATCCAAAGTACAGTCTATGGCCCCCATTATGACATTGGCGGTAAGTGCTGCTTACCACCATGCTGACTGGCACCAACATACCGCGACCGCTGCGCTATACCGCTACGCGTATTATGACCCACACATAGAAATCCGCCACTATACAGGCACACGCACAAGTCCGCCAGCCCAAAGATCAGTGATAAAATGGTGGTACCAAAACACACACTGGTATGCCAACAGAAATACGCCCACAGCATCATGACCCACGAATCACTGTGGCGGACATTCAAACGCACTAAACCATTGGCAGTACAAACCGCCGCGCTCAAAATACAAACACTCTAACAAAACAACACCACATTGGCCAATTCAAACTACACACACCTGACACACATACATACACTACACCCACACACCGACACCAATATAAAACACACACACACTACCCACAACCCTTTATGACAAAAAAAATTGACAACTGAGAGAGAGACAAACCAGGAACACCCATTGAATCAGAGCCACAAAACACCATCACCCATACACCATCCACGCACCTCACAGCACACAGGCCAACACATCACCCCACACACCCTCACATACGACTCACACTACACCCATGGCACCACAAAGACACCCCAGGTTCTCAGAGGAGGAGCTAAGGGTCATGGTGGAGGAAATCATTCGGGTAGAGTCACAGCTATTCACATCACAGGTGCAGCAGATGTCCATTGCTAGGAAGATGGAGCTATGGCGGAGAGTTGTGGACAGGGTCAATGCTGTGGGACAGCACCCCAGAACAAGGGATAACATCAGGAAGAGGTGAAACAACCTATGGGGAAAGGTGCATTCCGTGGTAGCAAGACACCAGATAGTTGTACAGCGGACTGACAGTGGACCCCCACCTCCTCCCCCACAACTAACAACATGGGAGGAGCAATTCTTGGCGATCATGCATCCTGAGGGCCTGGCAGGAGTAGCAGGAGGACTGGACTGTAAGTCAAATCTTTACTACTTTATCCCCCCCTACCTGCATGCCATCACAAACTCCTACCCCTACCCTCACCCCATCACTCCACCACCTTAAATACACCCCCCCATCACAAGCTACCATCCCAATACCAAGCCTTGTGTTGGACTTTTTGCCTTACGCAGGGTCATCCCCAGTCTTTTTGCCTCCTTCCTCCTGGTTTTTCTGACCTCTCGCTGTTGGCTCTAGGACACTGAGCACTTTATCACTGCTGACCAGTGCTAAAGTGCAGGTGCTCTCCCATCTAAGGTTGGTATGATTGGCTTATACCTAATTGGCATATTTAATTTACCTATAAGTCCCTTGTACAGTGGTATCTCTATACCCAGGGCCTGTAAATTAAAAACTACTAGTGGACCTGCAGTGCTGCTTGCGTCACCCACTGAAGTAGACTTTCAAAACCTGTCTCAGGCCTTCTAGGGCAGGGCCTGTGTGTGCAGTTTTCTGCCACAGGGACCTGGCATCTAAACTTACTTGCCAGGCCCAGAACTCCCCATTTACTACATGGAAGTCACCCTTAAGGTACACATTAGCTAGCCCTATGGGCAGGGTGCCATGTATGTAGAAAGGCAGGACATGTGCCATATTGCATGGCCTGTCCTAGTAGTGACAAACAGCCTAACTTGGTGTCTCACTGCTGTGTGTGCTGCCTTCTCATAGGATTGCATTAGAAATGCCCTGCCTTATGTGTAAGGGGTATTGTCTGATTTATGAGGGGTAGCGTAGGCATGTTTGGTATGGTTGCGATTGTGATAATAAATGCTGCTTACTGGTGTGGGTGTATTTTTTATTACTATCACAGAAATGCCACTTCTAGAAAGTGTGCATTTATCTGTGCTTATGACTCTGGTGTTTTGCAGCTTGACTCCAATCCACGTCTGGGCAGAGTGACAGTTGGGGCTTTGTGCATACTTTTCAGACAGCCTGTACACAGGGAGGGTGGAGGTGTCACAGAGGTGCATCTGCATACTGAATAGTCTTCCTGGGCTGAGAGAAGTGAGAAGGGGGGCACACCTGCATTTGTAAAGACTGTGCCCTGGCCTCACACAATAGGGTCGTTAACCCCCCACTGATGTTTGGAGCCTGTGCTGAAAGGAGAGAGGGGGCACTCCCAGAACCAGTTGTACCTGGCTGGAACCTCCTCTCCCTACGATTGTAAAACACTGTAAGAACTGACTATAAGTACAGGGGAATTTTCCCCACAATTTGGAGACTCTTGGAATCATCTTGGAACTGGACACCAAAGGCTGAAAGGACTCACCAGGAACCGCCATGGACTGCTGCAGCTGTGCTGACCTGTGACCTGCCTGGTCACTGTTAAGGACTTGCCACTTGTTGCCTTTCCCTTGTGCTGGCCTGTAGCTGGGCCCTCCACATGAGGACCTTGTCCTAAGATTCTGCTCCCCAGGGGCAGGGTGCTGTGGCCCCTGACCCCTGCATCCATTTCTTCAGGAGGGGTGCTTCTCCGTGGTTGCGGCTGCCATAGTGCTGATTGCAGCGCGCTTATGGAGCCTTGGGAGCTCGTAGACTCCTTGCTGCATTGTGCCCCTTTAAATAAGATCACTGCAGCGGCCCGGGAAGCTGGAAGAACACTCGCGCACCGCATCGGGTGCAGCCGAGTGTCTGCTCGGGCCCCAGTAGGGGTCCGATCTTCTTGTGGCTTCACGGCAGGACCAGGGGAAGGCGCGGGGAGTGCTCCGTTCCCCCTGGCCTCTGCTTTAGGAGCAGGACGCTCCTTTTCTGCTACTAGGTAAAACGGGCATTATTGTTGCCCCCCCCCTTGGTGGAAGGGCCAGTGGAGGCCCAGGGGGCCCCCCAGAGTTTACAGGTCCCGGAAGGGGCCTGTCATTAAACCGGAGGGGGTGAGTGGTGCCCCCTCCTGCCCTAAGTTGTTTTTGCTGGCTTTGGCCCCCCTCGTGAGGGCCGGTTGAGGCCCTGGGGGGCCCCCAGTAATCACGGTCCGCGGAGGGGCCTGTCTATAAAAGAGAAGAGGTGCATGTCGCCCTTCTCTGACCCCAGAGTATAAGGGAGGCCCCAGTTTTGCGCATAGGAGCGCCGGGGGCCCCATTGTTCGCCTTCTAGGCACTGGAGGTGCTTTCATCCAACCAGGTACTGTTTAAAGGACCAATATAGTTGCAATCCAAAGTTCTTTCTACAGACTTTTGTTTGATTCATATATTACCTACCTGCGTTTGATGTTTTTACATATGTGTATGCAAATGTTCCTTTTATGGACATGCTTGCTAATATGTTTTTCTAACTTTCCATATGTTTTCTAATGTTCCTACTATGGGCATTTTATGATATTCTTATGACAAGTGCTGTGATGTAATAACGTATTTTCCTGACTACTGCTTATGTTGCAGAATACTGAGTAACCTGTGTGTTATGTGTGACTACTGCTAGGTTGCAGAGTAACTAACGTGTAACGTTCGGACAACTGCTAAGGTAGCAGGATAGTACTGATATGTGATCTTTGTTCTGATAATTGCCTTGTGTACAATACAGTATATTTTCATATAATCTGGTGTTGTGTTTCCTTTGTGGTGGGGATATTGCGTCACGTGTGTTGTGTGTGTTGTGCAAACGCTTTACACATTGCCTCCGGGTTAAGCCTGACTGCTCGTGCCAAGCTACCAAGGGGGTGAGCAGAGGTTATCTTGGACGTGTAACTCCCTTGCCCTGACTAGAGTGGGTAAGTTCTGCCTGGCTGAGGTGCATACCCTAGCCAACCAGAAACCCCATTTCTAACACCCTGCATGCTACACCAATGCATGGACCCCCAACACAGACCTGCATGGACACCCATCACCACAGCATGCACAGTGACAATCACTTAGCCAACCAAATCACAACTTACACAAGCCAAAGCTGCCTTGGTAATAACAACCATAGAGGGGAACATACCCATGCACAAGGTGTTACACGCTGAAACAATAACACTGCATTTACATCCCCACAGGACCCCCACACAACGTCACTGGAGAGGAGGTACCAGCAACATCCAGCCCCCCCACAGAAGAGGCCCACAGTGATGACAGCACCTCTGCACACCTGGATCTCGATGACCAACCTGGCCCATCAGGAACCTCTGGACAGTCGGTGAACCAGCCACATTCTCAAACCACCACAGAGCCTCCCCCCCAGGAAACAGCACCACAGCACCCACCCAACGAGCCCATCCCTCTGTCCTCAGGACACGTCAATCAGCAGTGTGTCCACCACTACAGGGACCCCAGGCAACCAACACAAACACAGGACGATCAGGGACCTGGGGTCAGTGGAAGTGGGCACACGGTTCAGGGGACAGAGGCACAGGACAACAGGGAAGCTGGGAGGACTGCTGTGTGACAGGGGGAGGACAGACCCGGGGAATCGACTCTACACAAGGCACTCACCAACATCCTGGGAGAATACCACCATTCCCAGGAGACCATGGGCCAGATACTGGCCAAGCTGCGGGAGACCCAGCGGCTGCAGGAGGGACAGTACCTGTGGAACAGGGAGGACCTGAGAGACATCCACACCATCCTGGTCACCATTGCAGGGGTGCTGGCAGACAAGGCCAATACCATGAGGGAGGCAGTGGCACACCAACAGGCCCCTGACACTAGCCACGCCGATGAACAGCCCTCCACCTCCGCTGACGTTAGTGGACAGGAGGCCCCGCCACAGGAACAACAGGCCACCAGCACCCCACCCCCTGCAGAAGGAGAACCACCATGCAAAAGGTCCCTGCGATCCAGGCAGAAGCCAGAGAACATTGCCAAGACCCCCACCATGAATTAAGACTCCCCTGAATGTCACTCTTGGTCCCACTCTGTCACCCTGTCCACCTTCAACTGCCAGTGCTTCACTTCCTATGCCCCCTTGGACAATGCAGCTGTAATACAAATAGACTGGAACTTTACCATGGACATCCCTACACCATCAACCCAGCCCATTGCAATTACCCCCTACACTTATTATCACAGAAATAAACACCCTTGGAACTGTCTGTCAATTGATTGAAAAATGTATTAGTTTAACAAGCTGTAAACATTGCAATTCAAATGTACAGTTACATATACATAGGTATGACCTGTAGAGGGCCGCAGTAAACACACCAGGAGCCAGAGTCGGGCCAGATATCTGAAAATAGAGATGCCAAAGGGTACAGTAAGTGGCCATAGAAATCGGAAACTCAGGCTGCCATGTACAATGTCCAACACAAAACTGCAATGGAAGGTGAAGTTACAGTGTCTTACCTGTGTGTCACTGGAAGTACGGTTGAATTATAGTAGTTCTGTTGTCCACATCCTCTTCCTGTGCCTCCTCTCAGGCTCCACTGCTGCCACATGACCATCTCCAGCCTCATCTTCCTGCAGAAAAGGCACCTGGCATCTCAAGGCCAGGCTGTGCAACATGCAACATGCAACGATGATCTGGCACACCTTCTTGGGCGTCCGTCCTGTCCTGTATGGAGGGAAAGGTGGAAATGAGGTAATTCCGCTGATGTTGTGCGCCATTGTGGGAGGCGGTTGAGAAGCGCTGTGCAACTCCTCATTGGTCAACATTGGGCCCTATGGGGTACAGTGGCCAATGGTGATGTATGCCGGCGGTGACAGTACGCAACGCCGTGGACGTTACCGCCATTTTCTATCTGATTCCTCACTTGCTACCTGATCTTCAACAGGAGAGGACCTACACTGCATGTGCTGCTGTGACCTGTGTCTGGAACCGACCATGGCTCGTGTTATTGGGGAAAAGGCCCCTACCTTCACCTCGGTGGAGTTGGATCGACTGGTGGATGGGGTCCTACCCCAGTACCGACTGCAGTATGGGCCTCCAGACCAACAGGTGAGTACACCGCGAGTACGATGAATGGGGAGTGAATGCATGGAGTGCCGTGTGTGAAAGCCTCATGTGGGGGGGGTTGGTGGATGGTCCCTGGGGAGCGTACAGCATGTATTGTGGGCCATGTGTGTGCTAATGGGGATGGGAAGGGGCATGGTGGGCCATGAGTGTAACGGGCAGGACAGTCAATCTGATACCTTTTCCTATGTCCATTTCCTTGCAGGTCAGCCCCCATCAAAAGAAGGCTATGTTGCGTGCCATTGCCAAAGACGTGTAGACCCTGGGGGTGTACGGCAGGCGGAGCACCCACTGCTGCAAACGGTGGGAGGACCTGAGACGCTGGGCATGGAAGATGGCGGTGGCCCTGTTGGGGATGGCCTCCCAACGAGGAAGGGGTGCCCGTCTAACCCTAACCCCCCTGATGGCCAGCATACTGGAGGTGGCCTATCTGGAGCTAGAAGGGCACTTGAGGGCATCACAGGGGGTGAGTACAGTGCCTTAATATATAATTTACGCCTGGTGGGGTGGTATCTGGGTGGGGGGTGGGCCCTGTCGGTGCCCCTAGCCCAGGCCTGCCATTGCAGAATAGGTCCCATTTTGGCAGGGTTCTAGTGTGAAAGTACTCCAACCAAGCTAGTAGGCATCCACTACTGGGCAGGGGTCTGTGGGTCTCAGCTATGCTGCAATTGGCGTTAGGTGTCCCTATCCATGGGCTGATGACTAGCATTGTGACTGGTAGCGCATTGTCTAGTGTGTAGGGCTGTTCCCTGTGTGTGAGTGTGGTGTGTACGCCAATGGTGATGTTGTTGTCGCCATTGACTAAGTTTATCCTTTGTCACTCCCCCCTTTTTTTTTTGTCACCCTGTCCTTATGTGCATTAGCATCATCTGGCGGAGGAGCAGAGGCACCGGCGATGGCGGGAGCTGCATCCCACAGAACCAGGAGGCCGAATCCACCAATGGTGAGGGCACCAGTGGGACGGAGGGAGAGGGGAGCACCACAGAGGGGACAGTTCGGACACAGATACCTCCTCCGATGTGAGCTCCCTGGTGGTGGCAGACACCTCTGTGCCCACTTCCAGCTACAGGTACAACCGCCACCCCCCTAGCAGCACTGCCCTCCCAGCAGCCGCTCAGCGAGTTTCCCGTTCCCACTCACCCAGGAGGGTGGGCATCTCTTTCGCCCCAGGCACCTCAGGCCCTGCCCCAGTTAGCCCTGCTGCCCTGAGTGAGGATGCTACTCATCTTCTGCGATCCATCTCTGTTGGGCAGTCGACCATTGTGAATGCCATCCAGAGGCTGGCAGCACAAATGCAATAGACAAATGCATTCCTAGAGGGCATTCACACTGGCTTGGCGGCCCAACAGAGATCAATCTAGGCTCTGGCTTCCTCTCTGATGGCAGCCATTGTCCCTGTTTCCACCCTCCACCCTCCAACTTCCTCTTCCCAATCCCATTCCCCTCAACCCCAACCTATCCCAAGCACACAGTCAGACGTACAGGCACCCAGGACAACACACAAGAGTGGGCATTGCAAACACAAGCATCCCACAGGCACTCACAAAAACAACATCCACTGCCTCCACTGTGGACCCCTCCTCCTCGTCGTCCACCTCCCTCCCAGATGCGTCTACACTCACACCTGCATGCACTACATCCTCATCCATTACAACTATCACCAGCACACCTATTAGTATATACCCCCACATCCATGCACATGTCTCCTGTGTCCTCTCCCACTGTGTCTGTGCCCCCTCCTCCCAAAGTACACAAACACAAGCACTCAGACACCCAACAGCCATCCACCTCACAACAGCATCCAGCCCATGCACCTCCACCCAAACACAGCAGACTGACACCTCCTACCACCACTCCCTCTTCCTCTACTCCCAAACCATCTCCCTCTTCCCGCCCAATGTCCCTAAGAAGCTTTTCCTCGTCAACATTGACCTCTTCCCTAGCCCTCCCCTCGTCCCTCAAGTCAGGCTAGGGTGGGCAAAGCCCAG
Source organism: Pleurodeles waltl (assembly GCF_031143425.1). NCBI lineage: Eukaryota > Metazoa > Chordata > Amphibia > Caudata > Salamandridae > Pleurodeles > Pleurodeles waltl. The sequence goes on along the minus strand of NC_090440.1, from coordinate 738,255,119 downwards.
CCAAGCACCTCAGCCACCCAGTCCACGGGCACAGTAGTGTCCCCAACTACTCCACGTGGGAAAGGATCCAGCCAGCCAGACAGACAGGGTACCAGCCCCAAGTCCATCAAGGAAGGGCAAGGAGGCAGCCCCAGCTGCAGGAAGGATCCCGACCACAAGCAAGCCAGAGGGACAGGGTGCCATCCCCAAGTGCATCAAGGAAGGGCAAGGAGGCAGCCCCAGCTGCAGGAAGGAGGGACGAGGGGGCTGCAACAGCAGGCAGTAAAGACAAGGGGCCTGGTGCAGGGCCTGTCAGAGCCTCCACCACCAACCATGGTGATGCAGCCGTCCGAGGCTGCAGGGGATGGGCTGGAGCCTCCCCCACCACTGCCAGCACTACCACCAGCAGCAGCAGCCCCAGTGGGCAGCCGTCCGAGGCTGCAGGAGATGGGCTGGAGCCTCCACCCACCACTGCCAGCACCGCCACCAGCATGGCCACCAGCAACAGCCCCAGTGGGCAACCGTCCGAGGCTGCAAGGGATGGGCTGGAGCCTCCCCCCACCACTGCCAGCACCACCAGCAGCAGCAGCAGCCCCAGTGGGTAGCTGTCCAAGGCTGCAGGGGATGAACTGGAGCCTCCCCCACCACTGCCAGCACCACCACCAGCACCACCACCCTCATCAGCAGCCCCAGTGGGCAGCCGTCCAAGGCTGCAGGGGATGGGCTGGAGCCTCCCCCCACCACTGCCAGCTCCACCATTAGCAGCACCACTGCCACCATTGAGCAGCCGTCACCGTCGGTGGACAGTGTGTTGTCCTGCGTACATGGGCTGTTGTGCAGCCTGGCCCCTGCAAATCCTGTGGGTCTGACACCCAGGTGAGAGACTGTGACCTTGCAGTCCCCAAGATCTGATCACTGGGCACAATGCCTCCTCCAGAACCAGTGGAGAAGCCATCCACTCACCTCATACTCCACAGGATGAAGATCACTGGGCCCCATGCCCCCTCCAGTACCAGTGGAGAAGTGTAAAGATCACACTTCCACAGATCTGCTTATTCACTTCTTTATTTCAAGTACAATTGTATGATAACATCTGCAGCTCAGCACAGCTTCCCACTTCGCTCCACTTCTCTCTGTCTCCAACATTCTACTCTTCTCTCCCTGACCTCACCGCTTACCTCACTGCATTCCAGACTCCACACCAGACACCTTACCACAAATTATCTCCACACATCTCCCCCTTACAATACTTACAAACATAACAAGTAATTATAAACTTTTTCTTTCTTTTTCCTACAACATCATAGTCTGGTATCAGGATAAGAATAAATAAAATGAATAAATAACAGATAAACAATAAGCAATCTCTTAAATATATCTCACAAAAGATGAAGCACACATTTAACATAACGTTTTCCTCGACGGTAGGCCATCACCTAGAAACAAATTAACGATTTACTTTACATATGCTCCCCATACTCCACGATGAGCAATTTCCCAAAATTACCACATTACGTTTAATGTCTTTTACCATTTGAGGAGCAGAATATTTGCTATCCCCTTTCAAAACAATTCCACTCTTCCTCGTCACCACCCAATCACCCCTATGTATGTGATATTGATTCGCACTCATTCTTTTGTTATTATATTGGATGTTCTTCCTTTGCGTCTCTTTAACATTTCCTTTTATCAAATCTCTATTCACTGCTACCTTCCCCCTTGCCTTCAACCACATAGGACACTCTTTCACACCCGGCTCTCTTCCTTTCAAAGACACAAATGGTGACACTCCCGTAACAGAATGAGGGGTTGTTCTGTGTGTCCACATCATTGTCCTTAATTCTCTTTCCCATGGAAGGTGATTGGCTAATGATAACTGAATGTTTTCCATCACTATGCGGTTCACCCTTTCCACAAGACCATTGGCCAGTGGACGAAACAGGGCAACTCTTTCATGGACAATCCCCATTTTTTGTAGATAGTTAGTCATCTCCAGTGACATAAATTGTACACCATCGGCTTGACTACAAACCACTTAGAATGATAGTCCACCAATACCATTATGTACCTACTCTTCACACCCAATCTGGAAACAGGACCAATAAAGTCTACAGCCAATTTGTCCCAAGGCCTACTCGGAAACTTTAACGGCGCCAATGGAGCTTGTTTTACTACCTTAGTTTTATCACTATCGGCACATGCAACACAATTCTTCACTGCTTCTTCCACTTGTCTGTCCATGCCTGGCCACCAAAATGATTGTCTTACTTTTCTCTTCATCATTCCCCGGCCCAAGTGTCCTTGATGAGAAATATTAATGATGTGCCTACGCACTCCTTCTGGAGGAACAATCTGATTTCTCCTCAACAGTCTTCCATTTTGTATACTTAATTGATCCTTGACTTTGAAATAACCAACTACATCACTACACTGTTCATCCTCACTTCTCCAACCATTGACCACTCTTTCTTCCACTCTCCTCATAACTAGATCATTCGCCTTTACATTCTCCCACTCATGTATGCTTACAGCCACATCACCCAAAATTGTTTCTACGCCACCATCAAATCTATCTTCAACAATTTCATTCACCTCTACTGGGATTCTTGACAGATAATCTGCTACTGTATTCCTATTTCCTTTTACACACTCTATGTCAAAGTTGTAATCCATCACAGTCAATAACCAACTCGAACTACGTGGTTTAACACTTCCTTCCAACCCATGTCCACCTTTAAAAAAATATATTAATGGCTTATGATCCGTCCTTAATCTGAAAGGTACACCCCACACATAGAATCAAAAATAAAATGATTGATCCCCCAACAACAAGCTAGAGCCTCCCTTTCTATCACAGAATATGAAATCTCCGCACCCTGCAGTCTTCTTGATGCAAATCCAACGACATATTTTTCATCATTTTTTACTTGCATCAAGATCGCTCCAGTGCCTACAATACTAGCATCAGCAGTAATATAAGTTTTTGCAGTCACATCAAACACTCCTAAAGTAGGAGCTTTCAAAATACACCTCTTTATTTCTTCAAAAGCATGTTTACTAACTATATTCCAATCATACACCACCCCTTTCTTCATAAGTTTTCTCAAAGGCTCAGCTATTTCCGTAAAATTTCATATGAACTTAGCACAGTACTCCGCAAGTCCCAGAAAAGACCTCAACTCATTCTTACTACAAGGTTCAGGTGCCTGTTCTATTGCAGCCACTATACTTTTCTTTGGTCTAATACCTTGACTACTTATAACGTGTCCTAAGTATGTCACTTAATACTTCAGAATCTGACACTTTTCCTTTTTAATGGTCAGGCCTTTATTTTTCAATCTATTCATCACCTCATCAAATAAAAGATTTAGGGCCAGATGTAGGAAAATCCGGCATTGCAACTCGCAAATTGTGAGTAGCAATGCCAGATGCAGGATGGTGTCCCTGACACCATCTGTGAGTCGCAAGGGGGTCGCAGAGGCCCACCTCATTAATTTTAATGAGGTGGGTCGCAATTTTTGACCCCCTTGCGAGTCGCAGCACTCACAGGGATGATGGCCTGCTGGAGACAGCAGACCTCCATGTCTGTGACTGCTTTTAAATAAAGCAGTTTTTTTTTTGTAATGCAGCCCGTTTTCCTTAAAGGAAAACGAGATGCATTACAAACGAAAAAATGAAACACGTCAGTTTCATTTTTTCAGAGCAGGCAGTGGTCCTAAACGCTCATCGTGTCTGTGCCTTGTGCGTGAAGAGATTCAAGCGTTTCTCCAGCGTGTTTCAAGTCCTCAGTGCGATTCAAGTAATGCCTGTGTTGAAAGAGATTAAAGCGTTTCTCCAGTGCGTCTCAAGTCCTCAATGTGTTTCAAGTAATGACGCTCAATGTGACGTCATGAATGTGGCAAGCGCAATAAATACATTTGAAAGGCTTAAGCTATTGTTAAATGTCAGCACATATTTTAAAGGTGAAAAGAGTTCACATTTAAAATTTTACCTGCCATATGTTTGCATGGTGACTTCAGATTGACTTGCATATCTAAGAAACGAAAGAAGGACTATGTTGATGTTAATAAAAATGGATGATAGACTATAGAAAGGAAAAATGAAAAATGAAAAAGGAAAAACTTTAAACATTTATATATGAACAACAGCAACTGACTGATCTACTGCAATAACGATCAATATAATACTAGAAAAAAACAACATATACACTTTTTACTTGCTAGTATATCAAGCATCTTAATAAGCACTTAAAAAAACTTAAACTTTTCAGTAAAATGGGAGACCAGAATATATCTTCACCTCCACCTTTTTTAGCCACTCTAGGAGACAAGCAATTCTTCTACACCATCTAGGTATTGAGGGAAGAAGAATCTATGAGGATTTACCTGAACTGTCCTTAGGAATGGGTAATGGTCAACCCACAAATGTTTTTGATATGTCTATGCAAATGCTGAATATTCAATTTACTCCGAAAACTGATCTTGTTCTTGAACATCATACATTTTTTTCAAGATTGCAAAGAGTGGATGAAGACATACCGTCCTATGTAGCAACTCAAAGAGGACTTGCGTTGTCTTGCCATTTTGAACAGCTCACTGATTCTCTAATAAGGGATCAGATCGTGAGGTGTACGTATGACAAAAAGATAAGGGAAAAACTATTGATGAAGGATCCCAATTTGGAGGAGGCAATACAAATAGCTAAGAGGATGGAACACACTGTGATTTGGCTTCAGGAAATGGATGAACCCAATAAGGAAGTGAAACAGGGTATTGTTGGTGAAGTTAAAAATAAGAAGGACTTACAGATCGACGGGAAAAAAACAAAATTCCTAAAAACTTTAAGGAAGTGAGAAGAGAAGGTGGAGAGAAGCAGAAGAAGTTTGGATGGAGAGAAATAAACTGCCATTGTGTGATGCTCCAGGACATATCGCACCTAGTGAAATGTGTGCAGCTAGGAACGCGATATGCCAAAATTGTGGCAAAAGAGGACATTTTGCTAAAGTGTGTCAATTTAAGAGTAATAGTGACAGCAGCGGTAGCAGCAGAACAATTCAGGAGATCCAGGATGTGTGTCAGAAGGTCCAGGAAGTTATGTTAACAGTGGAGGAAGTCCTTGGTAACCCAAACTATGGAAGTCAAAGCTTAATTACAGGACGATCAGGAGAGCAAGTAAAAATGGAAATCACTGATGTATTAGAGAACCCGTATGCTCAAATATTTTTTAACAAAGTGCCAGTCAAGGTACTAGTGGACTCAGGAAGTTTGTTCATCCCCATGTCAAAAGAAGTGTATGACGCTGAGTGGATGAACACACACGATTATAAACTCATGGAACCAGATATAAAGGCTATGGATTATGCAAGAAAAAGTATTTAGATAATTGGTATGCATTGGATGACAGTTGTCTTCAAAGGCAGAGCCGTTCACAGAAAGATATATGTCACACACTATGGATCAAACTTATTGGGCTGGCGCCATCAAAGGGATCTGGTCATTGTACTGGATCCTAATGCGAAAGAGCCAGTAATCCTTACAGAAAGAAACAACATAGAGGAAGTAAATGTAAACCTACAGCATAATTTCATTGTAAATTATCCTGAGGTTTTTTCGGAAAAATTAAGTTTGTTGAAGGGTTTCTTCCACAAGATAGTACTGGAAAAAAATGCAAAGCCTGTGGTTCACAAAGTATGCAATGTTCCGAATTTAATGAGAGAACCTTTGAAGCTGGAGTTGGATAGATCTTACGGAATGATATCATTGAACCCATCGAGTCCTAAGAATGGCTTGCTCCAGTCGTGGTGGCGCTGAAGGAAGAAGGAAAGATTAGTCTAGGCATTGATCTGAGAGACCTTAACAAAAATATATGGGTCGATAGGCAACCTTTACAGAACATTTCAGAAATGTTATCTGTTGAAGGTAAAGGGATTGTATTTAGTGTGCTAGATATGTCATCTGTATATCATCAGGTAAATTTGCATGAGGAGTCCAGACACCTGACATCTTTTGTAAAACCTTTAGGGGCCTTCTGTTACAAAAGTATGCCTTTTGGGCTTGCCTCTGCTTCTGCCGTATTTCAAAGGATAATGGAGAATATATTTGGGGATATGGATCTGGGACTGTTTCCAGGATGACATACTCATTGTTGGGAAGAGTGAAAAAGAACATGGGGCCAGATGTAGCAAGGCTCTTACGCCTCGCAAACAGTGAAAATCGCTGTTTGCGAGGCGCAAAACCCACATTGCTATGCCCATTCCCATTTTGCGAGTCGGCAACCTGGTTACCGACTCGCAAAATGGGACTGCGAGTCGCAAATAGGAAGGGGTATTCCCCTTCCTATTTGCGAGTCGCAGCGCAATGTAAGATTGCTTTGTGACCGCGAACGCGGTCGCAAAGCAATCGCAGTTACCACCAGTGTCACACTGGTAGTAACCCATTCACAAAAGGGAAGGGGTCCCCATGGGACCCATTCCTCTTTGTGAATGGCCTTGAAAAAAAAAATTCAGAGCAGGCAGTGGTCCAAACAGATTCAAACATGAGCGTTCTCGTGCCAGCACATGTTTAATCGACTGTTTAAACGTCTTATGAGAAATACAATGTAAAATATACTTTTTTTTTCTATCAACTTAGAATTACCTTGTAAGTCGTTTTTTGTCTACCAAATATTTTGGAGAGGAGAGGAAAATGACAAATTCAACGAATCGCTGTAAATTTATTCCAGGAGTGAAGATGTTGAGATGAAATCCGTCTCCTGCACGGAAAGCCCCTCGTCGCCAATGGAAGGATCACCCCTCCACAGATCTGCTTATTCTCTTCTTTATTTCAAGTACGGTTGTATGATAACATCGTCAGCACAGCACAGCTTCCCACTTCGCTCTCCACTTCTCTCTGCCTCCAACATCCCACTCTTCTCTCCCTGACCTCATTGCTTACCTCACCTCATTCCAGACTCCACACCAGATACCTTTCCACAAGTTATCTCCCCCCACCACTGCCAGCACCACCACCAGCACTGCCACCAGCAGCAGCAGCCCCAGTGGGCAGCCATCCGAGGCTGCAGGGCAGTGCTTAATTTGTGTTTGTTGTTTCCGGTGCTGAGCACCGGCACTTATTTCAGAGGGCTGGCGCTTATTCTTCTGCCCTAAACATTTGCTGCGAGCAAAAGATACATATGGGAAAGACGGAGGAAGAGAGAAACAAAAAAGCGTCACAATGGGAGAAAGCAGAAATCTGCAGGAATGAGCTGAATGGGCAGGCAGTGGCTCTAAATGCATTGAAGAGGCTCGAGATGGTTTCAGGATTTCCCTGCCTCGGTATTCCGTGTTCGCACATTTAATTGCAGCAGCCTTGTGTTTAAGAGGAGGGCTTTGAGCACCGGCGTGTTTTTATTTACAAATTAAGCACTGCTGCAGGGGATGGGCTGGAGTCTCCCCCACCACTGCCAGCTCCACCATTAGCAGCACCACTGCCACCATTGAGCAGTCGTCACCGCCGGTGGACAGTGTGTAGTCCTGCATACATGGGCTGTTGTGTAGCCTGGCCCTACAAATCCTGTGGGTCTGACACCCAGGTGAGAGACTGTGACCTTGCACTCCCCAAGATCTGCATGACTGGGCACAATGCCCCCTCCAGAACTAGTGGAGAAGTCATCCACTCTCCCCATCCTCCACAGGAAGAAAGAAATCACTGGGCACAATGCCCCCTCAAGTACCAGTGAAGAAGCTATCCACTTGAGAGACTGTGGCCTATCACTCCCCAGGACAAAGCACGGGGCATATCACCCACTTGAGAGACTGTGGCCTATCACTCCCCAGGACCATGCACAGGGCATGCTGCCCCCTCCAGTGCCAGTGGGAAAGTCACCCACTTGAGAGACTGTGGCGTTGCACTCCCCAGGACAGAGTGATGGGCATGCTGCCCCCTCCAGGACCAGTGGTGTTGTACCATCTTCCGGCTGAGTTGCCCCCGTTCCGCGTCCCCCTGAAGTGCCTGGCTATTTTTGACCTGATGCCCCTGCAGTGTTCTCTCTGTGTTGTTGCAGGAGTGAGGTGGGGCCTTGGACTTTGTGATGTGGTCCCATGAACGTTGAGGACTGGGCAGTGTCCCTACATTTGTAAATATGTATGTAGTTGTTGATTTGGATGCACATATTTATACTATTTGATCTTATTACAATCACTTTAATCAGTTCTTTTTGTTTTTGCATTATTCCTGAGGGGCACGTGGTCAATATGTAATGTTACTGCATCTGCTTGTGTGTATGGTGTAGGGGTGGGGGCGATGAGTTTTGCGTGTGTGTGTCACTCTCTTTTTCCTCCTCCCTCCCCTGTGTGCTAGGCTGCAGTACTCACCACTCACCATGGTCATCTTCGCCGGTGTTGGTGTTCGTAGTGGAGCAGAATGTAGAAGAGCATGGGGAACACATGCAACTCAGGCACCATGGCGGCGTGGTTCTTCCTTGAGTCTCCAGAGGTGAGTCTTTTCATTTTTGTGCAGTGTTTCTTACAGGCTTTTGATGTCATTGGTACCGCCCCGGAAAAGGTGGCGGATTGGACTATCATAATACGGTGGGTGGAACATTGTCTTCCGCCTGGCTGTAGGCGGTTACCACCGTGGTGCCTGTTGATTTCGCCTTGGCGGTCGGTGTGTTAAAGTGGCTGCCTGTCTGTTCTGCTGTGGTCATAATTTTATAGTTATTACTGCTGGCCTGTTGGCAGTATTACCGCCACTATATCACCGACCGCCAGGGTTGTAATGAGGGCCAAAGTCTTTCATTCAAAGCAAAGTAAGGGTAGAAAATTGAGGTTGATATTTTGTTCTTCTTTTAATATAAACAAACTTGTTCAGGTTGGTAGGCCTTGTTAGTGACATCTAAGGCTCTTATATCAGAAGTTTGTCTAAATGACACTAGGAAGAGTAAATCTGTTAGTTTCTAAGAAATAAGTTTTGATGATAGGTTAGAGTTCTCGCCTCATCCTGTCAGGACCTGTAAAATATCACTAACATCCCATAACGAAGTGTACTTTGCAGTAGGCGGGTTCAAGACTTAGTTAGTAAATTCTGACTAACAGATGCACAGTCCACCAAAAAATCACCTATTGATATAGCTAATCTATAAACACTAACTTTACTATATGCTAAACAAAAGACAAACAATTCAGATATATAGTTATTCACACAAACTAGATCAGTTGAAACAAGATCGTAATCCCGTCGAGCACACCAACATACCCAATATATTTTTCCAAGCCATTCAATATGTTTTCCTTGTCACAGGTACCCATGACTCTGATATGAATCAAAAAGCACCTGTCTCGTGAAATCCTCCAAGCTATCAGAACCAGCAGACCTTGTTCCACAAGAGGGTGAAATTCCTCTCCTGTTCCTAAAATTACATCACTGGATGTTGGTATTAGGATAGGTCATTTCCAACATGATTGGAAACCAGGCCTGAGACCTCCAGACAGGAGTTACCACCACAATGGTTTCCTTAAATCTGTGAAAATGCAATAGGGTTCTTGGTAGCATGGCAAATGGAGGGAAAACACAGGGTGCCAAGCCCTTCCAATCCTGTAGGAAGGCATCCACCTGAGGATCCAGCCTCTAACTGAAGAATTTTAACAGTTGTGTATTTAATCTCTATGCAAAGAGGTCCATCCCAAAGGAGCCCCATTTCTTCTGAACACTCAGGAATACCTTCCTGTTCAATCTCCAGTTGCTGGAGTCCGTGAAATTTCGGGAAAACCAGTCCGCTTCACCATTGCTTAGTCCAGAAACATGTTCCGCTATAACAGAAATTCTCTTGCCCAAACAGTCCCTCTAGAATGTTTCTGCTAATTCTGCAAGGCCTTTCGACCTAGGACCACCCGTCCTGTTCATGTATCTTACTGCTGATACATTGTCCATATGCAACATCACACAACACTTCATCATGTCTTTGGTAAAGCAACAATTCACAAAAGAATCTGCCAACAATTCCCAGAAGCTGATGTGTAAATTCTTCTCTTGATCTGAGCAATATACCCCGTGGATAAGCTTCAACAACTCGCTCCCCATCCTTCTAAACTGGCATACCCGAAGATAGCCCTGCCATTCCATGCTTCTGCATTCTTAAGCCATCATAAAAGCTCCCTCCTCGATACCTGATCAAGGGACAACGTTTGGGAGTAGGACCAATTGGTTCTTAAACATTTTGTTTTGAGTCTTTGGAGAGCCCAGCAATAGATGGGGCCCAGAAGTATTGTCTAAACTGTAGAAGATAACTGGCCCAGAATCCTTGCTAAAAACCTTAATGGAATTTCCTTTCTCGCTAATACCCTCCTTAATTCTCTGTGTAGTTTTCTTAACTTCTCCCTGGGAAGCATGAGTTCTGCCTGAAAAGTATCTACCACAAACTCTAGAAACTGCACCTCCTGAGATGGTGTCAGGCAAGATTTATTTTGGTTTATTACAAACACCAGGTACTCTAATAGTTTGGTAGTCATTTGTGTATGATATGAGACTATCCCTCTGGACTGATCCATTATTAGAATATCATTCAGGTAGAATATTAACTTCACCCTCCTTGTCCTGAGCCAGGCCACTACTGGACGGAGAACTTTTGTGACGCATCAAGGTGCTGAAGAGAGACAGAAAGATACACTGCAAATTCCCCAAAGGTTGCCCTTCCAAGTGAACTGAATCTCTGATGAGGAGGCCAAATTGGGATAGTTAAATATGCATCTTCGAGATCTAATATTGTTAACCAGTCCCCTTTTCTCAATATGTCCGTCAGTAGGTAAATTCCCTCCATTTTGAAGTGGAGATAGACTACCCACTTGTTTAATCTTTCAAATTTATTACTGATCTCACACATTTTTCTTTCTTCTCGACGAGGAAAATATTGCTGACGAAACCTATGTTTGTGGCCACTCAAATCGCTCCTTTGGCCACTAACTCTTCTACCTCCCTCGTGACCAATTTCGAGTCTTGTTCTGAGAATCTTGTCTTTTGAGGTATCCTCACCTGAACTGGGAGATCTACAAATTCTAGCTTGTAACACTTGACGATTTCCAAAACCCATGGATGCTGTGTCACTAGTTTCCAATTCCCATGAAATTGGGCCAATTTGCCTCGCACCTCTGTAGGGGTATGTAAAGGGTCTCTGGAGACTAATACCTGTGGAAAAACTTCTCTGCTTCTGATCTCCTCTGCCAAGCCTCGTATGGATCCTTTGTTTCTGGGGATAGAAGCCTTGATGGGACCCAAAGCTTGTCTGGGTGAACCTGTTGGCCCAACCCAAGAAGAATCTGGATGAAACTTGAACTTGGCCAAGGACTCAACACCTCATTCTCCCTGCTCTGCCGAAAACCCTACCTTAAAAAACATTGTTAATATCTCTTTAAGACTTTTTAATGGAGCTAACAACTCCTACAGATTTGACAATGTCTTAATTGAGGACATCTCCGAAGAAATAACTCTGGGTAGAAGGGCCTACTTCCTTGCTTGCTAGATCTATTAATTTGGGATCAATCCTGAGGAGGATGTTTTTTCTTCTCTCATTAGAGGGTGCAGTATTGGCATTCCCTAAAAGACATATAGGCCCTCATTCTGACCTTGGCGGGCGGCGGAGGCCGCCCGCCAAAGTCCCGCCGTCAGGTTACCGTTCCGCGGTCGAAAGACCGCGGCGGTAATTCTGACTTTCCCGCTGGGCTGGCGGGCGGTCGCCTTCAGACCGCCAGCCAGCCCAGCGGGAAAGAGGCTTCCACGAGGAAGCCGGCTCGGAATCGAGCCGGCGGAGTGGAAGCTGTGCGACGGGTGCAGTTGCACCCGTCGCGTATTTCACTGTCTGCGCAGCAGACAGTGAAATACTTGTAGGGGCCCTCTTACGGGGGCCCCTGCAATGCCCATGCCAGTGGCATGGGCACTGCAGGGGCCCCCAGGGGCCCCGCGACCCCCCCTACCGCCATCCGGATCTCGGCGGTCCGACCGCCGGGATCTGGATGGCGGTAGGGGGGGTCGGAATCCCCGCGGCGGTGCAGCAAGCTGCGCCGCCGCGGAGGATTCAATGGGGCCGCGGTACACTGGCGGGACCCCGCCAGTGGTGCCGGTCCGACCGCGGCTTTACCGCCGCGGTCGGAATCCCCATTGGAGCACCGCCGGCCTGTCGGCGGTGCTCCCGCGGTCCTCCGCCCTGGCGGTCAAAGACCGCCAGGGTCAGAATGACCCCCATAGCCCTTTGGGCCCACTGGAGCAATTCTTTGTGGTCCGCTGAATTCTCATTGAGATAGGCCTATTCAGCCATCCCCAACATCTTCATCAGGGAGCCAATGAGGTCCAAAAGCCGGTCCTGCCAAGATTTCAGGCCTCCGACTAGACCTTTTCTAGGATCCTTGATGCTTTTGCTAATGAACTCCACCACTTTAGGATCCCATTCTAGGGGCATTGTAACTTTATCAGGGAGTGAAGGACGGGGGCACTCAGATCTTAAATGAGATCTGACTTCCTTGGGGATTTCCCTTCTAGCCAGAAGGTAATAAAATCAACAATATGCTGAGATGGAGCGCATTCAGCGGAAGGAGGATGCTCAACGAGAAGGAGGTCAAACATGTCATATCCCTGGGGGTCGACAAGGCCCATTTTGGATCCCAAGGCCTTAAATGCCTCTTCTGATGTTCTCCTTTGGCTGACCTCAACAACCTCATTGTCAGAATCAAAACTGGAGGAATAAGAAAGATCATTCTCAAGCTTAGAAGTTTCCTCACTTTCAATTGAAATGGGAACATCTGGGCCTTTTTCCTGCCCACCTGTAGTGACAGAGGCACCAGTCCTGTCAGTTCCGATTTTGTGTGCGTCATCTTGGCCTGTAGCTTTTGACTTTTTTGTTTTTACAGCAGGTGTATCAACCAAAGTTATTTTTCTTTGGGTCTTAACCACCCATTCTGAGGGCTCAGACTGCCCAACAGTTTTAATACATGACCTTTTTTAACAAGGGCTTCCAAAGTCTTTTTATAGTGTAGTCAAGGGATCATATTATTCTTTCAACGGTCTTGTTCATCATGCCCTCTAGTCTCTCCTCCATTGTATCCACTCTCTGTGTCTCAGACATTTTCCCAATTAAAATAATGGGAAAGTAATGTTAAGCAAGGGTTAAACGAGGAGGTGGCAATTTGTTACTCTGAATTAGTTGGTTGGAGTTAGAACAGACTACAACTGCCATAATGCTGCAACAGAATAAGAGGGGTCGTTCCAACTAAATAAAATGGCTGCCTTTTTTGTAAAACATAGGAAGCTTCCCAACTTCCTAAAATGGCACCTAAAAAAATGTAAAATTCCTAATGAATTTTCCTCTAAAATACTTGAGGAACTGAAGGGGAGCTAATACAGAAAAAATGAGGAAGGGAGAACCTATTGCTAAGGTAAGAGGCACGTACTTGTGCACTGTAGATGATTATAACGATGCTGGTGCTTTCATTCAAGCAGCACCACATCGTTAAAATGCAGAGAAACAAAAGGGGAAGGACATGTGCAGTCGCTTGCTTCAAGAAAAGAAGGCTGGTGAGACTCGAAAAATCTGCTTTTGTTAAAGCGGCCAGTGAGACGCACCGAAGCTCTTCTCCTTCTGGAGATGCAGCGCATGTGGTCACTCGCTTGCGTGTTTATGGACAGCGAGGCTGTGGCCTAGCATTATTTAAAGCAAAACACTCGCACATTAAAGGATATTATAAAGGATATTAGGAAAAGCATTTGGAAATAATAACAATGAAAATGAACGGGAAATGAAATAACAAGAATGTTGACGAGCAATATTTAAAGCAAAACAATTGCGCATTAAAGAATATTATAAAGGATGGAGAGAAAAAAGGTATAGGAATGTAGAAAAACACATAGGGGCATATTTATGAGCTCCTAGTGCCAGTGGGGCTAAACATTGCGCCGTATTTACAAGGTGGTGTTAAGCCACTTTTTGTGTATAATACGGCCCCTTCACACGCAGCCCATTGCGTGGAAGGGGCTTGGAATGGGTGTTGCTCTGAGCATGTCACAGATTTATGATTTTTCGTACACCTGAGGCAGCACCAAAATGTAACGCCATGCCAGGGGTGGCATTAGCAAGGCACAACGAGGAGGAATACTTGCATTCTGCAGCACGCATAGAAACAGAAAAATGCTAGAAATTATTGTTTATGTGCGGTAAGGTGTCTCTTCCTGCACATAATTTCGAAATGACGCTTTGGCACTTCTGTAGGTGCTTCGCCATTAGTGATTGCTTATGTTCATGAAGGTACACCTTCCCACACATAAACAATCAAATTCTTCAACGCAGACATCCTTGTATGATGGTGCAAGGATGCCTGCATTGGCGTGAGGCAGCTCAATACATCACCAGCGCAGGGGACAGCACAGGGGTGTGTCGTATTCAATTAAATACGGCGCAACCGTGCGTTGTGAAAATGACAGAGTGTGGTGCTGCCAATTTTGGCTCAGCATCACGCTCTGTCATTTTCAGTTAAATACGGGCCATAGTATAAAAAAGTCAGGCACCTAGCAATAGTATTACTGAATCACAACATGTACTATAAGCACACATTGACAAATACTGGTAAGATAAATATCAGATCAAAGGGATAGTATTACCTATCTTGTGAGCAGCAGCAACAAAGAAGGAAGAAGGCATTGTGTAGATAGACTTTATAACTTACTAGCATGTTATTAATGTTCTTAATTCCTTCAATTGTGCTACTCTAATTCCCAAATATCTAACTGGCTTCCACTGGTATGCAGTTTGCAAACATTAGGGTAAGTCATTGGTACCTATATCAAAAAGAAGAATCTCAGTTTTAGATGTATTTACTCGGTAACCCAATCACAAGTTATTAAAAATGTCAAACAGATCACAATGTACCATCATCCTAGGTGACAAAAATATCACCAAGTCATTTGTGTTGAATTTACGTTGTGATGCTCTCAGGGTCTCTGCTTTCACTCTATCATTCTCCATCAGAAAGGAGGCCAAACAGGGCAAAAAGAGATGGAAACGGGGACACCCCTGCCTTGTGCCTGTAGTGAACTGAGATGGGGTCCAGGACCTGGAAAGTTATTAGAGAAGATGACCCTTCATAGATTGAGGCTATTGACATTCTGAGCTGTTTTGGAAATATCATTACATCCACCACTGCAAATAAATAGTTCCAGTTCACAAGGTCAAAGGTTTCTATGAACAAAATTGCTACTGGGATCTTACTTTGGGTAAAATAATCACTTTGACAAGTTAATAGGTATTATAATACAATTGACCTCCTGGAATAAATCAGTCTTACCATTCCCAATGAAATGTGGCATGACCTCTGCTGCCCTTCCTGCTAAGGTTTTCATAAAAATCGTGTAATCTCTATTCAACAGCTTGATAGAGTAGAATGAATTGACATCTTCTGGAAAAAAAAGTGAGCACCCCTTTACAAAAAGGAGGAGGAATGGCACCTCCATCTAGTACACTGTTAAACAAGTCCATCATAACTAATATAAATTCAGGAAGTAGCATCTGGTACCATTCCAATAGAAATTCACCCTCACTCTCCGCCTTGCACCTCAGCAGTACTTTGACCACTGGCTCCATTTCCTGTAATCTTAGGGTGAACAAGAATTTGTGGTTTTTGATTTGTCAGCATAAAGAGCCCAATTCTGGCCCAAAACATTATTATATTGTTCTTTGAATGCTGGTCTGATGTAAAAATGTTCACAAAATGCTATAGAAATGTTGCATCTATTTGAGGGGCTTCATACAACAAGGTGTTCTTGGATGGGACCCTAATTTTTAGAATAGTATTTTTACATTGTTGTGTTCTGGCCCTCCAGACAAGCGGCCACCCACTTATCTCCCCTTATTCATATAGCTGTTGTCCAAATGGTCTACTATTAAGTACCTGCTTCTCCAGAAAATATTGTTGTATCTCTTGTTTGACTATGGGGGTTATTCTAACTTTGGAGGAGTGTTAATCCGTCCCAAAAGTGACGGTAAAGTGACGGATATACCACCAGCCGTATTACGAGTTCCATAGGATATAATGGACTCGTAATACGGCTGGTGGTAAATCCGTCACTTTTCGGTCACTTTTGGGACGGATTAACACCTCCTCCAAAGTTAACCCCCTATATCCCTTACCTTATAATACTATGGTCTATCTATTTGAGTGAGCTTTACCTCTGCCAAGGTAAGGACCTTCGTCAATTCCCTGAGTTTCATATTCCTCAATTTATCTAAATTAGATTGAAAAGCAACAATCTTCCCCTCACATAGTGGATTTTTAAGCTTCCCAGATTGTTTCTATAGAAGAAGAATATTTGTTTTCCTAAAAAAATAGATGTGTACAGACCTTCATCTATTTAGCATAAGATTCTTCCATTAGCAGAGCTCTAATTAAAGGTGAGCTATAAGACAGGGAAAACGTATTAGGATGGGCCACATCTAAACTAATAGTGGTATGATCAGATAGTGGTTTCAGAATAATAGTGAAGAAATAATGTCCAAAATATCTCATATAGTAAGAAAAAGATCTATTCCTGAGGCAGAACAATAGTGGAAAGAAAGTATATTGCCTATACAAAGTGTTTGCAGCCCACCAAGGCTCTATTAAATAATGCTCCTCATTAAGTTTCCACATTACTCTGTCAAACTTAGGTTTGTGTTATGAGACTGACCGCATGATTATTTCTACCACTGTTATGTGGACAAACTTTAAATCCCCGCCAATTATTAATCTCTTGGAGTGATTCACCAACTGTAATGACAATTCATATAGCGGCTGAGGGTCATCCAAAGTGGGCCATAACATGAGACTAATGCATACTTAACCCAGGTCATTTGAACTTTAGTCATGACCCACCTTCCTGATTGGTTAGGTATCACCTTCTCCATTTTGCCCGCAGGCTTTCTGATAGCTAAAATTGCTAATCCTTTAAGTGATGCTGATATGGAGGAGTGGTCCACTAATCGAAAAAGGCTTCAATTTATTGTTTTTATCATAGGCTTTTTAATGTGCATCTACTGAAGTACAGCAAATGATGCTTTCTGCTAGATAAACCAGTTGATAACATGCGCGGTGCTTTCAGGGATTATTCAGTCTATTTACATTCACAACCCAGCAATTCAGACTAAGTGCAGATTTAGACATAGGCCCTCATTACAACATTGGCGGTAAAAGGCGTTTACCGCCGTGCAGAAGACCGCCAAAACACTGCCGCTGCCACGGAATTCCGCCACAGCTATTATGACCCACATCTCGGAAACCGCCAAAACTCCGACACCCACACAAAACCGCCACACCAAAGGTCAGTGATAAACTGGCGAAAACAATTCATCCACCGTCACGCCAACAGAAACACGCCCATGCTATCACAACACACGAATCCATGCGGCGGTCTTTCAACCACGGTATTCCATTGGCGGTACACACCACCGCGCTCAAAATACACACACATCTTCAAAACACCGCCACATTGGACAAATGGAAAGACACACACCTGATACACATACAAACACCACTCCCACACACCCAACACAATATAAAACACACACCCACATCACCCACAAACCCCTATGACAAAAAATTAGAGACGAAGGCCAGATAGACAGAGAGCACAGCAACTGAGAACCCCACCACACAGAGGCACACAACACCATCATCCATACAACATTACATGCACAATATACCACACACCACTACACATCACCACATCCATCAACACTTACATCACCCCACACATCACCCACACCACCTCATGTCACGCCAAAGACACCCCCGGTTTTCCGAGGAGGAGCTCAGGGTCATGGTGGAGGAAATCCTACGGGTAGAGCCACAGCTATTTGGCTCACAGGTGCAGCACACATCCATAGCCAGGAAGATGGAGCTATGGCAAAGAATCGTCGACAGGGTCAACGCTGAGGGACAGCATCCAAGAAATCAGGAGGACATCAGGAAGAGGTGGAACGACCTACGGTGGAAGGTGCGTTCTGTAGTATCCAGGCACAACATCACGGTACAGCGGACTGGCGGCGGACCCCCACCTCCTCCCCCACAACTAACAGCATGGGAGGAGCAAGTCTTGACCATCATGCATCCAGAGGGCCTCGGAGGAGTCGGTGGAGGAATGGACACTGGTAAGTTCAATCTCAACTATTATATCCCCCACCCTACCTGCATGCCATCACACACCCCCACCCTCACCCCCTCCCCTATCACACCAACTCCTCACTAATGTTCTCATAACACAAACCACCCATCCAAACACCAAGCCCCGCATGCAAAAACAAAGCATGGTCAGCCCTCACCAAAGCATGCTCACTGCACATACCCATAACAACCCCCTAACCATCATCACACAAACCCACACACAGGAATGTTTGCACTGGGGTACACAAACACCCACCCATTGCACACCATTACTCACACACATGCACTAATCATGCTCTTATAACCATGCAGGACCACTACGGAACGTCACCACACCGGAGGGTCCAGACATCTCCACTCCACCCACAGAAGAGGCCCACAGTGACGACAGCAGCTCTGCCCTACTGGTTCCTGATGACCAGCCCGGAACATCGGGGGCCTCGGGACAGTCAGTTCCCCTTGCACAGGCACAGCCCAACACTGACCTTCCACCCTCTGGTAACACCAGCACAGAACCCACCCAGCGGGCCCATACCTCCCTACCCAGGACACGTCAATCAGCGGTGTGTCCACCACTACAGGGAACCCAGGAGAACCCACCACCCCAACAACAACAGGGACCTGGGGGCAGTGGTAGTGGGCACACAGTCCAGGGGACGGAGGCACAGGAACACAGGGGAACTGGGAGGGCTGCTGTGCGACAGGGGGCAGACAGGCCAAGGGAACCCACTCTCCACGAGGCCCTCTCCTCCATCATGGGAGCATACCACCACTCCCAGGAGACGATGCCTACGGTACTGGCCAAGTTCCAGGAGACCCAGCGCCTGCAGGACGAACTGTATTTGGGCTTCAGGGAGGAGCTCAGAACCATCAGCTCTGCCCTGGGCACCATCGTAGGGGTGCTGAAGGACATACAAAAGACCATGAGGGACACCGTGGCACTCCAAGGGGCCCCTGACACTAGCATGGACGATGAACTGCCCACCACCTCTGCCGGCGCAAGTGGACAGGACGCCCCGCCACAGGACCACCACACCAGCACCCTACCCCCTGCAGACGGACAACCACCCCGCAAGCGGTCCCTGAGATCCAGGAACAGGACAGAGCAAGATGGCAAGACCCCCGCCAGGAAATGAGACCACCCTGATTGTCCTCCCACTGTCCCACTTTGTTATCCTGTCCCGATTGGAAGTGCCCCATCTCCACTTCCTATGCCCATATGGGCAGTGCACCTGTGTGACTAATGGACTGGACTCTGCCATGGACATTCCTCCACCGTCCCCATCACTATATCACTACCCCCCTCCATTTGTGAGCACTGAAATAAACACCCTTGAACCACAAAACAATCTGGAGTCAGTCTGTAATTTGGTAAATATGTATAATCAATGACAGTGTCAACATGCTTTCCAATTTTATAGCCAACATACCTATGTCACACATCACAAGTCCTTGAAGGATGCAAGCAGATGACACACGTTGCTAACCACACCTGTGAAACCGTAATGGAAAGGTACAACTCAGTGACCAAATACTGCTATGAAATGACAGACAGGATAGAGGTAGAAGTGTGAAAGTGAATTTAATGTAAAAAAGAAAACTGTTCTCACCTGTGTGTCACTGGAAATATTGCCGTATGACTGACTCCCTGTTGTCTATGTCTTCTTCCTCAGCATCCTCCTCATCACTGTCCACAGGCTTCACAGGCTCCACAGCTGCCACAACACCGCCATCTGGACCATCCTCCTGCAGAAAAGGCACCTGGCGTCGCAAAGCAAGATTTTGAAGCATCGAGCAGGCGATGATGATCTGGCACACCTTCCTTGGTTAGAAGAATAGGAAACCACCTGTCATATGGAGGCACCTGAACCTGGCCTTCAGCAGGCCGAAGGTGCATTCGATCACCCTCCTAGTCCGCCCATGGGCCTCATTGTAGCGTTCCTCTGCCCTGGTCCTGGGATTCCTCACTGGGATCAATAGCCAGGACAGGTTGGGGTAACCAGAGTCCCCTAATAGCCACACCCGGTGCCTCTGGAGTTGACCCATCATATAAGGGATGCTTCTATTACGCAGGATGTAAGCGTCATGCACTGATCCAGGGAACATAGCATTTACCTGGGAGATGTACTGGTCTGCCAAACATACCATCTGTACATTCATCAAATGATAACTCTTCCTGTTCCCGTACACTTGTTCACTCCTGTGGGGGGGGGACCAGAGCTACATGGGTGCCATCAATAGCACCTATGATGTTGGGGATATGTCCAAGGGCATAGAAGTCACCTTTCACTGTAGGCAAATCCTCCACCTGAGGGAAAACTATGTAGCTCCTTACGTGTTTCAGCAGGGCAGACAACACTCTGGACAACACGTTGGAAAACATAGGCTGGGACATCCCTGATGCCATGGCCACTGTTGTCTGAAATGACCCACTTGCAAGGAAATGGAGCACTGACAGCACCTGCACTTGAGGGGGGATTCCTGTGGGATGGCGGATTGGTGACATCAGGTCTGGCTCCAACTGGGTACATAGTTCCTGGATAGTGGCACGGTCAAACCTATAGGTGATGAGTAAATGTCGCTCCTCCATTGTCAACAGGTCCACCAGCGGTCGGTACACTGGAGGATTCCGCCATCCTCTCAAATGTCCAAGCTGACGGTGCCTAGGAAGGACAACAGCGACTGCAGAGTCAACAAAATCCCAGGTATGTAGCCACAGATACACAGAACACGACACCAAAGACAAAAATTCTTCTTGTATGTGTGTCGAGTGTGGGCCCAGGTATGTGTGACGAAGTTGCAAATTAAGCCCTGTGGACCCCTGAAATGGCGGCTGCCTGACCTCTAAACTGGGACAGTGGGATGTGAGGTAACTGCGCTGGCGTTGTACACCGTCGCAGTAGGCGGTCGTAGACCGCAGCGCAATGCTGCATTGGTTAACATTGGACCCTATGGGTCCCAGGAGCCAATGATGAAGTGCACCGGCGGTGATAATACACACCGCCGCGGACGTCACCGCCGTGGACGTGACCGCCATTTTCTATCTGCTCAATCACTTGATACCTGATCTTCGACAGGAGAGGACCTACACTGCAAGTGCTGCTGTGACCTCGGTCTGGAAGAGCAATGGCTGCTGCGTCTGGGGAAAGGGCCCCTGCCTTCACTGCTCAGGAGTTGGAGAGCTAGTCGACGGGGTTCTCCCCCAGTACACGCTACTCTACGGTCTTCCAGACCAACAGGTAAGTACACAGGGAGCACTTTGTTTGGGCTATGCCTGGGTGGAGAGGGCTGGTTGTAAGAGGGAAGGGGGCAGAGTGCAGTGAACATGAAGGATTGTGAATGCATGTGCAACATGGCAAGGGCCGGGATGGGGGCCACTCACTCCGACGGTGCTCTTGCTAATGACTTCTCTTCTTCCCCTGTGCATGTCATGTAGGTCAGCGCCCACCAGAAGAAGGACATTTGGCGTGCCATCGCCAAGGACGTCCGGACCCTGGGGGTCCACCAGAGACTGGGCACCCACTGCCGTAAAAGATGGGAGGACATTCGCCGCTGGAGCAAGAAGACGGCGGAGGCTCAGCTGGGGATGGCCTCCCACGTGGGAGGGGTGCCCATCGCCCCATGGCCCCCCTGATGTTCCGGATCCTGGCGGTGGCCTACCCTGAGTTGGATGTGCGCTTGAGGGCATCACCACAGATACAAGGGGGTAAGTACACAATCATTCTGATGACTTTGCGCACAGTTGAGGGGTCTAGGTGTGGGAGAAGGGCTGTGGGTTTCCCTAGGCCAGGGCGACTTCCGTAGGCTAGGCCCCTCCGTAATGCAGGCCATGTGGCACTCCACCCCACCGCAGTTTAGTGCCAAGTACAGGTATACATGCCCCTGTGGCTTCCATGTGTGCAGATGTCCACCAGATCCTAGGAATTGCATCTGTACAGGCCAGGAGCACGGCGTAGAGCAGGGGGCTGCAGTGTCTGTATTGTCCGCCAACGGTAGCGGTATGCCATGCACACAACCTGTCTTTCTTCTGTCGTCCCACCCCCCTTTTTGTGCTCTCCCTGTTCTTTTGTGCATCAGCATCATCAGGCAGAGGTACAGTGGCACCTGAGCACGAGGGAGCTGCATCCCACATGGCCATGGAGGGTCACACCACGGACTCAGAATGCACCAGTGGGACGGAGAGCGAGGGGAGCTTCACGTCGGGCACTGGATCACCAAACAGCAACACAGACTCGTCCGCCGATGGGAGCTCCCTTGTGGTGGTGGCACCATCTGTGCCCCCCACTTCTACAGGTACAGACGCCACCTCCCCTACCAGCACCGCCATCCCAGCAGCCCCTCAGTGTTTGCCCTGTGCCCGCTCACCCAGGAGGGTGGGCATCACCTTCGCCCTAGGCACCTCAGCCCCTGCCCCTGTCACCCCTGCTGCCCTCAGTGAGGAGGCCATTGACCTCCTCAGGTCACTCACTGTTGGGCAGTCTACCATTGTGAATGCCATCCAGGGTGTAGAAAGGGAGTTGCAACACGGTAATGCTTTCCTGGAGGGCATTCATTCTCGTCAGGCTGCCCTTCATCGAACCCTGCAATCTTAGGCCTCAGCACTGATGGCAGCCATTGTCCCTGTGTCTAGCCTCCCCCCTCCAACTTCCTCCACCCAGACCCAGTCCCCTGTACCCCTGCCTATCCCAAGCACACCAACAGACAAGCATGCACACACCTCAACACCCAAAAGTAGCTCAGGCAAACATAGGCACCACACATCCCACAGGCACTCACACAAGCATCAGACACATACAGACACAGCAACATCCACTGCCTCCACTGTGTCCCCCTCCTCATCATCTCCCTCCTCCCTCCCAGTGTCGTCTACACTCTCACCTGCATGCACTACATCTACAGGCACTAGGACTCGCACCAGAATACCCAGCATCACACCCCGCTCACCTGCACTCACCACTCCCATTTACACGTCCCCTGTGTCCTCTCCCAGTGTGTCTGTAACGCCCCCTCCCAAAGTACACAAACGCGGGCACCCACACACCCAACATCCATCCACCTCACAACAGCCTCCAGTACCTGCACCTGCACCCAAAACACCTAAAGTGACACCTCCTACAACCACCTCCTCTTCCTCCACTCCCAGACCCCCTCCAGCGACCCATCCCAGTGTTCGTCATAAACTGTCCCTCAGCAACGTTGACCTCTTTGCCCCCATCCCCACCCCTCCAATTTATAAGTCCCGTAGTAGCGCCTCAGCCAAAAAAACTCCAGTACCAGTGGTGCGTGTTACAGGTGTGTGGAGTGCACCGGCCACCAGGGCAGGCAGTGTGACACGGAGCCAAAGCACTGCCAGTCCACCCCCTGTAAAGCATCTAAAGTTGGAAAGTGGCCGACGGGACAGAGTGAAGACTCTGGGTGGCGAAACTGCTCACAAGGGTCCCAGGGGGATTGCAGAGTCAGCTGTGACTCCTCCAAAGGTGGTCAAGGGCCAGATGAAGTCTGCACAGTCTGGTAAGAGCAGCACGGCGGAGAAGGGCGCCATCCTCCCCGGCGGCCGGGACGCCACCGCCAGCACCGTCGTCACTGGTCAGGAGAACACCGCCAGAGTCAGTGCCCAGGAGGGCCCCGGCTGCCACAGCCCGCTGGAAAATGAGGGACCGTCATCCCACACACCAATGCACAGATCAGAACCCGCCATGGCAAAGCCCCGCTGAACAAGGGAATCACCGCCATGGTGAAGACCGCTGAACATGGCACAGCACCGCTGAACAGGGCAGAGAACCGCTGAACAGATCAGAGACTGCCATGGCAAAGCCCCGCTGAACAAGGGAATCACCGCCATGGTGAAGACCGCTGAACAGGGCACAGCACCGCTGAACAGGGCAGAGAACCGCTGAACAGATCAGAGACCGCCATGGCAATGCACCGCTGAACAAGGACTGTGACGGTACAGGAACCGTCACGGGGAGCTAAATGCAGTGTGGGCACCATTCCCCCTCCAGAACCAGTGGAGACTGTCATCCACTTGAGAGACTGTGGCTTTGCACTCCCCAGGATGGTACAGTGGGCAAACCGCCCACTGTATGGACTTGAGAGACTGTGGATTTGCATTCCCCAGGATACATCAATGGGCATGGAGCCCTGTCGTGGATCTGGCGTGGTGCTGTAATCCGGCTGAGGTGCCCCCCCTTCCCTTCCCCCTGAGGTGCCTGTTGTATTTCTATCTGATGCCCCAGCAGTGTTCTCTCCGTTTGTGGACAGGTATCGTGTGTGGGCCTCGCCCATGCATTTTTGGACCAGTGTTGCACGGACATTGATATGTGCATACCTGCACTGCTTCTCGTAATGTATATACTTTTGATTGTGTATATATTTATATCTGTATATATTTGGTAACTGTATTTTGATACATTAAAATGTTTTGACTGATTTCCTTTGGTCTTTGCATTCTTCTGGGGGGGTTGTGGGTTGTTACTGTGATGTTTTGACATGCATAGCTGTGTGTGTTATAATGTGCGAGGGTGTGGGTGGGGGTGTTTCGTGTGTGTCCCCCTTACTTTTGCCTCCCCCCTCCCCTATGTCGTAGGTGCAGTACTCACCGTTGTCTTCGCCGCCTCCATTGCTGGTGTTCATAAATGAGCAGGAAGACAAGGGCAGGTAGGATTTGTAATTCCGGCTCCATGGTGTCCTCCTTCCTCGTGGAGTGTGTTAAGGTGAGTGTTTTCCCATTGCAAAAGCTGTTTCCACCGTGTTTTTATCCAAGGTGAATCCGCCCCGGAAAAGGTGGCGGATTGGCGGGTTGTGATACTGTGGGCGGTACATTGTCTTCCGCCTGTCTGTTGGCGGTGACCGCCGCGCTGCTTGTCTGTACCGCCGTGGCGGTCGGAGTGTTAAAGTGGCTGTCTATGTTGGCGGTTTCCGCCACGGTCATAATTCCCTTTTTTTTGTCCGCCGGCCTGTTTGCGGTATTACCGCACCTTTAACACCGTCCGCCAGGGTTGTGATGACCCCCATATTCTCTTGCAGGATCTAAATGTTAAGCAAATATCAGAAAATCAAATCTCCATGATCTACACCTTTTACATGGTAGACTGATTTAACCGACCCCTCCAAGAAATAATGTTATTTCCCCATGAATACTTGCCACAACTCATCCTACAAGTTGCTGGCCCTGAAAGCTACCCATTCCCATCTCTTGCCCTCATTTCCCCTACCCTCATCAACTAAAACCAGTCCCACTTGCCACAGTCCCTGACCCAATCGCCGTAACCCTAAGTCATCCGGTCACAACATCTCTCCCCACCACCTTCTGCTGCAATAATTGCACCTTACTGAAGTCTCTAATAATCAAGGCCATCCTCCCCTTTGATTTAACCTACAGGATTCTAAGCTATATACTCAAATACTTCTACGTTATCGAAAGACATATTTTTTAGTTAAGAGTCAAATAATATTTCAGCCATTTTAAACTACTGAAAGTGAACTCATTAAATGTTTCCTTTTTTCAAATCAGTTACAGTCATAATTCCAGTTCCCGGGCCTCTTCAACTCAAGCATGCAGAATTCTAAGTTCGAATTTCACACAGGTAGTTTTGTGCTGTTACAATTTTATTAAAAACCTTCAAAGTTCCCTTAAACAAAACTTTCAATCTGGTGAGTTGCAGAATGCTTGCTTGGCCCCTTGCAACCTGAAATAAATGAGTAATTTGCTGGAACTCTATTCTTAGAGGTCTCATAAGACATATCTGGGTGGACCTGCATGTTAAACCCATCTCTGATTTTAATGCATCTTTGCTTAATGTTACTATTAAGCACTCTCTCATGCATCCTGTAATCCTCAAAATTCACCAATATCTTGCGGGGGTGAGTGTTGTCTGCGTATTCTAGAAAAATCATTGGCTGCATACAAGTTAATGTCAGATCTTCTGTGAAACCTTGCAATACGTGAGTATGAATCAAGTCATTCATAAATTTGTTAGCAGTAGTGGCCTTCCCCTCCTTTCTCTCTTGTATACCCACAAATCTGAGCATGGTCCTTCTAAAATGATTTTCTTGGTCCTCCGATTGCTGTTTCACACAACTAAGCTTCTTTTTAAGAGTAGAGTTAATTTTCAGCAATTAACACAAGATCTTAAATTCTTGTTGACATCACCTCTACTTGCCCCCCCCACAGTCTCAATTTTTGTTTCCATTTCTGCCATCCTGCTACCTAGTTTGAGCTAGTGATTTTTGGCTTGCTTTAATGTCCTGGATCTCTGCCAAAATTGTCAACAAAAAAAGATTACATTTTTGTGTCCACCATGTAGTTCTCATTGTCCCTGCTACTTGGCACAGATACCTCGAAGGGCACTTTCGGGGCAACAGATATTAGGGCCATATGTACGAACACTTTTTCCCATAGACACAGAATGGGTAAAAACCTTTGCTACATCTGGCCCTTAGTGTTTTGTTCTGGTTCAGATGCAGAATTAGGCTGGTGCCCAAAGATCTCATAGCTCAGATGTACTAAATCCAATCCTGGACTACGTGGCTGAGATCCCCTGTCTCACTCTTCCCCTTTCTCTTTCACTTGGTTGGATAGCTGACTTTGCATTTATGACTACTTTATTTGCCATTTTAAGCACTGGGAAGACCTTCTCTGCAGCTCTTGGATTCGGCTGAGGGGAGACTAAGTTGAGGACTTTTAAACAGAAAGGTGCTGCTACATCCTTCCTACACCATTCGCTGGGCACACTCATTCCTGTGCGCAAGAGACTGAGTCCATCTGAGTTGGCCATAGAGTCCTCATGGCCTCCACTGTCAGGCTCCAAGTTCCTGTCTGCTCCTCTCTTACTTCTCTGCACCTCCATGGCAATGTTACTGTTCAAAGTTTGTATTCCCAGTGCCAAACTCCAGCAAGAAATTAGCTTCTAGTTACTTGCAGCTCAAGGCTCGTGCCCCCCTCCTTCCTTGTAGACCCTCAATGTCCACAGTGGGCACTGAAATTATGTCCTCAGTAGGCTGGGTGGTCCCTGTGGTTTCCATGCAAAGCAGGTGTTAGCTCCTTTAGGTTTTCCGGTTTTGTTAGCCCAGCCTTGACCACACAACCACTTTCCCTGTTCATCTTGGGAGTTGAGGGGTGTATCTTTGTATTAACTGAAGCGCAGAGAGCACTTCTTTTTGGTGCTGGCTCCCAAGTTAGCTATTTAGTGTAACAGTCTAAGCTTTTCCTCAGAGAGCCTGCTAAAGTAGAGCTGACTTTCTGTTTTGGCTTGTTAAACTATGTTTAGACCTTGGAAAACTTGTGAAGCTATGCAGGTATCTTATATTGAGATGTATTATGCCACCCAGAAGAAGACTATTGATGCAGGTTCCAGAGACAGAAAATGGGTGGGGGTGGGAGGCAACCTTGCTTTACTCCACCCTCAACTCCCTGCTCCTTGGGAGACAGTCACTGTTTTCCCAGACAGGTGGGTGCTCCAGACGCGTTCTGGATGTGCTCTGCAATCAGGAATCTCTCTGCCAGCTTGCCATCTCCATGCTTCTCCGCCTGATGAAAAGACTATAGCCTGCACAGGCAAGATGGCTTGCAAGCTTCCTCAGCCCCCTATCTCCTCCAGGAACCATTGCGTGCCATAGGGGGCTACTGTAACTCAGCCAGACAGCAACCAACATCCCATAGTGCTAATGAGCTGCCCTCGTACCAACGTGGTCACTGGCATGTTTACAAATCAGGGGCGTAGCCACCGAGATGAACGCATATCAGGCAATGTGTCCACCCATCATCCCTTCTGATGGAACCAACATTCTCATTAAGGCCCTTATAACAACCCTGGCGGTAAATGCCGCTTACCGCCATGCAGAAGACTGCCAACATAACGTGGGGCCGCGGAATTCCGTTACAGGTATTACGACCCACAGCTTGGAATCCGCCATAATACAGACACCCACACAAGTCCGCCACACCAAAGGTCAGTGATAAACTGGCGATAACAAAACCTCCACCGTCACGTCAACAGGAATACGCCCACACTATCATGACCCACAAATCAATACCGTCGTCTTTCAACCGTGGTAATCCATTGGCGGTACACACACATTTACAAAACACAACCACATTGGACAATTTTAAATACACACACCTGATACACATACACACACCACACCCACATACCCAATCCAATATACAGCACACACCCACATCAACCACAAACCGTTACTACTAGAATTTTGAAAGCAGGCAACAGAGAGACACTACCTAAAACAACACCAGCATCCACAGACACACAATACCATCACTTACCCAACATCCACGCACCTCATACAACACACACCAACACATCCCCTCACACATCACAACACACACCACCTCACACATCACCCACACCACATCATGGCACCTCAACAACACCCCAGGTTCTCTGAGGAGGAGCTCAAGGTCATGGTGGAGGAAATCGTCTGGGTAGAGCCACAGCTAATCGCAGACTTCCATTGCAAGGAAGATGGAGCTATGGCGCAGAATTGTCGACAGGGTCAACGCAGTGGGACAGCATCCAAGAACACGGGATGACATCAGGAAGAGGTGGAACGACCTACGGGGGAAGGTGTGTTCCGTGGTCTCAAGACACCAGATTGCTGTACAGAGGACTGGCGGTGGACCTCCACCTCCTCCCCCACAACTAACAACATGGGAGGAGCAAGTCTTGGAAATACTGCATCCTGAGGGCCTCGCAGGAGTAGCAGGAGGACTGGACTCTGGTAAGTCAAATCTTTATTACCATTCCCCCACCCCACTTGCATGCCATCACATACCCACACCCTCCCCCTCACTCCCATCACTCCAACACCTCACATGTGCCCCACTATAACAACCCAGCCATCCCAATACCAAACCCTGCATGCAACACCAAAGCATGGACATCCATCACCAAAGCATGTCCACTACAGATCCCCACACAGACCCCAAACGAACTATCACACAAGGAGCAAGCCAAGAATGCAAGCACTGGAGTACAGGGTCACTCACCCATTGCACACAATGGCACACACAGATGCAATAATCATGCCTTTACACCCCTACAAGACCTCTACCCAACGTCACTGGACAGGAGGTGCCAGACATATCCAGTCCCCCACAGAAGAGACCCACAGTGATGACAGCAGCTCTGCACAACTGGATCAAGATGACTAGCCCGGCCCATCAGGGACCTCGGGACAGTAGGTTGCCCTGACACTGGCACAAGCCACCACAGAGCCTCCCCCCTCAGGAAACACCAGCACAGCACCCACCCGGTGGGCCCATCCCTCTGTCCCCAGAAATCGTCAATCAGCAGTGTGTCCACCACTTCAGGGAACCCAGGCAACCCCACTAACACAGGACGATCAGAGACCTGGGAGCAGTGGGCACACGGTTCAGGGGACAGAGGCACAGTAAAACAGAGAAGCTGGGAGGACTGCTGTGCGACAGGGGGAGGACAGGCCCAGGGAACCCACTCTCCACAGGGCCCTCTCCAACACCATGGGAGCTTACCATCATTCCCAGGAGAAAATGGCAACGGTACTGGCCAAGTTTCAGGAGACCCAGCGGCTGCAGGAGGAACACTACCTTGGGATCAGGAAGGACTTGAAGTCCATTAACAACACCCTGGTCACCATTACAGGGGTGCTACAAGACCTTGTCAACACCAGGAGGGACACAGTGGCACAACAAGGGGCCCCTTAGACTAGCCTGTACGATAAACAGCCCTCCACCTCCGCGGGCTCTAGTGGACAGGAGGCACCGCCACAGGAACACAGCACCAACACCCCACTCACGGCAGATGGAAAACCACCCCGCAAACGGCCCCCGAGATCCAGGAACAAGACCTAGAACATTGCCAAGACCCCTGCCAGCAAATGAGACCCCCCTGAATGTCACCCTTCTGTCCCACTTTGTCACCCTGTCCATCCTTTAACTGCCATTGATCCACTTCCTATGCCCCTTTGGACAATGCACCTGTGAAACAAATAGACTGGACTCTGCCATGGACATTCCTCCCCCATCCCCCCAGCCCTTTTTACAACCCCCTCCACTTATGTGCACAGAAATAAACACACTTCAATCACAAAACAATCTGGAGTCAGTCTGTGCTTTCACAAACGTGTAATTGCAATGACCATGGAACATAGCAATGTCAATTTACTTGTGCACATACCGATGTAACACAGCTGTAGGCCTGCAGGAAATATAGCAGAGGGTACAAAGTGGGACCCACATCTGTGAAATGGAAAGGCAAAGTGACAAGTCAGGGTCCATACACTGAGTGAAAAAGATAGACTTATGCTAGCACCAGAAATTGAATGACCTGTGGGACACAGTGACATTTTCTTACCTGTGTCTCACTGAAAGTATTGCATGATTATGTTGTTTCGGTTGTCGATATCCTCTTCTTCTGCCTCCTCTTCTTCACTGTCTACAGGCTCCACAGCTGCCACAAGACCAGCATCTGGCCCATCCTCCTGCAGAAAAGGCACCTACTGTCGCAAAACCAGGTAGTGCAGCATACAGCAGGCCACGATTATCTGGCACACCTTCTTTGGTGAGTAGTAGAGGGAACAACCTGTCATATGGAGGCACAGGAATCTGGCCTTCAGGAGGCCGAAGGTTTATTCGATCACCCTCCTAGTTCGCCCATGTGCCTCATTGTAGTGTTCCTCTGCCCTTGTCCTGGGATTCCTCACTGGGGTCAGTAACCATGACAGGTTGGGGTAACCAGAGTCACCTGCAAATATCGAGGGACAAGTGTTAGACACACACTAACCCTTAGGGACAACCTCATACCCAGACACCTATTTACACTGTATTGGGTCCTTGGCCTCACCTATTAGCCACACACAGTGCTTCTGGAGTTGCCCCATCACATAAGGGATGCTGCTATTTCTCAAAATGTAAGCGTCAGGCACTGAGCCAGGAAACTTGGCATTCACATGGGAGAAGTACTGGTCTGCCAAACACACCATCTGCACATTCATCGAATGGTAGCTCTTCCGGTTTCTGTACACCTGTTCACTCCTGCAGGGGGTACTAATGCCACGTGTCCCATCAATGGCACCAATGATGTTAGGGATATGTCCCAGGGCATAGAGTCACCTTTCTCAGTGGGCAAATCCTCCACCTGAGGGAACACTCATGTAGCTCTGCATGTGTTTCTGCAGGGCAGACAACACTCTGGACAACACGTTAGAGAACATTGGCTGGGGCATCCTTGATGCAATGGCAACTGTTGTTTGAAAGGAACCACTTGCCAGGAAATGGAGCACTGACAGGACTCACTGTGGGATGGTGGATAGATGACATCAGGTCTGGCTCCAACTGGGCACACAGTTCCTGGATTGTTGCACGATCAAGTCTGTATGTGACTATTATGTGTCTCTCTTCCATTGTTGACAGGTCCACCAGCGGTCTATATACCGGAGGATGCCGCCATCACATCATCTGCCCCAGCAGACGTGCCCTATGGTGGAGAACAGCGAGCAGAGAGTCAACCAACACTGAGGTATCCCAAAATGTCATTTGCACAAATGTATTAATCCCAATGTGCCTGTAACTGTGTGTATTCCAGGCCTACATAGGTGTGACGCAGTTATTATTAATGCCATGTGGCCCCCAGAAATGGCGGTTGCCTGACCTGTAAAGTGGGACAAGGGGATATGAGGTAACTGCGCTGGCGTTGTACACCGTCATGGTGGGCGGTCGAGGACCGCGGTGCAATTCTGCATTGGTTAACATTGGGCCCTATGGGTCAGAGGAGCCAATGACGATGTACGCCGGCAGTGACGGTACGCACCGCCGCGGACGTGACCGCCATTTTCTGTCTGTTCACTCACTTGATATCTGACCTTCAACAGGAGAGGACCTACACTGCAAGTGCTGCTGTGATTTCAGTCTGGAAGCGACGATGTCTCACGTGTCTGGGGAAAGGGCCCCTGCCTTCACTTCGGAGGAGTTGGAGAAACTAGTGGATAGGGTCCTCCCCCAGTACACGCAACTGTACGGTCCTCCAGACAAACAGGTGAGTACACTGTGACCATGCTGCATGGGCAATGCCTGTTTTGAGTGGTGTGCACGGAAGATAATTGGGGGGCTGAGGCCTGCCTGTGCGGATGGGGAGTGTCTGTGCGTCAGGGCAAGGGTGGGAATGGGGGCAATGAGTATGACGGTCCGGAGGGGTAAGTAATTTTTCCTTTCCCCCTGTACCATTCATCTAAGTCAGCACCCACCAGAAGAAGGATATTTTGGCGTGCCATCGCCAAGGACGTCTGGACCCTGGGGGTCCACCACAGACGGAGCACCCACTGCCGGAAAAGATGGGAGGACCTGGAAAGCTGGAGCAAGAAGACGACAGAGGCCCAGCTGGGGATGGCCTCCCAACGTGGGAGGGGTGCCTGTCGCACCATGACCCCCCTGATGTTCTGGATCCTGGTGGTGGCCTATCCGGAGTTGGATGGGAGCTTGAGGGCATCACAGCAGCCACAAGGGGGTGAGTGCACTCTCATTCAGCTGACTTTGCACGCATTACAAGGTGCCTGGCCGGGGGAGGTGGCCAGTGGGTTCCCCCAGGCCAGGGCGATCTTGGTAGGCAAGGTCCCTTGTGAGGCAGCCTATGTGGCACCCCAACCCCACTAGGGGTTAGAGCCATCTACACCTAGTCAAGCTCCTGTAACTTCCAGGTGTGCAGCAATTGGGCTTAGGTCTCGTACCCCATGGGCATCTGATTAATCTAGGAACTATAAGTGCATGGCGTAGTGCAGAGGGCTGCTCTCTGTCTGTTGTGTCCGCTAACTGTAGTGGTGTTTCATGCACTGAACATGTCTTTCTTCTGTCTTCCCCTGTCTTCTTTTGTGGTCTCCCTGTTCTTGTGTGCAATAGCATCATCAGGCGAAGGAGCACTGGCACCGGAGCAGGAGGGAGCTGCATACCACTTGGCCCTGGAGGGTGAAGCTACGGAGTCTGAAGTCACCAGTGGAACGGAGGGCAAGGGGAGCTCCACTGCGGGGACAGGAGCCCCTCAGGTTGTGTCCCGTGCCCGCTCACCCAGGAGGGTGGGCATCTCCTTCGCCCCAGGCACCTCAGGCCCTGCCCCAGTCAGCCCTGCTGCCCTCAGTGAGGAGGCTATTGACCTCCTGAGATCCCTCTCTGTTGGGCAGTCTACCATTCTGAATGCCATCCAGGGTGTTGAGAGGCATTTGCAACAAACAAATGCAGACCTGGAGGGCATTCATTCTGGGCAGGCAGCCCAACAGAGAGCATTTCAGGCTCTGGCCTCAGCACTGATGGCAGCCATTGTCCTGTGTCCAGCCTCCCCCTCCAACCTCCTCCACCCAGACCCAATCTCCTGTACCTCAGCCTATCCCAAGCACACCATCAGACCAGCATGCACACACATCAATACACAAGAGTGTCTCAGGCAGACAGAAGCACCACACATCCCACAGTCACTCACACAAGCACCATACCCATGCACACATACCAACATCCTCTTCCTCCACTGTGTCCCCCTCCTCCACGTCTCCCTCCTCCCTCCCAGTCTCGTCTCCACTCACATCTGCATGCACTACATCCTCAGCCACTACCTCCATCACCAGCACGCCCATCATCACACACCACTCACGTGCACTCACCACCCCGACTACCATTCACACATCCCCAGTGCCCTCTACCAGTGTGTCTGTGAGCCCTCCTCCCAAAGTACACAAACGCAGGCACACACCCACCCAACAGCCATCCACCTCACAACAGCCTCCAGCCCATGCACCTTCACCCAAATTCAGCAGACGTACACCTCCTACAACCACTACCTCTTCCTCCACTCCCAAACCCCCTCCATCTACCCGTCCCAGTGTGTCTAAAAATCTTTTGCCGTCAAACCTTGACCTCTTCCCTTCACCTCCCCCCGTCCTTCTCCTAGGGCCAGGCTTTCCAGGTCCCTTCCCAGCACCTCAGCCACCACATCCCCAGACACAGTGGTGCCAGCAACTGTGGGGTCATGGAGTGCACCAACCATCAGGGCTACCAGTGTGCCACGTAGCGAGGGCAAGGACATTCCTCCACCTGCCAAGGTGAAAAAGGTGCCCACATCCCGGAGGGAGAAGCCAAAAACACCAGCCACCAATGGGTCAGCGAAAACGAAAGGGGATAGTGGCAAGACAGCTGCGCCACCATCAAAGGTGGGGAAGGGCCAAAAACTGAAAAAAAACTGGCATGGTGGCACAGACTGAGGGACCAGTGTCCCACCTTCTGTCCACGTCCATGCCAACCTGTACGGCGGCGAACAGCAAAAGATAGAGTCCCAGGACACAGCCTTGTTTTAAACCTTGGAAGGTATCTATTTTTCTTGACAAGACAGACCCATCCCCTTCCCGTATCCTCACCCAAGTATCGGTATACAGGAACTGGATAGCCTTGAGAAGACCGGATGGAATACTCAATGCTGTAAGTTTCCTTCACAGTAAATTACGATTCACAGAGTTAAAAGCTGATTTAAAATCGACAATGCAAAGGGACATTGGTAACTTCTTAAGGGTTTGTTTGTCCATTAACAATGATAATGCTAATATATTAGTTTCTGTTCCTACCCCTTGTGTAAATCCCGTTTGGTTTAGTGGGCCAATCTTTCTATCTATTGCCCAGTCTCTCAGTTCACTCAGTAATAGGCTACCAAAATACTTTGCTTCTACATCTTGGAGCGTTATCAACCGATAGTTTTCAGGTGCATCCCTATTACCTTTCTTATATATGGGGTTTATTATAGAGCCCGCCACGAATCTGGCACCACCTGCTGTTGTACAACACAGTTATAAACTGTAGCTAGTACTGGAATCCATAAGTCTATATTTGAAGTGTACACGACTTGAGGAAGTCCATTTGGTCCTGGGCCCCCATCCTTCCTGGAATTTAATACTATTTTCCTCATTTGATTCTCTAGGAAGCTATCTGTAACGCAGTCTTTGATTTCTTGGAGCCCTATTGATGATGATTTAAATATTTTGTTAAAAAATTGTAGCCATGTCTGTTCTGTTATGTTGGAATTAACCACTAGACTTTGTGGGCAATTTATTCCATTTACAACTTTCCAGAACTGCCTTGCATTTGTTTGTTTGGCTAAATATAGCATGTTGGCCCAGAAATCATCATTTACTTCCCCTTTTTCTTCCCAGACCAGTTTTTGCAAACTCTTATTTACATCAGCAAAGGTATGTCGTAGATCACTATTTTGTGGGTCTTTCCTAATTTTCCTTGCAGTGTGTTCTGTTTTTTTCGTAGCTTATGAGCCGAATTTGATAGTTTTAATCTATCCCTGTTTCCCTCTACAAGCCTTTCTCAAGGGCACTTACGGGGCCTCTTTGCAGCTCCTTTTTCTATTGTTTTCTTAAGAAAGTTCCCCCACTGTTTGACTTTATTACTGCAACTACTTCCTGCAATTTCTTTTACTAGTCTTTAAGCTAACCCCGTTATTTGGGTATTCAGTTTGCTAGACCAAATTAGCCCTCAATAGTTTATTGTAGTTTCTTCCCCAACCGACAAGGGTACTTGTTGGTGATACTGTACTTGTGTTGAAACCACAATTCTTTTTTGTCCATGATCGCTACTTGATGCTTTATCTATTCTAAAAGATCTAATCCTATTCCAAATCGTTAGCGTTACCATTGTGTAATCTATTATAGAGCATATCATTGCCGAGTAATAAGTCCACTCTGGTGGGGTGTCTGATTGAAACCTCCCATTTAGGATTCTCATGCCTAGAGACTCCAAGTCCTTTATTAAGTAGATTGCCCTTTCATCATATGTTCTTCTCAGGGGGGCCCTATTCCTTTGTGGGGGAATTGACCATACGTAATCTTGCTGGATTACCTGTTCTTCTTGCTCAAAAGTATGTATCAAATCCATATTAAAGTCTCCTGTTATTATTATGCCTGGAAGATTCGGTTTCTGTAACAAGCCCATTATCGCATCACAAGTACTATTGAAGACTTTGACCCTCATTGCAACACTGGCGGTAGGTGTTAACGCGGCGGTAATACCGCCAACAGGCCGGCGGTAAAAAAAATGGGATTTGGACCATGGCGGTTACCGCCATCCAAAACCGCCACTTTAACACACTGACCGCCAGGGTGGTAACGGTTGCTGGGCTGGAGACTTCAGTCTCCAGCCCGGCGGCCACCACAATACCACCCTCGGGATTACTACCGCCATGGTTATCGTGCCAAACTAACTGCCACGAAAACCATGGCGGTAGGCACTATCAGTGCCATGGAATCCCTTTCCTCCCCTCCCTCTCTTGCCCCCGGCACATATGCACACCCACAAGCGCACCCAAATACACACATGCACACACGCATACCCACCACCACCGATGCATGCACGCATACATACCCACACACCGCAACACACACCAACATACCTTGTCACACACATGCATTGACAACACACTACACTCACAATCACTCATTCACCCATGCATCCTACGCGACTCACACCTGCATGCACGCATACTAATACATACACCCCCCCATATACACACAACACCCCCCACCCCCTCTCCAGTCAGAGAACCCGACTTAGCTGCTTGCAGGGGGTCCTCCGGCTGGAGA
Organism: Pleurodeles waltl; assembly: GCF_031143425.1. NCBI lineage: Eukaryota > Metazoa > Chordata > Amphibia > Caudata > Salamandridae > Pleurodeles > Pleurodeles waltl. Next base: position 738,218,383 of record NC_090440.1, on the reverse strand, counting down.
CGGTCCGCGGCTGACAGCAAAACATCGCCAGGCCGTATCATTGCTCATGATACGGTCGGCGGTGTTTTGCTGGCGTGGTGGTGCTGGTGTCAGCATTGCCCCCATACCGCCATCTGCCCCCATGACCATCGGCGGTGTTCTGCCAACATTCTGGCGGAATACCGTCGGCAGTCATGATACCGGTAGACGGCTGGTAGCCACGGCAGAGGTATGTTGGCGGCCGTCGCCGTGGTGGTAGGCGGTCAATATCGCCAATGTTGTAATGAGGGCCTTTATTTTTTCATTTGGGGGAATACACACATTTATTATATACAATGGAGTTTTTGTATCTTCTATCCAATTATTACTAAAAATTTTAGTACCAGAATGTTATTACTTTAATGGGTATCTGGACTGTTTCAATTTTTAGTGCTATTGCAATTAAAATTGCTAAACCTCCTTTTGATCGGCCCTGATTTTTTGTTTTAACTGCCAGTCTGTAATGTCCTGCGCACCCTATTATATCAAAAGTTTCAATCGTCCATGTTTCCTGGAGGCATATTATTTGAATTCCTTTTAGCAACAAAGCTAAATCCTTTTTCTGAAATTTGGTTTGTGCTCCGTTGATGTTCCATGAGCTAATGGATAGAACGTCATACTGTTTATTTGTCGCATTATCCCCATTAGGCCATGTCCTAAATTTCCCATGTAGTGCGTCACTTAGGCAACCCACATTTACTTGTAGAGCCCTTCCCTTTTTCTCTGGGCCTTGATGTTGATGAAGCTCTTCTGGCTTCTTTATCCTTCCTCTGGCGGCTCTAAGAACTGAGTGAGATTTACCCCCCTCATTTATGGGTTTTACTAGCACAAACGGTTCTGGATACAAATCCTGTGGGGGTAAAGATAATTGTATCGTCCTAGCTGCCAAAATAGCTTTTTTTCTCATTACTGATTGTGCCAGTAAGTGATTTTGAAAAGAAGCTATGATGGCTCCCTGAACGTTCCCCTTGGTATGGGCCAGAAACGAAATTGAAACTAGATCATTTGATGTTTATTTTGACAGTGATGGGATTGCATGCAATACATTTAATATATTTACCCTGTTTAAAATATCATGTGAACCTCTGGACTTATATAAAGGTGTAAAAACTATCTTATTTGATGCATTTGTGCTTTCGGTGATAAAGTTCCTGTCTTCCCTTTCTCTCGATTTACTCACTTGTCCGTTCCTCCCAGTTCCTTTTTTCTTACTCCTATTTCCTTTGTCATCTTATCTTTTCCAATTACACTCTGTGCTTGTGATGCATAATCACTTGTATGCGAGAGTTGCAATTTTCTTTCCCTTGTTGTTCACCTCAGTGTTTATTTGCTAAGGTTGATAATTGATTCCTTGAATTCCTATGGTCCCCAAACTCTTAGAAGCTTCAACTTGCTGCAGTCCTTGATCCTATTGACTCTGTTTAGAGACTGTTATCTCCATCATTTGAGGGGATTGTGATAGGAGACTGATCTGCCTTCATTGTGTTTTTTGCCAAACAACTTTTTAGATGTTTGTCGTTTTGGTCTTGTTTTACTCATAAAAATATTATTTATTTTTCTAAACTGTTGTGGAGTCTTTTTGTGGTGTTTTCGCTGTGTTACTGTCATTTAAGTGTTGCATAAATACTTTCCACATTGCCACTTAAGTTAAACCTGACTGATTTGTCCCTAGCTACGGGGGAGTAAGCACTGGTTAATTTAGGCCGTGTATTCAACTTACCCTGACTAGGATTGTGGTCCCTACTTGGACAGGGTGCATACCTCTGCCAGCTAGAGACCCAATGACATCTAGGATGTGTCCAGCAATGTATGTGGGTTTGTGTATGATATGACGTAGGTTCATTGTGACTAGGCCAGTGATAATGGTTTTAGGTTAGAGCATATTGGGTTTGGCAAACCATGTGTTTAGGTCAGCAAGAATGCATAGGTTGGAGTGTAGTGCTATACTGTTTGAAACTGTGTCTAGAAATATGTCTGGGAATATTGCATTGCTAGGTGGAAATCTTTGAAGGAGAAGAAAGTTACAGGAGTAAGTTGTTGGATTCGCATCTGGTGATGAGTGCCTCACAACTTTGTGTGGAAACATCATCAGCTTTGGTGAGATTTATTGTTTTCTGAAATACAACAGCTAGTCCACCTCTTCTTTTGCCTACATGATTTTGTGTGATAGTTTGATAGCCTGGAGGAATGGCTTCAGGCAATATCATGGCCCTGTAATCTCCCAACTATGATTCAGTTATGAAGAGTAAGTCAGGTTATGTGTTAGTGAGTAGGTCGTAGTTGGTGCTTGTTTTTAGAGAGTGACTGAACATTTATTTTTAGGCAGTGTAGAGACTGGGTTTTGGTGGTGGTGACAATTTGTTTTGTAGAAGAGTGAACATTTGTTGAACTTTAGCAGATGTGTCATTAGTGCTGTTATTAGGTCTATAAGGATATCAATAGTTATGTTTTTCTATACTGTATTCCTCATCCAACAGGCTTAGAATGCACTTTGAAGGGTCTGCGTGTGTAGGTGGTGGAGACTGATTTGGTGAACTGTGTTGTTTTTGTAGAGTAGCTTTGTTGTGTAAGAGACATGGGGATGTAAAGTTGTGTAGAGTGGCATGTTTTTTTTTTGTTTGTATCTCGTTAGGGTGGAAGCTGTATGTGTTAGGGGTAGTGGTGGAGCATATAGGTAATGTCTAAAGGTTCTAAATTGTGGAGCGGATGAGAGCCGGGTGAATGAGAGTTGTTGTGTTGGCATATTTGTGTTAAGTGTTGGTGAATGGAGAACATTTAGGACTAAAGATGGTTTAGGATGTGTATTATTCGTGCAGTCAAGGGGGTGGAACTGGGTGTATGTTTGCAATCTGTGACAGAATTTATTACGAAATTATGTGTGTGTTCGATTTTGATGTGCTGGTGTGTGTGTTTTATGTTTTGTTTTTGTGCGGTAGTGAGAGGAGATATTGATGTAGTGTTTTTTTTAGAAGGATTTGTATGTATAGCACTGTTGGTGAGTGGAAGTTGAATGGTAAAGGTGGTGGTGATGTGTTTTGGAGAAGAGTGTCTGTGGCGTGTTAGAGGGGATGGATAGAACTTATGAGTGCTTGTGTTTGACTTGATAGCTGGAAGAGGTAGTATGAGTGGAGACTGGAGTGAAATGATTGTTTGATTTTGTGTTTTTGGCACAAAGAGAAGAAGGGTGTTGGTGAATGATATTATGTAAGGCTGAGTATAGGTTTGGTGGTAACAGAAAGGGGTCTGTTAGACGAAAGTAGAAGGTAGAGCTGGAATTTTGTATGAACAGGAAGTGTGTGTCTTGATGAATTAAAATTATGTATAATGTTGCTTTGTGTTGGTGATGTGTAGATTTCTCAGTGGTACAGGACAGAGTGGTGTTTTGTGTGAGATTGAGGGTGCCATTGTGTGTCAGTTGGGGTAGAAGGGTGTATAGTTGTGGTTTGTGGGGTTTTGCAGTGGTTGTTCAAACAATGAAATGTGGATAGTTTTTGTTTGTAGTAAATGAGGTGGTGCATTTATTGAGAGTGTGTTTTATGTTTGAGAGTCTTGATGCGTTAAGGGAGTAGCTTGTGAAAGGCAAAAAGAACAGCATCTCTGGCCCTAGGCCAGGCCCAGCACAAACAGGCCCAAACAGGAAACTGCCTGTGCCCTCTCTTTCATTAGCTGAGACAGCCGGGTAGAGTACCCTTGAAGCCTAGGCTTAAATAGCCCTATTGACTAATGGGTACCCTAATCCTAACTAATAAGAACCCTAGCCTTAAGCCCTAGACCAATGGGAGGCCTGGCCCTTTCAACCAATCATGGCCCTAGCCCTAGTGACCAATCCAAAGCTAAACCCTACACTCTATGTCCAATACAAACCCTAGCTCTAGAAACCAATCAGAACCTCAGATACATCAGCCAATCAGAACTTTAATCCTAAGCACTAAGTCCAATAGAAACCCTAGGCCTAGGAACCAACCAAAACCTCAAACCTATCAGTCTATCAGAACTCTAACTCTAAGCCCTCGGTCCAATAGAAACCCTTGCCCTAGGAACCATTCAGAGAACAAATGCAACAACCAATAAGAAACTTATTTAAAGAGCATGTGGCCTTAAGCTCAGGATGGTGAGCCGGGGCCAGGGAGCTCATCTTCAGGTCAGAATCTCCTTGGATGCATACATGCCTAATATACACTATGCAGATCCTGGTCAACCTTGCAGGTGAGGCCCAAACTTAAAGCCCTCCAAATACTCTTTTTTGCGCACTTAAGCAAAACACTTTTTCTAGCCAAAACAAAGTGCTACTTACACTTTCCAAACACAGTTTAAACCATAAAGTCAATTAAGCAATCTTATAAACACATTCTGCTTAGCCTCTGAGGTTCAGTTTGTCCTTTAATGTTTTACAAAGACAGGCCTTGGCACAGTACAAGGGAAAACTAGGAGAGAGGTTTAAATAGTCACTGTTAGAAGAATAATACAAATTGCACAGAAACCAAGAGTTCAATTTAAACAGTCACGGGTGGAGAAAAAAGCAGTTTTAAGGTTTTAAGTATTCACAGCAGAGGTCTGTTTTCTTAACACCTTCTCTATCCTTCTGCTGTTTAGGCACAGAGATGCTGAAGCTACAAAACAGAGGTGGCTGTCTTGGGGTTCCCTCGACAAACGTAAAGGGCCTGGGCAGGTGTGAGAGGTCTACTTGGGAGCAAGAGGCCAATCAGGAAAGCAAAGGTTGGTGGGCAGGGGGCTGCTCTTCAGGTCAGAATCTCCTTAGATACAGACAGGATCAATCCACACTTTGTAGGAACTGGTTAACCTTGCAGGTATGGCCCAAATTTAAAGCCGCTACAAATACTGCTTTTACCGTACTTAAGCAAAACACTTTTTCTGGCCAAAAACAAGTACGATCTATACATTCCAAACACAGTTTAAATCATAGCACATTAAGCAGTCTCATAAACACACTCTGCTTAGCCACTGAGATGTAATTTGCTTTTCATCCATTCTAAAACATAAGCCTTGGCACAGCACAAGGGAAAACTAGGAGAGAGATTTTAACAAGCAAATCATTGGTTTGCTACTATTGACACCTGCATTGGGGTTGTAACTGTTTTGAAAATTTCCTGCCTGGATTGCTTCCCCTTTGAGAATCACATTAGGTGGTTTCCCTCAGGAACAGGCTGTATTGCAAAAAACACTGGCTGCTACTCTGATGTTTTTGCAAATGGGCAAAAAAATTTCAAAAGCAGCATTTGTCCCTTTAATAATTTTGGACTGCTTTTAAAAATTCTTCTGGGGAGAGCAAATGCAGGAATGGAGCTGTGTGTCCCTTGCAGATCATCACCCCTGAATTTTCAGCCAGTTGCAGTGGTCACAAATAGCACATTTAATTAATATGTATTAGGTAGGTCTTTTTGTAATCCTCTGTGCATGGTCAAATTGTCATGTGACCTTATTGTACATTGTGCAATTGCAAATTGCACCCTTATTTGCACATCCTGCCTTGTAAACATGGATTAGTACATCTGGCCCTTAGTTCCTTATGGCCTAAATCCTTAACCTTCATGTATCCTCCTCTAAAGTATGCTGTTGGTTGTACAGACATTTCCCTTTAAATACAGAATGGAATAGAAAAGGCAGCAAAAGAAGAAGGGCTTACAGAGTGGCTTATACCAGTATTAAGATGAATAAAAAGTAACAGAAGAAAAAAACATTAAGCTTGGATCATAACATAAGTGATAAGTAGTGGAGTTCCCTGCTTATATAGCAGCTTAATGCACTATTCATACTGCATAATTCTGCTTCAAGTCATTCTTGCAAAGCATGACATTCTCTACTGAAGTCAAGCATACATAAACCTGTTAGTTGTTAGCCCCAGTTAGAGAAGGATTATCATGTGAATTTTGCCTCTAATGATTCTTTTTCGTTTTTGCTTTAACAAAAGCACAGCTTGAACCCATGTATGTGAAAGGAGCTCCTTCATGCTGTCCAGGTAGGAGTAGTGTCTTGAATGCTACCCATGTGAATGTTAGACATCTTGAGCTCACTGTTGAAAATTGCTTGCTGTTCCCCACATCTCCTTCCTGCCCCCGGTATTCTCAAAGCCTCTAGACACTGGACATTAGGTCTACCACCTGATGGACTACTGTTCACCAAATGTAGAGATCACTAGTGGCCCAGCAGTGATCTCTGTACCTTGTTAGGAGCCACCATCATTGCGGTTCCTGTGAAGGTACAGTTTGTTTGATGGCTGTGGTCAGTTTTGATGGCTGTCCACCAAACTCTTAACATTGTTTTGTTTCTCCAAATTGGACAAAAACTAGAACCCCCCATGCCCTGGGAGCTTTCTTTTAGAGTGAGTAATTCAAATTTTTTCTGTCCCTCATTAACAGATTTTTCCTGGTGGTGATGGACAGAACCCCCTACAAAAGGCCTGCGACTTTGGGTGGCCTGATGGATTTACTCTGACAGTCCCTACTGTGTAATGCTGTCAGAGGTAGCTTTCCATCGACAGAGGGAAAAGGTGGGTGGACCGTCAGTTTGGCAAAGGGCCAGTCTGTCATGTTTGTGACAGAGTACCCTCTCTACCAAACTCTAAATGAACCACTCAGTTTTTTATGAAAGATGAAAGTTCTAGTAGGGTAAGGTGCAAGGTTTTGGCTGGTGAGGATCCCTTGAAATCTGTTACATCTTCATAGAGGTCCTGCTGAAACCTTTGGTTTTGGCGCCAAAGTGGTGTGTGGAACAAACCTGAATTTCATTACAAAATGAGTTCAATTCACATGTTGTATTTGCCACCTTGCCCTGGTCCAAATTTCTACCTTTGACTTAGTAACATTTTTGAAAGTTGAAATCTTCTAGTGAGGCAGGGTCGGAAGATGTACCCAAGCAGGGCTCCACAAGGCTGGATTTCTTTGAGGTGTGGAACCACTCAAACTATTTGTTATTCTTATGTGAGTTCTGTTATTCCAGCAGGGACTTCTTCAAAGTCTTCTTAGGCCCAGGAATATTCTGAAAACGTGGTAATGCAGGTGCCAGATTTATCCTGTATGCTAGCAAGTGACTGGAAGAATGCTATGACCCAGTATCAACTATTTTCTTTCACCCCAACAAGTTTTGCAGGACCTACTCTTTCCCATTTTCTAAATTGATCTAGGAACCCGTTTCAACATGGTGAAATCCATGCTGCCATCAGAAGTGACTGTCTCCAGATTTTAAGCCACTACCTTATTTAGATGAACTCTCCTCTCACCTGACAGGGTAAAAATGTTCTTCTGTCCTACTGTGACTGGATCCTGGCTATACAAAGGCTTTCTAGAAATGAGTAGAAGGCTTCTTTTGAATCAAACCAGGGTCAATGGGAGTCACTCTGAGAGACTCCCACTGACCTTGGTTTGATGCTTGCATGTCATGTGCACTAGTGCAAGTTACACAAATGAGGTAGCATTTTTATTGGGACAAGTGGAAGACCACTGGGTGGTAGAAATGTTATGGATTCCTGCTGATTCTGGAAGTTAATGGCACAGAGATGCAATGAAAATGTGCAATTTTAGGCAAAGATTGCAGGGCATCATCATGGGTAAGAAAGCTTTGTGGAATCCATGTGAGGCATGCCATACTGGACTCCCATTGGGTGTCTAGTTTTCCGGATGTCTTGGGTTAGCTAGGTTTCCTTGGGTGGCGGTTGATCCTCAGACAAAAAAAAGCTGCAACCCCATTGCCAAATCAGATAATTTTTCTGACAGGAAATGTTGAGGTCTTCACATTGCACTTTGGGGCCTTTCCTGTTGTGGGAGTGTCTCTCTGTTGTCTAGTTTAAAAAAATGTACAGATTTGGTATGTTTCCCTAGGTGCTGAGCTGAGCTAGAGCCCAAAATCTATTGGGTCAGTTTTCATTTGAAAAATGTAATGTTTCCCTGTTATGCTTTGAGACCTTACCTGTTGTGGGCACTAGCTCTGCCCACACAAGTGAGATTCCATTTTTATCAGGACACTTGGGTGAATACTGGGTGGTAGGAAATTCATGGATCCCCACAGATTCCAGACATTTTCCACACAGAAATGTGTGGAAAATGTGTATTTTTAGTCTTGCTTTGAGATTTGCAGGGGCTTCTGGGTAGAAAAACCTGGTGGGAGCCACAGAAGTCACCATACCCTGGATTTCCCTAGGTGTATAGTTTTCAGAAATGCACAGATTTGCTAGGTTTCCCTAGCTGCTGCTGAGCGAGGGTCTAAAATTCACAGCTAGCCACACCGCGAAAAAAGGGTCAGTTTTCAGTGGAAAAATATGATGTGTCCATGTTGTGTTTTGGGGCTTTTCCTGCTCTGGTGCTGGCACTAGGCCTACCCACACAAGGGAGGTACCTTTTTGTATCTGGACATGTAGGGTAATAAGGGAAACATCACTTACATTGCGGTGAATGCAACGAAATGCATTTACCACGCATGCCTTTACCACGAATATACCTTTACCATCCATGCCTTTACAACGAATTTCATTGTAAGGGCATGAATGGTAAAGGTGTATGCGTGGTAAAGGTTTTAAAGGTACGTATTATGTGGGGTATATTGGGGCATTTTTAGATTTTAGGGTGGGCATGGGTTTTGGAGTGTTAGGGGCAAATTTAGGTTTTAGGGTGGGTATGGGTTTTTGGGGTGGTAAGGTTATTTATAAGTTTTAGGGTGGGTATGGATTTTGGGGTGGTAAGGGTATTTTTAGGTTTTAGGGTGGATAAGGGTTTTGGGGTGGTAAGGGCTTTTTTAGGTTTTAGGGTGGGCATGGGTTTTGGGGTGGTAAGGGTATTTCTAGGTTTTAAGGTGAGTATGGGGTTTGGGGTGGTAAGGGGGGTTTAGGTTTTAGGGTCGGTATGGGTTTTGGGGTGGTAAGGGCACTTTTAGGTTTTAGGGTGGGTATGGTATTTGGAATGGCAAGGGGTGTTTAGTTTTTAGGGTGGGTATGGGGTGGTAAGTGGTGTTTAGGTTTTGGGGTAAGTATGGGTCTTGGGGTGGTAAGGTAATTTTTAGGTTTTAGGGTAGGTAGGGTTTTTGGGTGGAAAGGTGTGTTTGTGTGTGTATGTGTGTGTGTATATATATATATATATATATATATATATATATATATATATATAATGTATGTTACACTTACCTCTAGTTTTTACCATGCATATGCCTTTACCAACTATGCCTTTACTACGAAATTTTCGTGGTAAAGACATTCTTGGTAAAAGTATATGCATTGTAAAAACATTTCGTGGTAAGTGCATGTGTGGTAATGACCATGCAATGTACTTACCGTGTTGTAAAGGCATGCATTGTAAGTGCCTGCGTTGTTCCATCATAGATCTGGGTAATAATAGGTGGTAGGAAATTAGGGGCTCCCTGCAGATTCCAGAACTTCCAGTCACAGAAATGTGATGAAAATTTGTTTTTAGTCAAAGTTTGAGATTTTCAAGGGCTGCTGGGTAAGAAAACATGATGAGAGCCACATGCCACCCCATCTTAGATTCCCCTGGGTGTCTAGTTTTCAAATATTGAAAAAATTGCCAGTTTTCAGTGGACCATGTTGTGTCCATGTTGTATTTAGGGTCCGTTCCTGTCACAGGCACTAGACCTAACCAGACAAGTGAGATACCTTTTTTATTGGGAGACATAGGAATACAGAGGAGTAGAACAGTGTTATAATCGATTCAGTTCATACGGGATCTTTACTCAGGATGCAGAGCAAGGGTGAGATATGGGATAAGAGGTGAATGCACTAGGCCTTTTGGTATGCATAGAGGAGTACGTCAAGGCTGCGTATTAGCCCCATTCCTGTTCTTACTATATATAAATAATGTAGAACGCAAATTAATAAAGAAATGTAAAGATCTACCTCAAATAGGCCAACCCCCTATCCCGGCCCTACTTTACGCAGACGATGCTGTACTCATGGCCCGGACTCCTCTAGCTCTCCAAAAACTCTTAACCACTTGCAAAACTTTTATGACAGACCTGGGCCTCACAGTCAATCGCTCTAAAATGTCCACAATGAATTGTGGAACGAAAATGACTAAGAATTATAACATTAATTCACAAGATGGGAAAATCGAGACAACTCAAATATTCTCATACTTGGGTATAATGTTTGACAAGCAAGGTTCCTGGGCACACTGTGTGAAAACTAAAAAAGCACAGATCATGAAAACAACGGCGGCCCTGAAGATCTTTTCCAAAAAGTTAGGGGTAATTACCCCCATATAATATGGTAAAAGTCTATAGAGCTAAATGTGTTCCAGCTGCCATGTATGGATCAGGGGATATACTAACTGCATTTCGATCCAAACGGTGGAAAATGACTTCCTAAAATATTTGCTAATGGTACCTAATGGCACATCGACATATATCAGCCATGTTGAACTAGGGGTTCCCTTCATTATTGATTTAATAAAGATACAAACTTTACTATTATGGCAGAAAGTTTGGACCTCAGAATATACTGGTTTAAACAAGGCAATTCTACGTGATTGCATGGCATCTGCATACTCCTTGAGAGTTCCATGGCTGAGGTATGTCATGACCTTTTTTAGAAACCTTGGGGCCACCAAGAATATTATACAAACCCAGAATTGCTGAAAGGGCTGTCTAGGAAGGAATTGAGGACCTTGACTTTGAAACATCTAGAAGATTAGCGATGGGAAGCAGAACTAAAAAAGCATAGCGTTATGTCTAATTATTTAATTCTGTCCACAGAGGGTATGCAGCCATATCTGGTAAATGTGGTAAAACCTCAGCACTGTTTTGTTCTTACAAGATTAAGGCTAGATACTTTCCATCGATTAGTAACTTTTCCAACTATGAATGACTGGAGCCCAACTCTAGGGGCATGTCCTTGTGATGCAAAAGCTGCACAAAGCACCATACATGTGGTCTTTTTTTGTAAATTTTATGAAAAACAGATAAAGCGTTTGCTATTGCCTTTTTTAAGATCTATTAAAGTGCGACAGTGTCGCGCTGTGTATACTAATTTACAGATTTTATCTTCCATTGAAACATGTGGAATTTTAGCAAACTTTTTATGCTCTGTGATAACTATAAGAAAGTCTATGGGTACACTGGCACTAAGTTAAACTAGAATATTTTACTTACCTTCGATCGGATATATATTTTTAATATATAAGATGTTTTACTTGTTGCTTTTATAATTTGTTTTAATAAAGTTTTGTTACTTACTTACTTACTATAACCAATTGTATTTCTCTGCATTTGTGCCTTTCAAATGTAAGGAGGTGTGTAAGAAAGAAGACATTTTGATAAAACCTATATATCCCCACAACCAGAAGGGACTAGCGGGTGTAATGGTTTATTGCTTTTGTAAATTGGCCATCGTGACAAGAAGTTACAAATAAAAATACTGTCACAAATGGCCATTTGTTTGTACTTATTTTCAATATTTTTATATTTCTTGTTTGCAAGACTCTGTTGTGTATGGCAAAGGGCTTGGAACCTGCCTGTCACTTACCATTTGTTGGCTTGCGCGGCACTCTTCTTTACAGCCTCATACTTAGCCACTGCAGGCCTGGTATCATTTCTATTCCTATATGTGGAACAGGGATGAAGCACTGATTGATGCAAGTTAATCAGTACCCATCCACTGCTCCCGACGTGATTGAGGTACTATTCCATTTGTTTTTAACTTCTAGTGCCATGCAAACAGAAGGCGTGTGACTAGTGCCCAGCAGAACAAACAAAATTGCAAAGCTTTATTTTTAATAGCTACTTTTCTTTTATTTTGCCATGTTGTCTTTTCTCAGTTTGCACGCATGTTTTGTTTTGGTTTTGCTGGTGGGAGCTGTTCTCAAAAGATGATAATTATCTTGTTTTAAACATTGCAGACCAACATTGTTTCTTTACTATGTGTAAATCCTGAAATGATGCTTTAAGATATAATCATGCAGTACACCCCAACCCACCCCACTCCACTACAATACGTCCCACTACAATCCACTCCAATCCACCCTACTCCAATCCAGTCCAACCCATACCACTACAATCCTCTCAACCCAACCTACCCCAATCTAATCTGCTCAATTCCAGTTTGCCCTACTCCAGTCCAAAGCAATCTACACCATTCTAAAACAATCTGTCCCACTCCAGTGCAAAGCATTCTGCCCCACTCCAATCCAATCAATCCAAAATAATGTTCCCCAATGAAATCCGCAGCACTCCAATCCAAAACAATCTGCCCCACTCCAATCTGCACCACTGCAATCCAAAACAATCTGCCCACTCCAATTCTAAACAATCCGACCATTCCAATCCACCTTATTCCAATCTGTCCTACTTTAATCTTTAATCCAAAGCAATCTGCCCCACTCCAACCCAAAACAATCTGCCCACTCAATCCGCCCCACTTCAATCTCCACTGCTCCAATTCAAACAATCTGCCCCAATCCAATCCGTCCACTCCAGTGTGCCTCTCTCCAATCCAAAACAACACAGCCCACTTCAATCCAATCCAGCTCACCCCAATCCAATCCACCCCATTACATACCAATTCACCCACTTCAATCCATCCAGTCTAATCCAATCCACCCCACTCCTGTCCAGTTCAATTCACCCTACCCCAATCTACTCCACTCCATTGTACCCTAATAAAATCTACCTCACTACAATCTTCCCCACTGCAATCCAAAACAATCTGCCCCAGTCCAAACTGCCTCACTTCAAACTGCTCCACTCCAATCCATTTCAATCTGTGCCACTCTAATATGCCCCATTTTAATCCAAAACAATCTGCCCTACTCCAACCTGTCCCACTCCAGCCTGTCCCACTTCATTCCCAAACAACACAATCCAATCCAAAACAATCTGCCCCACTCCAATTTGCCCCACTAGCATCTAATCCACCGCACTCCAAACTAATACACCCAATTCCAATCCACCACAATGCACCCTACTACAAACCAGTCCACCCCACACTAATCCAATCTACCCCAATCCAGCCAAGTCCAATGTACCCCACTCCAATCAATACACCTCACCCCACTCCAATCCATCCCACCCAAACCCACTCAAATCCACTCTATTTCAACCCACTTCACTCCAGTCCAATCCATGCCATGCAGTCCAATTTACCCCACTCCAATCCAACCCACTCAAATCCATCCCACCCCACTTTAGCCCAACCCACCTTACTCCAATACAACCCACCCCACTCCAATCCACCCACCCCAATCCGCCCAACTCCAATCCTCCTCACTCCAATCCAATCCACCCAGACCACCCCAATCCATTCCACTCTGATACAATCTGCTTTAATCCACACCACACAGTCCAGTCTAGTCCACATTAATCCACCCTACTCTATTCCAATCCACCCGACTCCAAACCATCTGAATCTACCCCACTCCAATCCAGTCCACCCCTCTTCAATTAATGCAACCTACACCAATCCAATCTACCGCACACCAATCCAATCAACTCCACTCAACTCCAATCCACCCACTCCAACCCAATCCAACCCACTCAAATCCAATCCACCCCACTCCAGTCTAATCCATCACAATCCACTCCACTCCAATCCAACCCTCCCCACTTAAATGCACCCCAATACATCCACCCCACTCAATCCAATCCACCCCACCCTATCCTATCCACCTAGATCCAATCCACCACACTCAATCCAATCCATCACACACAAATCAATCTACCCCACCCATCACTAATCTACCCCACTCAATCCAATCCACCCCTCTCAATCCAATCCTCCCCAATCAATCCAATCCACCTCACTCCACTCGACTAAACTCCACTCCACCCCTCCCCAATCCAATCCACCCCAATACAATCAACCCCACTCCAGTCCACTCCACTCTAGTCCAATTCACCCCACGTCACCTCAATCCAACCCACTCCACCCCACCCCACCCCAAATCCAATCCTCTCCCTCCAGCCCACCATACTTCAATCCACCCCACCCCACCCCATTTCAATCCATTCCATGCAACTCCAATCCTCCCCACTCCAAATCACCCCACTCTACTCTAATCCAGCCCACTCTACCCCAATCCAATCCAATCCACCCCACCCCATCCAAGTTCAGTCTACTGCACTCCCATCCATCAAGCCTCTCCACTCTAGTTCACCCCACTCCAGTCCAATTCACCCCACACCAATCCACTCCACTCAAATCCAATCCACCCCACTACAATCCACTGCGCCCCAATTCAATCCACCCTACCCCGTCCCAGTTCAGTCCATCCCACTCCAATCCAATCCATCCACCCCACTCCAATCCATCCCACCTCAATGCAATCCAACCCACCCAGTTTCAATCCACCCCAAGCAATCCAGCCCAATCCAAATCAACACAGCCCACTCCAATGCAATCCACCCCACCAACTGCTATCCAGTCCATTCCACTGCAGCTCACCACACCCCAATCCAATCCACCCCACCCCACCCCACTCTGATCCAATTTATCCCACTCCAATCCAGTCCACCCCTCTCCAGTCCAATCCTCCCCCACTGCAATCCAGTAAATTCAATCCACCCCACTCCAGTCCAATGTAATCCATTTCACTCCACCCAACTCCAGTCCAATCCACACAACCCCAGTCCCATCACTCAAATCTAAACCACCCACCCCACACTAATCCACCCCACTCATTCCACTCTACTCCAATCCAATCCAATCCACCTCACTATCTCAATCCACTCCAACGCACTCCAACCTATTCCACCCCACTCCACTCTATGACACTCTCTGCCACTAAACCACTGAACTCTACTTTCCTCTACTCAACTCTAAGCAACAAATCCCCTTTACGACACTCTACACCCCCACTCCATTCTGTCACTCCATGCCACTTACTTTTAGCCATGCTCAACAGTGGCCACACGGTGTACAACATGGCAAAACACAGTGCCAAAGCCAATAGCTCTTGCATAGGCGAAACCTATTGGTTCTGCTAATGCTTGTTATATATTGGCAACTTGCCCTGTGTGATTTCTTGAAAATATAAATATATACTTTTCCTATTTCCAGAGGCATTCTCATCTACCATGTGTTACTGCAGTCCAACCAGAGCACAGATGTGCTTGTGGAAGACTTATTTGTTTGTCACACATGTGTGCAATTTAAAAGCACACCGTAGCATTCATATGCTATTTAAATTTTCATGCCATAGGTGCACTTAGGCACTACTTAAAATGCAGTTACCCGGAAATTACATATGACAAATCAAAAGTTTGAATGTACGGCATATGTTTTAAAGGGTAAGCATGGAGACTTCACTACAATTTAGGATGTAAAGTCCACAGAGTACTGAAGCCAGCAAAAATAGGGTGCAGAAAAAGGTGACATTTCTGATGTGGTCATGTAGAACAGGAAGTTTTGCCACTATATTTAAGATATACATCAGTAATTGTGGCTTACTATGATTAGACCAAACCACAGGGTCAGTAAAATACAAGGGTCAGCAGACTACCATCAGACTTATTTCAATGAAGATTTTTTTTAAAGCAGCCTGTTTGCCAATAAGACGTGG
This sequence comes from Pleurodeles waltl, assembly GCF_031143425.1. Taxonomy (NCBI): domain Eukaryota; kingdom Metazoa; phylum Chordata; class Amphibia; order Caudata; family Salamandridae; genus Pleurodeles; species Pleurodeles waltl. Next base: position 738,202,853 of record NC_090440.1, on the reverse strand, counting down.
TTCTGATTTATAAAACAAAAAAGAAAATCTTGTGTTGGATGTTTCACAGTTGTCAGTCAAGCCCTGAACAATTGCCTACTGCCACTGAAACATTTACAAATAATTGCAAAGGGGGAGGGGTTCAAAGAGGACTCTTTCCCTGTGGCAAATCAGTTACCATTCTAACTTGTAAGTCTGTAAATTTTCATTGGTTTGCAACCGGAACTACAGTTGCAAACCCTGGCTACATTGGATACAATCAGTATTTGTAACGGATAACCACAGTAAGACCCTTCCAAATATCAAACCTATACCCAGTTACAATTCCATGTTAGGAGTTGTCAAAACTTTATCTACTCCTAAATGGGGTTGGTAAATGCGAATAACCTTTCTTTGCTGCGTCAAACACCAATTCAAAGTGTTTGAAACCAGATAAAAGCTTTTGTACATCTCCCTAAGTCTCTTCTGCCCCACAAAAACAGAATTCCTGCGATTCACAAAGAATAACAAGCAACAACAAGCCCAAACATAGTTTAAGGATGTAAATCTGATGGATCTAAATGCCTCTTTTTATCTAATGCCAAGTAACTTTCCTTCACCATTAATACCAATGTCACTCTGAAGTAACACATTTCAGAGAAAACTAAAAATGGCTACTACTAGCCAATCTGCTAAAGATTGTGATTTGTTTTCTCTTAGATTGTTCCTTCAGAATTGCTGTTCAATCCCCCATATTTTCTCATCTGAGTGGACAGTGGCCTTCAAGATTCCACACTGCCCCCCACCTCCCTTTGTGGGCTGTGATCCTCATCTACCCCTTATTCAGGGTTTTAAGAAATATGACATCGCTCCCATCCGGGTGGTACTCCATTGACCCTTATTGCTCCCTTATATCTTTTCCAAAATCAGGGGCATCTTCTAGAGTTCCTAAACCCATTGTTTAATTTTTTTTTAAACATAATTAATAATGTCAATGATTATTTATTACTTCAATAATGGTATAATTTATTTTTACTTTTGGCTTATGTATCTTTATTTATGTATATTGACTGAGAAAACCACAGATAAAAATTGAACTATAGTATTGGGTCAAATGTTAAAAACTAATTAAATTCACCAGTTATAGTTACCAACACACAGCATAACTTATGTCACCTACCATGCTTTAAACGCCACTTTGCCAGTGGTGCAGAAAGAAAAGAGCTATCAAGAAAAAAACATGATGGGCTGCACAAGTTATGCAGGCTGATCATGTCCCAGGCCTTGTTCGAACCCCCTGCCAACCACCAACCCCTGTTGGATATGGCATTTGGCTGTGTGAACTGGAGGTTGGGCTCAGGGTCAGGTCATCACCAGATCCACTGCCAGAAGCCTTGTGTTTTCACACTTTAAAGTCCCTACCGCCTGTGTCCTTGAATCAAACTCTTGTTCTAGTGTATTCCCTTGCCTATGGATTTTGTTTCCACATGCAAAAGTTGCAACATAATCTATTATTGAATCATCACAAATTGACAATCAATTCCATCTATAATGGCAGCTTACATGGTTGCAATTGCTTTTTGATTCCAGAACAGTGTTCAGCTTCCTACATTTTTTCTGGTATCAGGCTTGAGTTTTCCATTTTCTGTGCCTCTGTGTACCACAAAATACTCTTCTGGGTCCACACACCCTTAAGGGTAGCCCTCATGGCTGGGAAATTATTTTTTATAGCATAGAAAAATGCAAATCTGAATTTTTAGACCTTCAAGCCTCAGGGTGATCATCCCCCCAAACTTTATGACTTCTCCCTCTTATTTTAGTGAAATAATTTTTGTTGGCTTTAGGACTCTGTGCACTTTACCACTACTGACCAGTGCTGAAATTGCAGTGTTTGCTACCTAAAGCATTGTAAAATATTCCTACACTTGAATGGCATTTTCAAATTACCTATTTGACGCTAGTAAAATGATATACCATATACCCAGGGCATGTAAATAAAATGCTGCTTATGCTTATTGTGCCGATCACTTAGGTAATCCCTTAAAACATGTCCCATGCCTGGTTTTGCAGCCTGAATGCAGTTTTAAATTGCCAATTCAACTTGGCAATATGACACCCTTTCCAAGACTTAAACTCCCTATTTATTGCATAGACGTCACCCTAAAGTAAGCCCTAGGAAACCCATAAGGTGCATTATAATTAAAAGGGTGGGCATGTACATTTAAGTTTTACGTGTCCTGGTACTGAAAAACTCCTAAATACATTTTCCACTACTGTGAGGCCTAACTCTCCCATAGGATAACATTGGGTTGTACTACCAAGTTTAATAAGTGCTAATCTGGGGACTTTGGGGACAGGAAAACATTTCATGTTTGGTGTTTGAGAAATTGTAATTTAAAACCCTCTTTGCTGGTACAGTTGGATTTTAATTTCCGTTATGAAAAAGGTCACTTTTCGAAAGTTGGAGTGTAGTTATCAGCTGAACTTTGTTATTCCTCCCAGACAGTCACACAATTGTGGGATTAGGTGTTCTTGGGTGGGTTATCACTGGGAGAATGGGGGTGGGGGGGTGGAGGCAAAGCTGAGCACAACTCCACTGGCAACTGAATAGGATGTGCTCCGCCTTCACAAAAATAATTTGTCATCCCTGCATTATGCACAGCCAGAAGCCAGGGCAGGCGAAGCAGGAACCTTTGAGCACTTCAAAGGTAATCTACTAGAAATTTTTCCAACTTCAAAGGAAGCACCCGGTATAACAATAGCCTGCTCAGACCCACTCTATAGTTCACTTACTGGAGCTGCAAAAGGACCTTCAGAAGACTGCCTGCTGCTGTGGTCTGCTCTGTATTTCAGGGGACTGCTTTGCTGCACTTGAAAGGACTACCTTGCTACCTAAAGGCTGTTTTGAAACATCAGGGGCCTGCCCAGGTGCTTGAGCTATGTTCCACTTCTTGAACCCAGGGCTACTAGAGTGACTCCAAGGGCTAGTTGGCTAGTCTCTTGATCAGAGCCTCAGAGACAGAAATGGTTGAAACTATCTTGAACCTGCATCTGGACCCAGCTTGACTGAGTTCTAATTTCCCAACAGGTGCCCCTCTAGTCCTGGGCCCTTGGTGGTGGTGATGTTAAAGGTGCACAAATAGCCAAAATCCAAAACTTGGAACTTAGAAAATGTTTGGCCAAAAACTGCTCTGAGAACTGAGAAGAGACAGGGTCCAACCTGCTCGTCTGTCCTCCCAAGGTGCATTGCTGATCAGACTGACTTTGCAGCAGCTTCTGCTATGTTCTCCCCAGCTGCAATCTAGTTCAGTGTTCTTCGCCAAAGGGGTATCTGCCCTTGAGGGACTCTTGTAGGCTAGAGCATCCAAGCTCATCGCACTGGAGATTTTCAACTTCCAAAAAGAGAATATGGCCCTCATTACAACATTGGCGGTAAAAGCCACTTACCGCCATGCAGAAGACCGCCAACACACCGCCGCGGCCACGGAAATCCGCCACAGCTATTATGACCCACAGCACGGAATCTGCCAAAATTCAGACACCCACACAAGTCCGCCACACCAGAGGTCAATGATAAACTGGCGAAAACAAAACCTCCACCGTCACGCCAACAGAAATACGCCCACAATATCACAACACACGAATCCACCTGGCGGTCTTTCAACCGCGGTATTCCATTGGCGGTACACACCACTGCGCTCAAAATACACACACACGTACAAAACACAGCCACATTGGACAAATCGAAATACACACACCTGATACACATACACACACCACTCCCTCACACCCAATACAATATAAAACACACACCCACATCACCCACAAGCCCCTACAACAACAATTGAGAAAGAAGCACAGAGAGAGACACCACCATCAACAATACTAGCATCCACAGGCACACAACACCATCACCCACATAACTTCCACGCACCTCACACAACACCCCACTACATATCAGCACACTTATCTCCACACACACCAGAACCAGTGGAGACTGTCATCCACTTGAGAGACTGTAGCTTTGCACTCCCCAGGATGGCACAGTGGGCAACCCACCCACTGTATAGACTTGAGAGACTGTGGCTTTGCACTTCCCAGGATTGAACAGTGGGCAACCCACCCACTGTAGAGACTTGAAAGACTGTGGCTTTGCACTCCCCAGGATGGAACAGTGAGCAACCCACCCACTGTTTAGACTTGAGAGACTGTGGCTTCGCACTCCCCAGGATGGCACAGTGGGCAACCCACCCACTATATAGACTTGAGAGACTGTGGCTTTGCACTCCCCAGGATTGAACAGTGGGCAACCCACCCACTGTAGAGACTTGAGAGACTGTGGCTTTGCACTCCCCAGGATGGAATAGTGGGCAACCCACCCACTGTATAGACTTGATAGACTGTGGCTTTGCACTCCCCAGGATGGCACAGTTGTCAACCCACCCACTGTATAGACTTGAGAGACTGTGGCTTTGCACTCCCCAGGATTGAACAGTGGGCAACCCACCCACAGGTAGAGACTTGAGAGACTGTGGCTTTGCACTCCCCAGGATGGAACAGTGGTCATGCGGCCCCCTCGTGGATTTGGCATCGTGCACTCCACCGGCTGAGGTGCCCCCCTTCCCCTCTCCCTGAGATGCCTGTTTTCTTGCTCTCTGATGCCCCTGAAGTGTTCTCTCCGTCATGGTCGGGGATCTTGTGTGGATCTTTTGTGGATCTTGTGTGGGCCCAGTGTTCCACAGACTTCATTGGAGCACCACCTGGACTACTAAGCTTGGTGTATATTTGGTTTATGGTGAATATATATATATTTGCTTACTTGATTTTAATATATTACAATGGTTACACTAATTTCCTTTTGTCTTTGCATTCTTCCGGTGGGGTTGGGGGGTGTAACTATAATGTATAATTATGTATTAGTGTGTGTGTTGTAGTGGGTGAGGGTGGGGGTGGGGGTGTTGCGTGTGTGTGTCCCTGTTTTTCCCTCCCCCTCCCTTGTGTCGTAGGTGCATTACTCACCACTGTCTTCGCCGCCGGCGTTCGTGCTCCTGGTAGAGGAGCAAGAAGATGAGGGCTGGCAGGATGTGCAGCTCGGGTTCCATGGCGTCCGGATTCCTCGTGGGGTATGTAGAGGTGAGCGTTTTCCCTTTGAAGTCCTGTTCCCGCCGTGTTTTTGTCCGCGGGGAATCCGCCCCAGAAAAGGTGATGGATTGGTAGGTTGTGATACTGTGGGCGGTACATTGTCTTCCGCCTGTCTGTTGGCGGTGACCGCCCAGCTGTTTGTCTGTACCACTGTGGCGGTCGGTGTGTTAAAGTGTCTGTCTTTGTTGGCGGTTTCCGCCACGGTCGTAATTCAATTTTCTTTACCGCCGGCCTGTTGGTGGTCTTACCGCCACTTTAACACCATCCGCCAGGGTTGTAATGACCACCTATGTCTGCACATAGAAATTTTCACTGCATACTCATCTAGCAGCTCCCTGACGACAATGCCTCCTCCTCAGACACTGCCAGCGGCCGCTTGCCCCACTCAACTCTACCTTCTCAAACAACTTTTTATTCTAATTCTTCTAATTCCAAAGGTAAATTCCAGCCAAGCCCAATCCACTTTTTGTATTTGACTCGTGCTTCATTGCATTTGGCCATATGTTCCAACTTTGACCCAATCTAATGAGTCTAGATGTCTACGGTTGGTGCTTTGATCTTTAAGGTGCTGTTTTTATCTTAAACTTTAAAAATTCATAACTCCGGTTCTATTGATTACATTTTTTCTGTTTTATTTTCAAATGATACATTAAAATGTAGTCTATCTTTCTAAATTGGTGTTGAATTTTCCTTGTATTGTATTTTCACTTTATTACAGTTTGTGCACTGCATACAAATTTGCATGTTGCCTCTAACGTAAGCCTGGTAACTTTTTGCCAAGCTACTAGAGGGTTAAATACAGGTTAATTTAGTGATTTGTGGTGCACCTTTAGAGGAATTGAGGCTGCTGCATGAGCAGGGTTCACACTCCACTTACCCAACAACCCCATTTCTCACAAGAATCCATTTGCAAATTTAAATAAGGCAGGAAAAATGTGTTCAAAGCATGGAAAAAACATTTTCAGAGCATTCTCCAGCCTATATGTCCACAAATTCTAAATGTGATTGACTGGAGTTGTGAATCATGATTTACAATTTTAAATGGCACTGATGTACAAAAGTGTTATGCTTTGAAACCCACTCAGCATGATATCTAAACACTTAAATCTCACAAACTACTAATCAGATGTACACCAAGTCCTCAAAGTCACACTTTCACATTACATTTATACATTTTTTGCCAAGCTTGGTTTAAATCCATTCAGTGGCATGACCTGTATGCGCAAAAGAAATTGCCTGAGGGAGCTAAAATGAGAAAACACATTGATTTTCACCCCCCTTTTTCACATGTCCCTTTTGTAACCTTTTTCCCTGAATGTATCATAATGAAAATTGTCATAAGTGATAATTGTTTAACTGTATGAAATGAGGACTCATACTATTTAAAAAAAAAACATATTTATCCTTTCAATTTTTTAAGAAACAACTATAAAATTCACTGAAAAAGCCAGTTAGAAATTGAGTTTTGATTCTGGTTCTGGTTCAGACTTCTAAAACTACTGAAATTTGTCAATTATGGTGACATTATTGATGACAATGTTTCAGACTCAGACTCATGTTAGCATAGACACACACTAAAAGCCACTCACACAAAGGGACAAATATTTGCAGACAACCACTTACTCAGACAGCCATTCACAAAGACAGGAGGACAGTGCCAGATTTAGCGCCACACTTAGGAAAGCCATTTGCAGAGCAACGCTTTCTCTGACGCAGAATCACACTGGCACAGAGACAATCAGAAGCACATATAGGAACACATATTAGCTAAACCCCATTCATTCTAGCACCCACAACCAAACTTAGAGGTACAGCAATAAAGACAGAGGTGAACTTACGTACCCTATATGCTCAACGCCAGAGACTCAGACAGAGACAAACATTTGCATGGAGACACAGTGTGTGGCATGTTCTGAGGCCCACATTTGTACAGCACTACTCACCTGGATACAGATACAAATAACAAGAGGAAAGACCACAAATTAGCATCAACATAATTAAACTGTAGGGGAAAAATAAAAGTAAGAGACAAGCACTCTAAAACTCATTTAGAAACTATGGGCATTACTGCAACTTTGACTGCGGGAATTACTCCGTCACAAATGTGAGGGATATCCCACCTGCTATTTCACAAGTTTCTTAGAATATAATGGAACTTGTAATATGGCGGGTGGGATAACCATCACATTTGTGATGGAGTAATCCCCTCCGCCAAGGTTGTAATCAGGCCCAAAGTCATAAAGACTTATTGGATATACAATGAATAAATCATACATTATAAATTACACTGATAACCACACACAGGACACATAACAGTTACCACTAGGTAGTTTTAGTTAGGACCTAGTTTATACTAGTTTCCATAGAAATGCATTTTTGTTTTGCTAATAACTTTGGTGCTGCTTGCCAAATCTTTACTAAGCTTTCCAAAAAACTTTCACACTCACATTAGCTGCTGTCTGGAAAGTTTCAGGGTGATCCGTCCAGGGGGATAAGAAAAAGGAGGGGGGTCCCAAAGCGCATTTTCCCCATTCATTTTTCCATAGGGATTGAACGGTGATAGTGCCAAATCTACTGGATGGAATTACATCAAATTTGGCAGAAAGCAAGCTATTGGTCCAGAAAGAGCCATTTTTGTTGTTTGGTGTAAATTCCTTCAGTAGTTTTTGAGAAATCTAAGGACATCCAAATATAGGGATGCAAAGGATTCACCACCCATCCCCATCTCGTGCTGAGATCTGATTGGCTGACAACACTTCAACAAGGAAGTGTTGGCAGCCATGTTGGGACTCAGCTTGAGCCGAGTCTCAGACACAAATGTAAAAAGAAAAGAAGGGGTCAGGGTAGAGTTACCCTGACCACTTACCTCTGGCAATGGGGTCCTAAAGGGTCTCCTCAAGGGCTAAAAAGCATTTTTTTTTTATTATGACAGGAATCGTGGTAGATCTGTGGATCCACAGTAAATTAAATTAAAAAACAAAACACAGGCTCCAGTGCTTGTTCTTTTTCAATCCCCCAGGTGGGCCATGGGGGCATTTTTATGATAAGGCAGGGGTGGTGCCCAGCCCCCTCCCACTCCCCCGGGGACCACCACTTCCCTGGGACTATATTTAAATTATGTGGGTGAGACTTGTCGGCATCCCCCACAGCCCAGGAGACTGCCACCTCCCCACGGCTTCAAACAATATTAATGCAGGGGGGCTATATTTGAATAATACATGGGGGCACCCTGCCCCCCGCAGCCCAGGGACCACCACCTCCCCAGGGTGATGATCTACATTAATGCTGGAGGAGCATGTGTTCCTACAGCAGCCCCGGGACCAATACCTCCCTGGGGCTCTAATAATAAAGTAAAGGGAGTCCGTTTTGGACCACTTAAGCCCCAGGGAGTACCACCTCTTGAGGCTTCTTCTATGTTGGAGAGGGGCTTTGTGGCCCCTCTTGTAGAGCTACTGATGGCCCTGGGGACCTCCGCCCCCTAGGGCCCTCTCCTGCTATGTCCCAGGGTGACCACACCCAGGACATAGCTGTTTGCTGTAGTTTGGCTGCAGCTTTGACAGCTGCAGCCAAGTCACAGTAAACAAACTCCGCTTTTATCTCTCCGCTTTTATCAGGTATGCATGCAGAGAACAGAGATGAAAGCATTGGTCCAGCAACCATGTAGCTGCTGTTAAAACCAGATGCCTGCTTGCTGGAGCAATGGGACAATCAGGTAGGCCTTGAGGCTCCCCTCATGGTCCCAGATAGCCCATAAGGGCATTTGCTAAACTAAATAAATATTATAGTCACGAACCGTGGGAGAGGCCTTGAGTTTCGCCTCGCAGTCCCAGGTAGCCTATTAGGGCATATTACTAAATAAGTAAATAAGTATAGTCAGGGACCACGGAGGAGGCCTTGAAGCGAAAAAAAAAGAAAAAGAAAACCTGAATAGCTCAACTGTGAAGGTCGCATAACCTTCCCATTGAGGGTGAGAGACCAGATGTGTTCCTGATCATTTCCCTCGTTCATTTCTTTTAACTGTGTGTAAGGCTCATACTGAAACATGACCTTACTCTTTTTAATTACAAATACACTTTTCTTTTCAAAATGTGGAGAAATATCTTATTCAATGTATATCATACATCAAAGCCTCTCTTTTTCCCTCTCACTCTCTTTCAATCTCTTTCCCCTACTCACACACCCACTCATACCCTTATGAACCCACTCACATACCTACTCAGACCCTTATGCACTGACTCACATAACCACTCATACACCCACTCACAGATCCACTCAGACCCTTGTGCACTCACTCACAGCCTCAGTCAGACCCTCACACACCCGCTTACAGACAAACACAGGCAGTTGAACACCCACTCAGACCCACTCACACTCTCACACACCGACTCACAGACCCACTCACACCCTCATGCACCCACTCATAGACCTGCACATATACTGGCAACCCCCGCTGTAATATGGGCTGCTTATATGGGATAGGCCGAAGACTGTGTGTGGCAGTGGTTGGATTAACATATAGTAATAAAAAAAAACATACATTAAAAATAACAATAGAAGTTCACTAGAAAAACAAAATGTTACCGAGACGTTATAGTTAGGAAATAAAAGTTAAAAAAAACCATAGAAATTCACTTAAAAAAAACAAAGGTTACAGAGGCATTATAGTAAGGCTCATGTTTTAAACGTACAAAACCATAGAAATTCACCATTTATAGTTAGAGATACATCAAGTACCTATAACTTGTCCCCTGAGGTAACTATAACTCACACCGTGGCCATGCACTGCCTTGCCCTGGGGCCAACCCCCTATAACCACCCAACCTTGCACTGTGCACAGCCAAAGGCCAATCATGGTAAGGCTTTGCTGCAGGACCTGACCCGTGCCAGTCCCTGCGGCTAACCACCCAACCCCACTTTGTGCATGACCTTTGAGCATGTGCACCTGGAGTTGGTCTCAGGTCTGTATGGCCCTCCCCTGGTCGATTTTGGCTGCAGGGACACTATTCCTCCGGCCCGGCCCACTAAATTTTTTTGGCGGGAGGGGACCATGCATGCCCCCTCTCCCAGCTGATTTTGGCCCCAGGAACCCCTTCCCCTGGGGCACAGTGTTCATATATGTATTATTTTGGGAGGGCTGCATGTCCCACCTCCCCTGGCTGATTCTGGCCCCGGGGACCTATTACCTGGGGCCTGGTCTTCTAAAAATTATTTTTGAGGGGGGAGGCTACACGGCCCCCATCCCCTGGCGGATTTAGGTCCTGGGGAACCCATTCTTCAGCGCCTGGTGTTAATTTATTTTGGGCGGGTAGGAGGGCTTAGTGGCCCTCCTCCCCCGGTTGATCCCAGCCCCAGGGACACCATCCCCCAGGCCTGGCATAAACATTTTATTTTTGGGGGGTACCGTGCGTCCCCCCTCCTCAGGCTGATCTTGGCCCCAAGGACCCAATCCCCCAGGAGCCCCGCCATGTCACCGTGGTGCCCCCAGGGCACACAGTCATCACCATTGGGGTCCATGGGGGGCCTGAAGGCTCCCTCAGTCCCAGTCGGCTCCCCACCTACTGAGGGGGCAGGCATTGCTGTCACAGATAGGGAGCTGCTAAACATGCAGCTCGCTGTCTGTGAGAGCAATAGTTTCCTCTGCTTCCCTGCCTGCATCGCTGCTGGAAGCCCCCCCACATTTATTAGATGTTAGTCCCGGGGAGGTGGTGGTCCCTAGGGCTGTCGGGTGTGGGCCCCTGCATTTGATTGTATCTTCGGTCCCAGGGAGGTGGTGTTTTCTGGGGCTGCAGTGGGGGGGCAGGCGCTCCCCCACAATTACTTAGATGTTAGCCCTGGGGAGGGGGTGGTCCCTGGGGCTAAGGGTGGGGCTGGGCAGCCCCAACATTTAATAATGTTTGGCCCAGAGGAGGGGGAGGTCCCCTTGGCTGTGCTGGGGCTGGGCAGCCCCCTGCATCTGATTATATGTTCTGCCCTGGGGAGGTGGTCGTCCCTGGGACTTTGGCGGGGGCTGGAAAGCCCCAACATTTAATACTGTTTGGCCCCGGGGAGGTGGCAGACCCCTGAGCTGTGGTGGGGCTTGGCAATCCCCTGCATATGATTATGGGGGTCATTCTGACCCTGGCGGTCCGAGACCGCCAGGGCAAGAATGACGGAAGCACCGCCAACAGGCTGGCGGTGCTTCCTTCTCCATTCCGACCGCGGCGGTAGAGCCGCGGTCGGAAAACCGGGGCCGGCAGTTTTCCGCCATTTCTGCCCCGGCTAGGATAATCCGCCAGGGCAGCGCTGCCCTGGGGATTATGACCCCCTTACCGCCAGCCTGTTTCTGGCGGTTTTCACCGCCAGGAAGAGGCTGGCGGTAAGGGGTGTCTTGGGGCCCCTGGGGGCCCCTGCACTGCCCATGGCACTGGCATGGGCAGTGCAGGGGCCCCCTAATAGGGCCCCGGCCAGCTTTTCACTGTCTGCCTAGCAGACAGTGAAAAGCGCGACGGGTGCAACTGCACCCGTCGCACGGCCGCAACACCGCCGGCTCCATTCGGAGCCGGCTTCTGTGTTGCGGCCTCATTCTCGCTGGGCCGGCGGGCGCTAACTTGGTTAGCGCACGCCGGCCCAGCGGGAATGTTGGAATGGGGGCCGCGTGAGCCAAGGTCGGAATGACCCCCTATATCTTCTGCCCTGGGGAGGTGGTGGTCCCTGGGGCCTCAGGAGGGCTTAGCAGCCCCCCACATTTAATACTGTTTGGCCCCAGGAAGGTGGCGGTCCCCTTCATTTAAAATTTCAATGCCCCCGGAACCTGGCACACCCGGGGACTGTTTACAAAACAATCACAGGAGCCTGAGCTTGTTTTTTTAAAAACAATTTGCCAGATCCACTGTGACTCCTGCTGAAAATACAAAACACATACCAACACATATATAAATGTATATAAACATACACACACACATGAACTCATATAGGTGCACACATAGTCACACTATAGCAAAATATTAATCATTAGTTACATATTTAACACATACAATAGAATACACTACATTTGACCTTAACATTAAGAACCTCAAAGAGTCACAAACTTAGATTATATATGTCTATTATAGAGAGCGGGAGTTTTATAAAATGTAATAATAGTTGTTCGTCTAGCTACATCAAAGTACAGAAAATGTAAAAAACTGAAGCACTGAAGAAAGGGCATAATACAAATGCTTTCCTCTGTGCCTCTCTCTATACCTCTACTTCTTTTAGTGACTTGCTGTGTCACTGGACTAATACTAGGATGTATAACTGTATGCATCTGTATACAATTTACATTGAGAAGGCACCTAAAAGTATCTTATGCCCTATCTCTCTGTGTGCCTCAATAAAGACAAAAACAAAATTATGAAAAAGCAGCACTACAGATAAAATACACACCAATGTAATTTTCATAGAGTACTATGAGACCATGAAGTGTCTTTTATTAAACTAGACCACAAGCAATACCACAATAAATAAAAAATAAAAAATAAGCAACCGGTTTTGTACTTTGGTTCTCCAGTGTCCATCTAGGTAACACTGAGAAGGTATTCTATTGGAATACCCTAAAGAATCTAGAGGGGAATGCAAGAGAGAAGATGGTTCACAGATGGCTGGCTGGCAGCTCCCTTCTTGTTATCGATAGACTTGACTGAATTAAAGGGTCATCTAATGACCATCTTTTTGAGAGTGGTTCTTTCACTGGAAACAAGGAGAAGGCAAACCACTTCAGGTAGGAGAGCGCCCGTCCAGAGGCTAGCTGTGGCAGCAGAACATTTTGATAGTCAAAGAGGTGATGTGCATGGAAACTGGTGGTATGTGGTGCGTGCTTTGGAAAGGACAGCAGATATCAAGGACTGCCAGCTAGGCCGGTGCCAACTATCGAGAAATTGAGGCCTAACACAGGTACAGGCCATGTTGCCAGTAAGCTGAAGGCAGATCAGCTGCTGTTGGGTTTGCGCATGAGAGCAAACTGTCTGCAAGAGTAATCCGGTGCGTAATAGCAACTCAGCATTGCTGAGCAATGTCCCCACATGCTTCAAGCCAAGTGCGCTGTTATTGTTGTTTAGCTACTCCAGTACCGTATGCATACAGCAAACTCAACCACTTTTCTCCAGAGCTTTTCAATAACTGCGCTGAACAAATAACTTTCAAATGTATTGCACAAGGGACATTCCCTGAAGCAAAATGTATTTGCTAACACTTCAATTAAGTTGACTTTAGATAATTTATTTCTGCCTTAATCCATTATAGCAACCTCCAAGTACACACTCACTCACTGAATACTTTTTTTAAATGTCAAGAGAAAGAAAAGAAACAACATTTTCTTCAAGAAAGAATAACGTATCGAATGGAAAAATCACTATGGGCCTCATTACGAGTCTGGCCGTCCATGGACCACCAGACTCGCGGTGACACTCACACCGCCGCTGACATGCGTGGTCCAACCGCCATATTATGACCCTGGCAGAGCCGCCACAGTCTGACCGCCGGCACAACTAGGTTGCTGCCAGTTGATGTCCTGGTGGTGCTGGCGGTCTCAATCTGCCAGGATTACGACCCGCGTTTCCGTCAGCCTTTTCATGGCGGTCCCACTGCCATCCAAAGGCTGGCAGAAAGGGGCTGCCGGGCGTCCCGTACACTGCCCATTCACTTAGCATGGGCAGTGCAGGGGCCCCTATGGACAGCCAAAGCACGCTTTTCACTACCTGAATTACGGGCAGTGAAAAGCGCGATGGGTGCTGTTTTACCGGACGCACCGCAACATTGCTGTTGGCTCTATTACAAGCCGGTGTCAATGTTGTGGTGTGTTTCCTGCTGGGCTGGCGGGTGGAAAAGTAGGAAACTCGTATTAGGCATTAGGGAGAGAAGGCCACATAGGCAGTCATCCCGACACAGGTCTTTGGGCCCGCCAAAGTCATAACAAGGGCCAATGTGTTACAAATGTGGTTTGAAAGGAGATGTCGCAACTGACGCTAGTTCTAAATCAGAAGATATGCCAGAAGAATTTCTGTTACAAGTGGATGAAGTTGGGAGCTCCGATGATAAAGACCACCCATTTTGCAATATCTCAATTGATGGGGTGTAAGTGTGAGGTATAGCAGACTCTGTAGCTCATTAGACATTGATCGTGGTAAGTTTCCTGGTTAGGAATTGTGTGTTACAGACATAAAGTTAGTGGCTCATGGGAATAAACCAATTGATTTGGTGGGCTAGTATGAATGTACACTGGAATTTCAATGTGTCAAAACCAATTCCAAGGCATATATTGCCAGAGATGGTTCTTGTCTGCTGGGTTAGCCACATCAGAGAGATCTGTTAATAAAAGTAGATCCTAACCACCCAGACCAGGTTTACGGCACACTGGCAGATGTTAAAGCAGCTAACAAAATTTATGAGAGGAGAAATTTCCAGGGGTCTTCAGGCTTACGTAAGGGGTTTGCACACAAAATTGTATTAAAGGATTGAGCGTGCCCTATGGCGCATAAGCCCCACACTGCGCCTTTGGTGTTGAGAGAGTTTGCTGTGGGAACTACAAAGATTATGCAAGGTGGACATTATTGAGGCTACTGAAGCCTCCAAGTGGTTGGCCCCGGCTGTTTTGGCGAGAAAGGGCAATGGGAAGATAAGTTTATGTATTAATGTTTGTGATCTAATTAAGGCCAATTTGGTGGATCGCCACACCCTGCCCAACATTGGTGATATGTTGTCGGCAATTAAAGGGGCTACTTTTTTGCTCCACACTAGATTTGTCATCAGCATATCATCAGATTTCTTTATATCCAGAGTTTAGTCCCCTTACATCATTTAGTACACTGGAAGAGGCCTATTGATTCAAACATTTGCAATTTGGGCTGGTATCAGATATGTTCCAGAGAGCTATGCACCAGACTTCCTAGTCTAGAAAAAAGAAAGAGACATATTTCCAAGATGATATCACAGTGTTTAGTGACAATGAGAGTGAGAATGAGCATAAGAAGGTATTACATTTTGTGCTGGGAACTCTGCAGGAGTATGGCTTAATCATCAGGCTGGACAAATGTAAAATTAGAGTGAGAGGGGTTGAATACTTAGGTCACTGACTGGACGAGCAGGGAGTGATGCCGAAGCTGAAGTAGTTCCAGGCTATGACCCATCACCACAGAATGAGGACCAACTGTGTTCATTCTTAGGTTTAGCAGAATACTCTTCCCGGTTTGTCCACATTTTTGCAGATAGACCTAGATGCATGCAGAAAGGTAAAGAATGGCAAGTTTAAGTGGAGTGAAGAGTGTGAAAGTGAGTTTGTATAGTTGAAGAAGAGTGTAGCAATGGGCCCAGCAAAATCTTTTTCCACATGTGACAAGAGCATAATTTGCACTGATGCTAGCAGTGTGGACTTTGACGTGGTCTTAATACAGTACAGGGATGGCTGGGAGATAACTAGTGCGTACGCTTCATGACCTTTGAGAGGGGACGAGTTGTCATGTTCCACAGTTGAGAAAGAGGGTTTGACATATTGATGGGGTGTGAATCACTTCAGGAAGTTTGTTTGGGGAATGGACTTTATTATTCATTGAGATCATCGGCCTCTGGTGGAGGTTTTCACAAGTAAAGGTTCAGGCTAGGCCTCATCTAGGATCACGCACTGGGTTTTGAAATTGTTTAAATTCATCTTCAGCACAGAATTTGTTCTGGGCAAGAAAAATGTGGTGGCTGATTGCCTGTTAAGACTAGGATTAGATAATCTGGGTGAGGTCGGTGATGGTGAGGAAGAGTGGCTTGTGGCAAATGTATGTGCTCTCATGAAGGGACTTATATCAAATTATGAATTGGTCAAGGCAGTGAAAGAGGATGGCATTTTGTAAGAAGTCAAAACATATGACAAGAGGTCGGCTAGCTAAACGGAAGATGTATGATAGAGTGGACTACTTCCGCACCATGAGTGTGGAATTGTCTGTGGTCGGGGAGATGATATTGAGAGGAGAACTTTTGGTTGTACCCGAAGTATTAAGAAGCCATATATTGAGATTGGCCCTTGAAGGGCACCCAGGCCGAGTGCAACCTAGCGTAGGGTGAGAATGGAATATTGGTGGCCAGGATTAGACAGAGATGTGGAAAGCACGTTTAGAGAATGTGTGCCATTTGTTGGGAGTCGTAAATCACAAAGGTGGAGTATCAGATAGTAGAGACTGAAAAAATGGATACTGCATGGAAAAATGTTGGTTTAGACTTTTCTGGTCCCTATACGGTTTTCGGGAACTGTCCTAAATATGCCTTGGCAGCCACTGAGTGAACTATTTTTCAGGGTGACTAGAAGTTAGATTTACTGATTATGTGACCATACAGGATGTTATCAGAGTTTTGGAAGAGCTGTGAGAAAAAGAGGAGATACCTTAGTGTGTTGTGACTGACAATAGAGCACAGATTATACCCCATGAGATGAAGGGTTTTAAAAAAAACAATGTTGTGGAGCATATAAGATCATCCATGTATTACCCCCAGAGCAATGGTCTCAATGAGAGATGGAATAGAACGCTAAAGGAGGGTTTACAATTGGCGTTGAATCAAGGTAACCAGTGGAGGTGTGGCATTTGGAAATTGATGTGGGCATATCTCACCACACTTAACACTTAACAGCGTCACAGGAAAAAGTACCTTCTGAAGTTCTGCATGGAAGAAAAGCAAGAGATATGATTTGCAAGGTTGAAGAAAAAAGAAAATATGCAGATGACTTGTTAGGAAGGTCGACAGGTACCATGGAGAGATTCACAGAAGCAGAATAGGTGCGTGTACGGAAGAGGCAGAATGAAGACAAAGGTTTAGCAAGGTTTTCAGAGCCATTGCAAGTGAAGAAAGTGTATCCCTACTCTGTCTTATGGAGTGATGGGAATGTGTGGAACTATAAAAAAGTGGTGAATGTTTCTGACTGTGTGTTGAAGGTGATGGTCAATGGAAGGGATGGACCTTAGTCTGAAGGAAGTGAGCTGCATTGGAAGCATGATAGAGTCATGGAAGGATCATGCGGACACCTGCCTGGCATTATGATTATGTGGTGGGTTAAGCCTTAGTGTTTATGTTTTATGCAGCAACTTCTTGTTTTTTACCTGCTATTAGGTTTCTGTGTGTATTATATCTTGATTTCTTTCTTTAATTTAAGATTTTTCACTAAAAAAACAAAGGTTACAGGGTTAGGTTCTGAATTTACTTGCACAAAACCTTAGAAATTCAGCAGTTATCATTTGAGCCATTTCAAGTAACTACAACTCACACCCTAAGGTAACTTTAACTCATGCCCTCTCCATGCACATTTTTCTGATCAATAGTTTTATTGTAAATGTTGCTTTGAGACTATCAAAGATGCCATAGAACGTGTCATCAGGGATTTAAAATGTGGAGTAATTACCTACGCATGGCGAAAGACCTGGTTATAGTTACCTTAGGGCGTGAGTTATAGTTACTTGAAATAAGGGGGCCTATCAAAAACAAACATGGGCTTGTTTTAAAAAAAGAAAATGCCAAGACTTTGCAAGTATCGTGATTTTGTGATAAAAAACAATTTAAAAAAATGCGTTTCTGCTTTGGTGGGGGTTGTCCTTCTGGGATTCCCCCCACCAGAGCTAAGGGGTCAGGGTGGTCCCATTTTAACTTCTATTTTACTTTGTAGTGTGACTCTGCTGAAGCCCAGTCCCAAGATGGCTGTCAACACTTCTTGGTTTGAAGTGTTGGCAGCCAATGAGAGCTGTGCATTTCCCTGCATGATCTCATATTTGGTTGCAAATGCTTCACTCTGGATTTCCCTAAATTGCTCAAAACCTACTTAACCCCTTCGCTGCCAGGCCTTTTCCCCCTCAGGTGCCAGGCCTTTTTTTGGCTACTTGGGGCAGGGTGCGCTTAGGCCCTCATAATTTTTTGTCCACATAAGCTACCCATGCCAAATTTGCGTACTTTTTTTCCAACATCCTAGGAATTCTAGAGGTACCCAGACTTTGTGGGTTCCCCTAAAGGAGACCAAGAAATTAGCCAAAATACAGTGAACATTTTGTTTTTTGAAAATAAATGGGAACAAAAGGGCTGCAGAAGAAGGCATGTGTTTTTCCCCCTGAAATTGGCACCAACAAGGAGTTTGCAGTGCTAAAATCACCAGCTTCCCAGATTTTAGGAACAGGTAGACTTGAATCAGAAAACCCAATTTTTCAACACAATTTTGGCATTTAACTGGGACATACACCATTTTTATGATTTTTTGTGCTTTCAGCCTCCTTCCAGTCAGTGACAGAAATGGGTATGAAACCAATGCTGAATCCCAGAAACCTAAACATTTCTGAAAAGTAGACAAAATTCTGAATTCAGCAATGGGTAATTTGTGTAGATCCTACAAGGTTTTCCTACAGAAAATAACAACTGAAATAAAACAATATTGAAATTGAGGTGAAAAAAAACAGCAATTTTTCTCTACGTTTTACTCTGTAATTTGTTCCTGCAATGTCAGATTTTTTAAAGCAATATACAGATATATCTGCTGGACTCTTCTGGTTGCGGGGATATATAGCGCTTGTAGGTTCATCAAGAACCCTAGGTACCCAGAGCCAGTGAGTTTTCATTCTATACCGGGTATACAGCTATTCATTTGCTGAAATATAAAGAGTGAAAAATAGGTATCAATAAAACCTTTGTATTTTCAAAATGGGCACAAGATAAGGTCTTGCAGAGCAGTGGTCATTTGCACATCTCTGAATTCTGGGGTGCTGTTATGCCTTTAATTGTTTTTGACCAATGACTTTGTGTTTCACCACTGCGCATATTAGTTGTTCAATGTTCACCAGTAGCACATTACATGTTGTACAGTTTAGCTGTCTATTGGCTTTAACATGGCATTAGACATTACATTCTGTATTCAGTTTAGCTGCCTATTGGCTTTAACAGCAATGGGTAATTTGTGTAGATCCTACAAGGGTTTCCTACAGAAAATAACAACCAAAATAATATTGAAATTGAGGTGAAAAAATCCAGCCATTTTTCTCTACGTTTTACTCTGCAATTTGTTCCTGCAATGTCAGATTTTTAAAAGCAATATACCGATATATCTGCTGGACTCTTCTGGTTGCGAGGATATATAGCGCTTGTAGGTTCATCAAGAACCCTAGGTACCCAGAGCCAGTGCGTTTTCATTCTATAACGGGTATACAGCTATTCATTTGCTGAAATATAAAGAGTGAAAAATAGGTATCAATAAAACCTTTGTATTTCCAAAATGGGCACAAGATAAGGTCTTGCAGAGCAGTGGTCATTTGCACATCTCTGAATTCTGGGGTGCTGTTATGCCTTTAATTGTGTTTGACCAATGACTTTGTGTTTCACCACTGCGCATATTAGTTGCTCAATGTTCACCAGTAGCACATTACATGTTGTACAGTTTAGCTGTCTATTGGCTTTAACATGGCATTAGACATTACATTCTGTATTCAGTTTAGCTGCCTATTGGCTTTAACATCGAATTAGACATTACATTTGGTATTTAGGTTAGCTGCCTATTGGCTTTAACATGGCATTAGACATTACATTTTGTATTCAGTTTAGCTGCCTATTGGCTTTAACATGGCATTAGACATTACATTCTGTATTCAGTTTAGCTGCCTATTGGCTTTAACGTTGCATTAGACATTACATTTTGTATTCAGTTTAGCTGCCTATTGGCTTTAACATGGAGTTCGACATTGTAGATGAGACATTGCAGATGAGCTGTGTTTTTCCACATGATAGACCAAGCTGTGTTTTTCGTATTTTGAATTCTCACCGATCTCTAGCGTGATAAGAGAGTGTGTTTACCTCTCTATCCAGCCTGGGAATGAGCGAGCTTGGAGACTTGGCCACTCTCCAGCTTGTTCTTTTCCGGCTGTGATTGGAGGAAAGGGCCTGTTAGCAGGCTTTTTACGGTGTCCCTCAGCAGCAGCAAGGGGGAATTTTCCAGGACTTCAGTCAGGAGCGGACGTCAGCTGCCTGACCTCATGTTTGGGTGGAAAATCTCTTTCTCGCAGTTGAACAGGAGTCATCAACTTGCAGGCATAAGAAAGATGAAGCGGAGTGATAGGCCCTACGGTGATGAAATTTTTACTTTTATTCTTTGCTTTGAAGTTATGCTATAATATAATCACATGTATTTGCTGTGTACATTGCAATTGAGAAGTACTTTGGTATATTTTGCTTTCATTGCTGTGACTACTTTTAAACGTGTGCTTCCAACCTACTAATCTCATCTCTCAGGAACCTCGTGGTGAAGTAATAATAATAAATGCCTTCTTTAAACTAAGAAGTGCATTCCAGAGAAGTTTTGTCAGCTCGGTCAGAAGATAAGGAAAGGAAAACAGGTGCCCATATTAGCATGTGAATTACAGGGCATTTCTCAAATAGACGTTTTTTTTACACACTGTCTTATATTTGGAAGGAAAAAATGTAGAGAAAGACAAGGGGCAATAACACTTGTTTTGTTATTCTATGTTCCCCCAAGTCTCCCGATAAAAATGGTACCTCACTTGTGTGGGTAGGTGTAAGGAAATGCCTCCTTGGCATGGTTACCCCCTGACTTTTTGCCTTTGCTGATGCTATGTTTTGAATTGAAAGTGTGCTGAGGCCTGCTAACCAGGCCCCAGCACCAGTGTTCTTTCCCTAACCTGTACTTTTGATTCCACAATTGGCACACCCTGGCATCCAGGTAAGTCCCTTGTAACTGGTACCCCTGGTACCAAGGGCTCTGATGCCAGGGAAGGTCTCTAAGGGCTGCAGCATATCTTATGCCACCCTGGGGACCCCTCACTCAGCACTGACACACTGCTTGCCAGCTTGTGTGTGCTGGTGAGAACAAAACGAGTAAGTCGACATGGCACTCCCCTCAGGGTGCCATGCCAACCTCACACTGCCTATGCAGTATAGATAAGTCACCCCTCTAGTAGGCCTTACAGCCCTAAGGCAGGGTGCACTATACCATAGGTGAGGGCACCAGTGCATGAGCACTGTGCCCCTACAGTGTCTAAGCCAAACCTTAGACATTGTAAGTGCAGGGTAGCCATAAGAGTATATGGTCTGGGAGTCTGTCAAACACGGACTCCACAGCACCATAATGGCTACACTGAAAACAGGGAAGTTTGGTATCAAACTTCTCAGCACATTAAATGCACACTGATGCCAGTGTACATTTTATTGTAAAATACACCCCAGAGGGCACCTTAGAGGTGCCCCCTGAAACCTAATCCAACTACCCGTGTAGGCTGACTGGTTCTAGCAGCCTGCCACACTCGAGACATGTTGCTGGCCACATGGGAAGAGTGCCTTTGTCACTCTGTGGCCTGTAACAAAGCCTGCACTGGGTGGGGATGCAATCACCTCCCCCAGGCAGGAGCTGTAACACCTGGCGGTGAGCCTCAAAGGCTTACCCCCTTTGTTCCAGCACCGCAGGGCACTCCAGCTAGTGGAGTTGCCCGCCCCCTCCGGCCACGGCCCCACTTTTGGCGGCAAGGCCGGAGGAGATAATGAGAATAACAAGGAGGAGTCACTGGCCAGTCAGGACAGCCCCTAAGTTGTCCTGAGCTGAAGTGACTCTAACTTTTAGAAATCCTCCATCTTGCAGATGGAGGATTCCCCCAATAGGGATAGGAATGTGCCCCCCTCCCCTTGGGAGGAGGCACAAAGAGGGTGTACCCACCCTCAGGGCTAGTAGCCATTGGCTACTAACCCCCCAGACCTAAACACGCCCTTAAATTTAGTATTTAAGGGCTTCCCTGAACCTAAGAATTTAGATTCCTGCAACTTCCCGAAGAAGAAGACTGCTGAGCTGAAAACCCCTGCAGAAGAAGAAAGAAGACACCAACTGCTTTGGCCCCAGTCCTACCGGCCTGTCTCCTGCCTTCTAAAGAAACCTGCTCCAGCGACGCTTTCTCCAGGACCAGCGACCTCTGAATCCTCAGAGGACTGCCCTGCTTCCAAGAGACCAAGAAACTCCAGAGAACAGCGGCCCTGTTCGACAAAGACTGCAACTTTGTATCCAGAGGAGCAGATTTAAAGACCCCTGCAATCCCCGCAAGAAGCGTGAGACTTGCAACACTGCACCCGGGGACCCCGACTCGACTGGTGGAGAAACAACACCTCAGGGAGGACCCTCCAGCGACTCCGAGACTGTGAGTAACCAAAGTTGTCCCCCCTGAGCCCCCACAGCGACGCCTGCAGAGGGAATCCCGAGGCTCCCCCTGACCGCGACTGCCTGACTCTAAAATCCCGACGGCTGGAAAAGACCCTGCACCCGCAGCCCCCAGCACCTGAAGGATCGGAACTTCAGTGCAGGAGTGACCCCCAGGAGGCCCTCTCCCTTGCCCAGGTGGTGGCTACCCCGAGGACCCCCCCCTTGCCTGCCTGCACCGCTGAAGAGACCTCTTGGTCTCACATTGATTTACATTGCGAACCCGACGCTTGTTTACACACTGCACCCGGCCGCCCCCGCGCTGCTGAGGGTGTACTTTTTGTGTGGACTTGTGTCCCCCCCGGTGCCCTACAAAACCCCCCTGGTCTGCCCTCCGAAGACGCGGGTACTTACCTGCTGGCAGACTGGAACCGTGGCACCCCCTTCTCTCCATTGAAGCCTATGTGTTTTGGGCACCACTTTGAACTCTGCACATGACCGGCCCTGAGCTGCTGGTGTGGTGACTTTGGGGTTGCTCTGAACCCCCAACGGTGGGCTACTTTGGACCCCAATCTGAACCCCGTAGGTGGTTTACTTACCTGCAAGAACTAACATTACTTTACCTACCCCAGGAACTGTGAAAATTGCACTGTGTCCACTTTTAAAACAGCTAAATGTGTTTTATGTAAAAAGTATATATGCTATTGTGATTATTCAAAGTTCCTAGAGTACTTACCTGCAATACCTTTCAAATGAGATATTACATGTAGAATTTGAACCTGTGGTTCTTAAAATAAACTAAGAAAAGATATTTTTCTATAACAAAAACCTATTGGCTGGATTTGTCTCTGAGTGTGTGGTCCTCATTTATTTCCTGTGTGTATGTACAACAAATGCTTAACACTACTCCTTTGATAAGCCTACTGCTCGACCACACTACCACAAAATAGAGCATTAGTATTATTATTATATCTTTTTGCCACTATCTTACCTCTAAGGGGAACCCTTGGACTCTGTGCATACTATTCCTTACTTTGAAATAGTGCATACAGAGCCAACTTCCTACATTGGTGGATCAGCGGTGGGGTACAAGACTTTGCATTTGCTGGAATACTCAGCCAATACCTGATCACACAACAAATTCCAAAAATTGTCATTAGAAATTGATTTTTGCAATTTGAACTGTTTTTCTAAATTCTTAAAAGACCTGCTAGGGCCTTGTGTTAGTTCCTGTTTAGCATTTATTTTAGAGTTTAAAAGTTTGTGAAAGTTTGAATTAGAACCTAGAACTAGTTTTAGATTCTTAAAAAGTATTCCAACTTTTAGAAGCATAATGTCTAGTACAGATGTGAATGTGATGGAACTCGACATCACCCCTTACCTCCATCTTAAGATGAGGGAGCTAAGGTCACTCTGTAAAATAAAGAAAATAACAATGGGCCCCAGACCTTCCAAAATACAGCTCCAGGAGCTTTTGGCAGAGTTTGAAAGAGCCAACCCCTATGAGGATGGCAACACAGAGGATGGAGATAGTGACATGGAGGAGAATTCCCCCCCTCCAGTCCTACTTAGGGAGAACAGGGCTGCTCAGGCCCTGACTCCAAACATAATAGTCAGAGATGCTATGTCCCTCACAGGAGAGACCAACATCTCTGAAATCACTAAGGATAACTCCAGTGAAGAGGACATCCAGTTAGCCAGGATGGCCAAGAGATTGGCTCTGGAAAGACAGATCCTAACCATAGAAAGGGAAAGAAAAGAGATGGGCCTAGGACCCATCAATGGTGGCAGCAACATAACTAGGGTCAGAGATTCTCCTGACATGTTGAAAATCCCTAAAGGGATTGTAACTAAATATGAAGATGGTGATGACATCACCAAATGGTTCATAGCTTTTGAGAGGGCTTGTGTAACCAGAAAAGTGAACAAATCTCAATGGGGTGCTCTCCTTTGGGAAATGTTCACTGGAAAGTGTAGGGATAGACTCCTCACACTCTCTGGAAAAGATGCAGAATCTTATGACCTCATGAAGGGAACCCTGATTGAGGGCTTTGGATTCTCCACTGAGGAGTATAGGATTAGATTCAGGGGGGCTCAAAAATCCTTGAGCCAGACCTGGGTTGATTTTGTAGACTACTCAGTGAAAACACTGGATGGTTGGATTCAAGGCAGTGGTGTAAATAATTATGATGGGCTGTACAATTTATTTATGAAAGAACACCTGTTAAGTAATTGTTTCAATGACAAACTGCATCAGCATCTGGTAGACCTAGGACCAATTTCTCCCCAAGAATTGGGAAAGAAGGCGGACCATTGGGTCAAGACTAGGGTGACCAAGACTTCCACAGGGGGTGACCAAAAGAAAGGGGTCACAAAGCCTCCCCAGGGGAAGAGTGTTGAGACATCCAAAAACAAAAATAGTAAAGAGTCTTCTACAGGCCCCAGAAAAACCTGCACAGGAGGGTGGGCCCAGAGCCTCTTCACAAACCAATTTTGGGTACAAGGGTAAAAACTTTGATCCCAAAAAGGCCTGGTGTCGTAACTGTAATCAGCCTGGACACCAAACTGGAGACAAGGCCTGTCCCAAGAAAAGTACCACTTCTAACTCCACTCCAGCTAAAACTGGAATGGCCAGTCTCCAAGTGGGATCAACAGTGTGCCCAGAGTAAATCAGGTGTCACACTGAAGCTACATTAGTCTCTGAGGGTGGGGTGGATTTAGCCACACTGGCTGCCTGGCCTCCTAACATGCAAAAATACAGGCAGCAGCTCTTAATTAATGGGACAAGTGTAGAAGGCCTGAGGGATACAGGTGCCAGTGTCACTATGGTGACAGAGAAACTGGTTTCCCCTGGTCAATACCTGGCTGGACAAACTTATCCAGTCACCAACGCTGACAATCAGACTAAAGTACATCCCATGGCTATAGTAACTTTAGAGTGGGGAGGGGTCAATGGCCTGAAACAGGTGGTGGTCTCCTCAAATATCCCAGTAGACTGTTTGCTTGGAAATGACCTGGAGTCCTCAGCATGGACTGAGGTAGAACTGAAAACCCATGCAGCCATGCTGGGTATCCCTGAACTGGTGTGTGTCAAGACAAGGGCACAGTGCAAGGCTCAGGGTGAAAAAGTAGAGCTGGGGTCTGGAAAAAGGGCCCAGCCTACCAAGAGAAAAGGAAAGTCAGCTGGAAAACCAGCTGCAACACAACAACAAAAAGAGAACCTCTCTTCTCAGGAAGAAGTTCTGCCCTCTGAGGGAACTGAGCCTATGGAGTTAGAACCTTATCAGGTTGAGCTCTTAGGCCCAGGGGGGCCCTCAAGGGTGCAGTTGTGTAAGGGGCAAGAAACCTGTCCCTCTCTTGAAGGTCTTAGGCAGCAAGCTGCTGAAGAGTCCAACTGCAAGAAAACTGGAACACATAGGGTCTATTGGGAAGATGGGCTCCTGTACACTGAGGCAAGAGATCCCAAACCTGGTGCCACTAGGAGAGTGGTAGTGCCTCAGGAGTTCAGAGAGTTCATTCTGACCTTAGCCCATGATATTCCCCTTGCTGGGCATTTGGGACAAACCAAGACGTGGGAGAGACTAGTCAACCACTTCTACTGGCCCAACATGTCCCAGAAAGTTAAGGAGTTTTGTGTCTCCTGTACCACCTGTCAAGCCAGTGGCAAGACAGGTGGACATCCAAAGTCCCCCCTCATTCCACTTCCAGTGGTGGGGGTCCCCTTTGAAAGAGTGGGTGTGGACATAGTGGGTCCACTTGAACCTCCCACAGCCTCAGGAAATATGTACATCCTAGTAGTAGTGGATCATGCTACTAGGTATCCTGAAGCTATTCCCCTTAGGTCGACTACTGCCCCTGAAGTAGCCAAGGCCCTCATTGGTATCTTTACCAGAGTGGGCTTCCCTAAGGAGGTGGTGTCTGACAGAGGTACCAACTTCATGTCAGCATACCTGAAACACATGTGGAATGAGTGTGGAGTGACTTATAAATTCACTACACCCTATCATCCACAAACTAATGGCCTTGTTGAGAGATTCAACAAGACATTAAAGGGCATGATCATGGGGCTCCCAGAAAAACTCAAAAGGAGATGGGATGTCCTCTTGCCATGTCTGCTCTTCGCTTACAGAGAGGTGCCTCAGAAGGGAGTAGGATTCTCACCCTTTGAACTTCTGTTTGGCCACCCTGTAAGGGGACCACTAGCTCTTGTGAAAGAAGGCTGGGAGAGACCTCTTCATGAGCCTAAACAAGATATAGTGGACTATGTACTTCGCCTTCGCTCAAGGATGGCAGAGTACATGGAAAAGGCAAGTAAAAACCTTGAGGCCAGCCAACAGCTCCAGACGTTTTGGTATGACCAAAAGGCTGCACTGGTTGAATTTCAACCAGGGCAGAAAGTCTGGGTTTTGGAGCCTGTGGCTCCCAGGTCACTTCAGGACAAATGGAGTGGCCCTTACCCAGTGCTAGAGAGGAAGAGTCAGGTCACCTACCTGATGGACCTGGGCACAAGCAGGAGCCCCAAGAGGGTGATCCATGTGAACCGCCTTAAGCTCTTCCATGACAGGGCTGATGTGAATCTGTTGATGGTAACAGATGAGGATCAGGAAGCTGAGAGTGAGCCTCTCCCTGATCTTCTTTCATCAAACCCTAATGATGGCTCAGTAGATGGAGTGATCTATTCAGACACCCTCTCTGACCAACAGCAATCTGACTGCAGGAAGGTCCTGCAACAGTTTGCTGAGCTCTTTTCCCTAACCCCTGGTCAGACACACCTGTGTACCCATGATGTGGACACAGGAGACAGCATGCCTGTCAAAAACAAAATATTCAGACAGTCTGACCAAGTTAAGGAAAGCATCAAGGTGGAGGTCCACAAGATGCTGGAATTGGTAGTAATTGAGCACTCTGTCAGCCCCTGGGCTAGCCCAGTGGTCTTTGTCCCCAAACCTCACACCAAAGATGGAAAGAGAGGGATGAGGTTTTGTGTGGACTACAGAGGACTTAATTCTGTCACCAAGACAGATGCCCATCCCATTCCTAGAGCTGATGAACTGATAGACAAATTAGGTGCTGCCAAATTCTTAAGTAGCTTTGACTTAACAGCAGGGTACTGGCAAATCAAAATGGCACCTGGAGCAAAAGAAAAGACAGCATTCTCCACACCTGATGGGCATTATCAGTTCACTGTTATGCCCTTTGGTTTAAAGAATGCTCCTGCCACCTTCCAAAGGTTGGTGAATCAAGTCCTTGCTGGCTTGGAGTCCTTTAGTGCAGCTTATCTTGATGATATTGCTGTCTTTAGCTCCAACTGGCAGGATCACCTGGTCCACCTGAAGAAGGTTTTAAAGGCTCTGTAATCTGCAGGCCTCTCTATCAAGGCATCCAAATGCCAGATAGGGCAGGGAACTGTGGTTTACTTGGGACACCTGGTAGTTGGAGGCCAAGTTCAGCCACTCCAACCTAAGATCCAGACTATTCTGGACTGGGCAGCTCCAAAAACCCAGACTCAAGTCAGGGCATTCCTTGGCTTGACTGGGTACTATAGGAGGTTTGTGAAGGGATATGGATCCATTGTGACAGCCCTCACAGAACTCACCTCCAAGAAAATGCCCAAGAAGGTAAACTGGACTGTAGAATGCCAAGAGGCCTTTGACACCCTGAAACAAGCAATGTGCACAGCACCAGTTCTAAAAGCTCCAGATTACTCCAAGCAGTTCATTGTGCAGACAGCTGCCTCTGAACATGGGAAAGGGGCAGTTTTGTCCCAAACAAATGATGATGGCCTTTACCAACCTGTTGCTTTCATTAGCAGGAGGTTACTCCCCAGGGAGTAGCGTTGGAGTGCCATTGAGAGGGAGGCCTTTGCTGTGGTTTGGTCCCTGAAGAAGCTGAGACCATACCTCTTTGGTACTCACTTCCTAGTTCAAACTGACCACAGACCTCTCAGATGGCTGATGCAAATGAAAGGTGAAAATCCAAAACTGTTGAGGTGGTCCATCTCCCTACAGGGAATGGACTTTATAGTGGAACACAGACCTGGGACTGCCCATGCCAATGCAGATGGCCTTTCCAGGTTCTTCCACTTAGAAAATGAAGACTCTCTTGGGGAAGGTTAGTCTCATCCTCTTTCGTTTGGGGGGGGATTGTGTAAGGATATGCCTCCTTGGCATGGTTACCCCCTGACTTTTTGCCTTTGCTGATGCTATGTTTTGAATTGAAAGTGTGCTGAGGCCTGCTAACCAGGCCCCAGCACCAGTGTTCTTTCCCTAACCTGTACTTTTGATTCCACAATTGGCACACCCTGGCATCCAGGTAAGTCCCTTGTAACTGGTACCCCTGGTACCAAGGGCTCTGATGCCAGGGAAGGTCTCTAAGGGCTGCAGCATATCTTATGCCACCCTGGGGACCCCTCACTCAGCACAGACACACTGCTTGCCAGCTTGTGTGTGCTGGTGAGAACAAAACGAGTAAGTCGACATGGCACTCCCCTCAGGGTGCCATGCCAACCTCACACTGCCTATGCAGTATAGATAAGTCACCCCTCTAGTAGGCCTTACAGCCCTAAGGCAGGGTGCACTATACCATAGGTGAGGGCACCAGTGCATGAGCACTGTGCCCCTACAGTTTCTAAGCCAAACCTTAGACATTGTAAGTGCAGGGTAGCCATAAGAGTATATGGTCTGGGAGTCTGTCAAATACGGACTCCACAGCACCATAATGGCTACACTGAAAACTGGGAAGTTTGGTATCAAACTTCTCAGCACAATAAATGCACACTGATGCCAGTGTACATTTTATTGTAAAATACACCCCAGAGGGCACCTTAGAGGTGCCCCCTGAAACCTAATCCAACTACCCGTGTAGGCTGACTGGTTCTAGCAGCCTGCCACACTCGAGACATGTTGCTGGCCACATGGGAAGAGTGCCTTTGTCACTCTGTGGCCTGTAACAAAGCCTGCACTGGGTGGGGATGCTATCACCTCCCCCAGGCAGGAGCTGTAACACCTGGCGGTGAGCCTCAAAGGCTTACCCCCTTTGTTCCAGCACTGCAGGGCACTCCAGCTAGTGGAGTTGCCCGCCCCCTCCGGCCACGTCCCCACTTTTGGCGGCAAGGCCGGAGGAGATATTGAGAATAACAAGGAGGAGTCACTGGCCAGTCAGGACAGCCCCTAAGGTGTCCTGAGCTGAAGTGACTCTAACTTTTAGAAATCCTCCATCTTGCAGATAGAGGATTCCCCCAATAGGGATAGGAATGTGCCCCCCTCTCCTTGGGAGGAGGCACAAAGAGGGTGTACCCACCCTCAGGGCTAGTAGCCATTGGCTACTAACCCCCCAGACCTAAACATGCCCTTAAATTTAGTATTTAAGGGCTTCCCTGAACCTAAGAATTTAGATTCCTGCAACTTACCGAAGAAGAAGACTGCTGAGCTGAAAACCCCTGCAGAAGAAGAAAGAAGACACCAACTGCTCTGGCCCCAGTCCTACCGGCCTGTCTCCTGCCTTCTAAAGAAACCTGCTCCAGCGACGCTTTCTCCAGGACCAGCGACCTCTGAATCCTCAGAGGACTGCCCTGCTTCCAAGAGACCAAGAAACTCCTGAGAACAGCGGCCCTGTTCAACAAAGACTGCAACTTTGTATCCAGAGGAGCAGATTTAAAGACCCCTGCAATCCCCGCAAGAAGCGTGAGACTTGCAACACTGCACCCGGCGACCCCGACTCGACTGGTGGAGAAACAACACCTCAGGGAGGACCCTCCGGCGACTCCGAGACTGTGAGTAACCAAAGTTGTCCCCCCTGAGCCCCCACAGCGAAGCCTGCAGAGGGAATCCCGAGGCTCCCCCTGACCGCGACTGCCTGACTCTAAAAGACCACGGCGGCGGCTGGAAAAGACCCTGCACCCGCAGCCCCCAGCACCTGAAGGATCGGAACTTCAGTGCAGGAGTGACCCCCAGGAGGCCATCTCCCTTGCCCAGGTGGTGGCTACCCCGAAGAGCCCCCCCCTTGCCTGCCTGCACCGCTGAAGAGACCCCTTGGTCTCCCATTGATTCACATTGCGAACCCGACGCCTGTTTACACACTGCACCCGGCCGCCCCCGCGCTGCTGAGGGTGTACTTTTTGTGTGGACTCGTGTCCCCCCGGTGCCCTACAAAACCCCCCTGGTCTGCCCTCCGAAGACGCGGGTACTTACCTGCTGGCAGACTGGAACCAGGGCACCCCCTTCTCTCCATTGAAGCCTAGGTGTTTTGGGCACCACTTTGAACTCTGCACCAGACCGGCCCTGAGCTGCTGGTGTGGTGACTTTGGGGTTGCTCTGAACCCCCAACGGTGGGCTACTTTGGACACCAATCTGAACCCCGTAGGTGGTTTACTTACCTGCAAGAACTAACATTACTTTACCTCCCCCAGGAACTGTGAAAATTGCACTGTGTCCACTTTTAAAACAGCTAAATGTGTTTTATGTAAAAAGTATATAGGCTATTGTGATTATTCAAAGTTCTTAGAGTACTTACCTGCAATACCTTTCAAATGAGATATTACATGTAGAATTTGAACCTGTGGTTCTTAAAATAAACTAAGAAAAGTTATTTTTCTATAACAAAACCTATTGGCTGGATTTGTCTCTGAGTGTGTGGTCCTCATTTATTGCCTGTGTGTATGTACAACAAATGCTTAACACTACTCCTTTGATAAGCCTACTGCTCGACCACACTACCACAAAATAGAGCATTAGTCTTATTATTATATCTTTTTGCCAGTATCTTACCTCTAAGGGGAACCCTTGGACTCTGTGCATACTATTCCTTACTTTGAAATAGTGCATACAGAGCCAACTTACTACAGTAGGCCTAGCGCCCGTGACAAGAAATGCCCCAAAACACAACATGGACACATTACATTTTCCCAAAGAAAACAGAGGTATTTTTTGCAAAGTGCCTACCTGTGGATTTTGGCATCTAGCTCAGCCGGCACCTAGGGAAACCTACCAAACCTGTGCATTTTTTTAAACTAGAGACCTCGGGGAATCCAAGATGGGGTGACTTGTGGGGCTCTCACCAGGTTCTGTTACACAGAATCCTTTGCAAACCTCAAAATTTGGCAAAAAAACACTTTTTCTTCACATTTCGGTGATGGAAAGTTCTGGAATCTGAGAGGAGACACAAATGTCCTACCACCCAACGTTCCCCTCAGTCTCCCGGTAAAAATGGTACCTCACTTGTGTAGGTGGGCCAAGTGTTTGTGACAGGGAAGAGCCAAAAACACATTGAAATTGAGGGGGAACCAAAGTTGGTCCAAAAGGGCAGTTTGAAAAAAACATTTTTAGGCTGGCAAATGCAGCAGAAATGTTATCGGTATATATGAGACAATGCTGGGTGGTAGGAATTTTGTGGATTCCTGCAGATGCCCGAAGTTTCCATCACAAAAATGTGGGAAAAATGTGTGCTTTCCAGCAAAGTTGGAGGTTTGCAGGGCATTGTGGGTAAGGAAATGGTGCGGGTGCATGTGAAGCACACCACCGTGGAATCAACTAGATGTTTAGTTTTCAGATGTGTCTAGGTCTTGTGGATTTTTCTACATAGCAGCAGCCCAAAGTAAAAAAAAGTGCCCTGCAGGTCATTTTAAAAGCTGATCATCTTCACAGAATCCCCTGGCTACGATACATCAAGGGGTCATTCTACTCACTCGGGCTCGGTGAACTCTGGAATTCACCAACCACCTCCGTCTTTCCCTCGAAAAGCGAATTAAAGAAACTATATTGGCAAATAGCAGATCACGAAGATATAGGGGCTGCACTTCACACTACATTATCCTGTGACTTTGTTAACTTAAAAGAGACATCCAAGTATGAGGCTTTTTGGGACATAATCACGGTCCCAAGGGAAAGGAAACCGTACTTTCAGCTCCGCATTGGAACATTACCATTAAGACTTTTCACCAGCCGCTGGTCACACAATGAATCAACCGCCTGTCCAGCCTGCAAAGCCCCCGTCGAGAATCTCCCTCACGTCCTTTTTGTCTGCCCCACGTACACTGTCTCACGTAGGAAATGGCTGGCCCCGGCATGTAGACTGCTGGGCGTCAGCAGCTCTGAAATAGCCCTGCGAATCCTCAAATCAGACACTAGGCCAACGCTAGTGATCGCCATTGCCAAGTTCCTCGGAGCTAGCTGGTTTGTCAGAGGGAAATTCTTATCTGTTTAATGATTCCAACTAGACTGTCCCATCGCACTGTGTGAGTGTATTTTATCTTTATTCCATTTTTATCATTTTATGTATTGTTATATTTATTACCTTGTGTATTTATTTGTATTTATTGCTGCTATGCGTTTTTATGGCTCTTGTAGCCGAAATAAAGTTTCTTTGACTTGACTTGACAAAGAAAAGTGCAGCCCTCACTATTCCAAGTGGGACGATTTTGAGAGTTACCAAGCTCTCATGGCCCAAATGTAAAACAAGAAACAAAAATAATCAAATTTCCTCTTGCTTGCCATGGGATAAGATTTTTTAGTGTGCGGGGGAGAGCTGAAGGACTGTTTGCCTCTTCAGTTGGGGTGGGGGCATAACCAGGCCCATACTTGTTAGTAACCACCACCCCACTATTTTCTTTTATTTTTTTTATTTCCTGGCATCTAGTAGACTTTCTGTCAACCCCGGGCAGTGGATCGGGGGTAATTGCCCAATCTGCCCCTGGTGGGCGGAACAACTTTGGCCCCATTTATTTGGGGTGGGGGTATGGCCATACTCTTATTTTGAGAAAAAATCTTCCCTGGCCTTTGGTGGGCTTTCTGCCCCCCTTGGGGGCAGATGGGCCTTCCAAAAATAGGCCAATCTGCCCCCAAGGGGGGCAGTTATGGCCAACAGTAATGTGCTCCCATGGGGAGAGACCCTTGCCCAAGGGGCTACCCCCCAAACAAAACACAAACATACACACACACCAATCCATGGTGTCTAGAGGTTTCTGCCCCGGGGGCATATTGACCTACCTAAAATAGGCCGGTCTGCCCCCAAGGGGGGCAGAAATGGCCTAAATATAATCCCCCCCCCCAGGGCAGCGACCCTTGCCTAAGGGGTCGCTCCCCATACATAAAAACAGAAAGTAAATAAAACAAATATATATATTCCTGGTGTCTAGAGGTTTCTGCCCCCCCCGGGGCAGATCCGCCTAATTATATTAGGCTGATCTGCCTTCTGGGGGGGGGCAGGAAAGGCCTAAAAATATTTTGCCCCCCCCCCCCCGGGGAGTGAGTTAGTGTAAAAAAAAATAACAATTCCCTGGTGTCTTGTGGTTTCTGCCCCCCCTGGTGGCACATCGGCCTAATTATATTAGGCCGATCTGCCCCCGGGGGACGGAAATGGCCTAAAAATAATTTGGCCTCCCGGGAGAGACCCTTGCCTAAAGGATCGCTCCCCAAACATAAAAAAATAAAAATTAACAACAAAAAATTAGCCCTGGTGTCTAGTGGTTTTCTGCAAACCCCCCCTCCCCCCCCCCCCCGGGGACAGATCAGCCTAATATTAGGCTGTTCTTCCCCCGGGGGACAGAAATGGCCTAAAAATCATTTGCCCCCACTGGGGAGCGGCCCTTGCCCAAGGGGCTGCTCCCCTTATGCGCAAGTATGAAGATTTTTTTTTATCCCTGGTGTCTAGTGGTTTCTGCAGAAATAGCCTAATAATAATTTAACCCTGCGGGAGCGACCCTTGCCTAAGGGGTCGCTCCCCAAACATAATTTTTTTTAAATAAACAAAAAAAAAGTATCCCTGGTGTCTAGTGGTTTTCTGCACACCCGGGGGCAGACCGGCCTAATAGAAATGGCCTAGAAATAATTTGATCCCCGGGGAGCGGCCCTTGCCCAAGGGGCCACTCCCCTTATTTGAAATAAAAAATAAAAAAATCCCTGGTGTCTAGTGGCCATTTGTGCTGCCTGATCGCAATGCGATCGGGCAGCAGAAATGCTCCGAAAGACATGAAAGGAGAGAAAAGTCCTTTCCTCTTCTTTCATGCCTCTCTGCCCCCTCCACGTGATCGGAGGAGAAATGCTTTTGCATTTCTCTTTCGATCGGGGGAGGCCTCTGATGAGTTCAGTGCGCGAAAGCGCACTGATTTCATCAGACGCCACAGAGGGGTCAGGGGCGGGTGTGGAAGGGGAAGCGATTTCCCTTCCATCTCTGCCCAAGAAAGGGGGGTGCTTGGCCATCTGGGGATGCGCTAGCACTCCCCCCGGGGGCCCATTGCAGGACGAGCTGGTCTCATCCTCGGCACCGGGCAACCGGTGCCGAGAGCGAGACCAGCTCGTCCTGGGCACGCTAGGGGTTAAATGATTTACACCAAATAAGCAAAAAGTCAATACTTGTACAGAAAGCTAGCTTTCTGCCGAATTTGGTGCAATTCTGTCCAGTGGTTCGGGCTGTAGACGTATCTAAATGTACTAAGGGAATTAGCATGGGAAACATGACTTTTTTGATCCCCACTTTTTCTCGGGCCCTGCTTAACGGATCACCCGAAACTTTCCATACACAACATGAATCATTGCAAGACTTTCTTTGGAAAATTTCATGAAGATTTTTCAAACCACGCCAGATATAGGCAAGTCAAAAAACACTTTTTCTATGGAAACATGGTCCTAACTATACAGTACTGACCTAGACCTAGTGGTGACTGCCACTAGATGATGTATGTTATGTACTCCGGGGCATAGCTCCAGGGGGTGTTGTGGGTTGTTACACCCCCCTCAAAAATATATTCTGCGGTAAATAGTTGGGTACAAGTGCTTTCAGTAGGGTAGTGTGAAATGTCTGTCGGATTTCACTTGGGATATCTACATGCTCACACTGCCAAACACACACACATACCGACACTCTTGTCTATGTTTGGAATTCCTTAAAACCGTTTAAAAATTATTGCGTTTTAAGTACCTCTAACAATTTCATTCCTCTCTTTCCACTGCCCCTTAAGCCTCCTCTGCTTCTTATATGATATGGGACATACTTATAAGCCCCTAGCGCCACCTTGCGCCACATTAGCATAATTTTTTTTACTCTAATGTAGCCCATGAGGCGTAAATCCTTGTGCCAAATTTACAAAGTGGTGCAATGCATGCATTGCAACACTTTGTAAACATGTGCTACATTATGTCTGCAGTAAGCATAAAGTATGCAAAGGGGGTGTTCCCCCATTAGGGGGGCTAATAAAATGGCGCAAGGAAATCTACCAGATTCATTTTGTACGGCACTTTTAATGCCTGCTCAGAGCAAGCGTTAAAAGGGGGCTTCCATTCTTTATAATGGGCCCCTATGTAATCTGCAGGAGTAACACCAATATTTTGGCGCTTCTCCTGTAGAGTACATCAATAATTTTATGAAAAATCATACTATTGCCCCCTACCTTGCGCCATGGAGCACCGTATTTTTTATACGGCGCACACATGGTGGCGGTAGTGGAGCGGTAAAGGGTGCATGAAAAGTGGCACTGCACACAGTGCAGCTCCACGTTTCTTAAATATGCCCCTTTGTTTTAACAGCATGTCCCAGCGAGATTGATCATACTGACCAAGCTACGCCCCTGCATGTACTGTGGTTCTCCAGTGTGCATTTAGGTGAAGTGGGGGGGCATTGTATTAGAATCAGTGATGTCACTTATTAGGTTATCAATGAAGTAATTTGTGTTGTCACTAAATGAGTGTTTCAGTCATTTTGTGCTCCTTGAATCATAACTAGTTTTAGCCATTTGAGCCAGAAGCAAATCTCAGTTTTGAACAATGTTTTTCAGTGGTATATGAACGCCAGTGATAAATAGGACATTAAAAAAAAACAAAGTTAAAGGTTAGCTATGGTTGAGTGCAAACAAAACTGAAATCCCCCTGAAATACACGAGTTATTGTATGCAATGCATAACCCGCATCATACTTCATGGCTTCTGCTAAGGCCTACTGTGGCTCTACTCTAAATATAGTAATTCACTGTCAAAAGTCACCGTTGTATAGATTTCTTTGTATCTTGAAAGTCATGCTGTTAAGTTCCAGCGAGCTAATGCAGAAAAAATGTGAGTACTGTTTTACTCAGTACTGCTAGCACCTGAAATCAGCGAAATACTATTCACTTTGTCACTTTTATAATAAAATTGCTGTCCATCTTTCGATTGCATTTTGTTGATAACTTCACTTTACCAAGCAATTTTTATTTGAATACCTGTGTAATGTCATAGAGGATGTTGCATTTTCTGATCTTGTACAGACATTTCCTAATGGCAATAGAAACCACAATTCTATTAAAAAGGAGCGTAGGGCTCTTATACATCATCATACGTTCTGTGCCTTCAACTTTAGTATCATCAAGCATTGAACAATATTATCGTTAACAGGCAGACAATTCCTACTTCTTGCCCATGCAGACGAGATGGTAGGAGAGCGACCAGTATGGGCACATAAACAATGCCATCACTACAAGCTTTATTAACCGTTACTTAGTAAGGTATGTAAGAAGGCGAAGGCACAAAATCATGTTGTAGCTTGTTAATGTATAAATTTCGAACTGTTGAACAATATTAGAGAAGTATTTAGGGTGGAAATCTTCAGAAATGCAAGACCATGTGTTTAGTGATAATATGTGAGTTGTATATATATGACCTCAATCCCTTAGTTTTTATTCTGGTCTCAGGAACACCTATACTGGTAGTAGCTGATCATTTGCAAAATATGGGTTGATTCATTGTAGCCAATGCTATTCTGTCTGTCCATTCCATCCAAGTGCAAAATGCCATTTTAGGAAAACTTGCAATTTCCAGGTCGCAACGCAAGAAATCGATATTTTAGCGATTTCTTAGTTGTGGTCTGCGAATGCATTTCATGCATCGCAGACCACGGTTTTGCACTCGCAAACGGCCGATTTTACCGTTTGCGAGTGCAAAATAATTTCATACATCTGGCCCTAAGTCACTGTTTATGCCATTTATCGTTTTCCATTAATGTGCATATTCTGGTATATGGAATTCATCAGTTCATCTAGATAAATATTTATGTAGTTTTCAACAAGGTTCATCTCCTGTTATAAGTTTCAACAGTTCTTCAAATCATAAATTCATCATATGAGTTGCTCCTAGAATTAACTGAATAGTTGCAAGTCCATCAAACTTAAAGGAAATAGTAAGAATACGTATTTTTTGTCCTTATATATTTTAGAAATAAACAAAGACGGTTGACTTCGCCAATTTCATCAGAAAAGAAAAACAATCAGATAAATCTCTGTAAATACTTATTCACAGATTGGAATTATGTTACACAATTTGAAGAGATTGCCACTTTAATAATGTTCCTTGTGTTTTTATGTTTTGCAGATTGGCGAGAGGTTAGGAGCGAGGATTCCAGAAAGCAGGAACCCTGATGAATCTGAGGCCGGAAGACAAACCTGCCGAATTCAGAAGAATCAGAGGATGTAGAGGACCAGACGTGGAGAAAGCAGAGGGCGGAAGGAATGATGAGGGACAATTGAGACGCCAAAGCCAACAGGTAAGAACAAGTAAGTGAGGGAAAATGATGCACTACAAAGAGCAAGTGTTCCAGTGCAGCGCGCAGCCTTAAAGGATATGCTCTCCACCCTTAAAGGACTGCACAGCCGGGCGTGCTGCACAGGCTGTGCGGCACGCCCAACAATTACATGACCTGCTTAAACAGGTATTGCTCACCCCCTTAGTGAAGAAAACCTCAGCAGACACAAGGATCCCTGACAATTACACACACCCAATAACATTCTACAACTTATATCTTACCAGATCATAGAACGGGTGGTGGCTGTTCAAATACATGAATACACAGAGAATATCAACATATTCTGAGACTGATTGTTTGCAATTATAGGTGTGTGAAAACCCATCTTATTGCATGATTATCCATATTTCTTTCTAGATTGGTAATGCTGTTTTTTTTAAGTCTGTGCATTGTGACACTGCTGTCCCACTGTATGTGCTATTACCCCTTACACATAGTAAATTAAGCTAATCCTAAATTGGCATATTTACCTTCTAGTAATGCCATAATATATGGTTCAGGAAAATAAACCAATGATATACAAAGTCAAATGTCATTTAAAAACTGCAGCAGCAATTATCTATTCCACCACTCTGACAAGGAAAACTTGACATCAGGCCTACAAGTAAATTTGAATGCTGCAGTTTTTAAACCTGTAGCAGTCAAGCTACATATGTAGGCCTGTCAAAATAACCCTTCTTGACAGGAAAGAATCATACATTTAAATATTAAATTAAATGTCACCCCTAAGTAAACCTAGAGCCCACAAGTTAGGGTGCTGTGTATTTAAAAGTGGTATATGCACACATCTACTGTTGGTATGTTCCTGCAGTTACTAGCTCTCAACAGCCATTTTACTGTAAACGACTGTTGCTGCTGTTATGATATAAGCTAAAGTTCAGATAAACTACTATGTCTACTAACTCTCATTTGGAATAAGCACATAATGATTCAAACACTATTTTTAATGTTTCATTAAAATCCACTTCAGTGATGAAGTCGGCTTTTTAATACATATTCAGGAAAATAGACTGTGTTTGCCTGAACCTCCAGTAGGCTGATTACCATGAGCTTTAATGCAGCGGGTCACGGGCACTGCTCCCCCTTAATGAAGCATCAAGCCTGCTCACAGAACAGAAACAATGGCTTGGGGCTTATGGCAGGAAGACCTGGTTGTGATTTATGTGTCTTCTCTCAGCTCAGGAAGTGCAGTAGGGAGCGTTCAGGAAATTAATTAACGTGAAAGGCACCAGCTTGAGGTCTCTCCATTCATAGTTAAGCGTAAAGGGTGGCCAGGTAAAAAGAATTGTTTGTTCCATGAGGCAACTGAACGTAGCTTGGCACCAACCCAGTGGGAGATGGAGCTGGTCCAAGAACCACTTTAGTGTGATTGACAAGGGCTGGAGAGAGCTCATTTTCCTAGACAGAGCCCATGCTGGTACACTAGCCAACTGCAAGGGCAGAAGGATTCCACCATGTTGGATTTGACTCCAAACAATGCATTGTCGGATAATTTTCAGCAGGACAAACAGGTTGTGCTGAAAAAGAGGGTTTGCCGTGGGAAAGATTTCCTATTCCCTAGGTTAGGGAGTCTCCAGGGGTCACCCCCACTTGTTAGTGAATCCAATGAAACTGGTACTTCACCCTCAGCTCATGAGAACATATCTGGACTTGAAAAAAACAGAAGAGGAATGGGCCTGTCATCTGTGACTTGTGTGGAGACCTGAGGGGCTGGACCTTTCCTACTGGTATCCATGCCTGAGAAGTAGACTCAAAAAGTCAGTTGTCTTATCTCCTTTGTGGCTATGGGCACAGAACAAGTTGCAGACCTGGTCTGCTGGTGTTAGTCTTGGCACCTAAGTGCTGTCCCTGAGATCCTAGGTGCCTTAGACCAAGAAGAAATGCTTCAGAGAGTCTGAAAATTTGGATCTTAGAAAATCTAGGAGGTTCCAAGACTTCTCAAGCATCAACAGGACATCACAGTAAGGGTGTCTGACTTTTAGAGGACTACCAGGCTTGCACTTTTGGAAAATCTTGAACACCAACAAATAGACTACGTTTAAAGGTAGAAACCAGGTAAAGAAGTAAAAAGTACCCAACCAACAAGATGACCTCAGCAGGCATGAAATTTGTATCTTCCGTGTCAGAACTTTTACCACCAATAGCTGGGCAGGACCTCGTCCCTCAGTTGTCCAACTTTAATAAGACTTCTCCGGATACAGCCCCTGAACTTGCCCGCTGGATGCTTTTAACTTCCATTTCAAAGAAAAGTCAGAAGGTAAAAATTTTAACCGTTTAGTGGATGCGACCTCTGCTCCATTGTGAATGCCCTGATATCACACTTAGGTCTCACTCAGCCACTAACAGTGACTTTTAAATGGAACTTTACTTTTTCTTGGTGTTTTTGCCTTAAACTCTAACAATTCATATCTCCATTTCAATGTGTTGGGTTTTATTATTCTTCTCACATTTTCCTCTACTTTTAGGACTTGGGCGCAGGATTTTTATTGGGTTGTGTTTTAACTTTTTAATTGCTTTGATGCTTCTAAATATTTTTTAAAGTTTTCCTTAAAATAAGCCTGACTGTTCTTTCTGTAGCTAGCAGGGATTGTGGTCAGGTTTATTTATTGAACTCTTATGTTTAACTTGAGGGATGTGTTGTGAAAAAAGCTTGGACTTATGACTGTGGAAGGAATCATATGCTCCCTATCTAATAACTCATTTTCTTACAACAGGTTTGCAATTTGCATTGCCGGACTTTGAGATAACTACTTATAACCCTGAATATTAATCATGGTGCACACTTTAGCCATCTTCTGGATCTTTGTATTCCCAAGGAGATAGAGAGCATTCAGATTCTGATAAATTGTGTGGACATAGCACAAATGATTAGAATGATGGATCAGATACTCCGCTGAATCAAGTTATTTTTGATGTAATCACAGCCAAGTAATTGA
Organism: Pleurodeles waltl; assembly: GCF_031143425.1. Lineage (NCBI taxonomy): Eukaryota > Metazoa > Chordata > Amphibia > Caudata > Salamandridae > Pleurodeles > Pleurodeles waltl. The sequence continues at coordinate 738,162,123 of NC_090440.1, read as the reverse complement.
TATTAGCTGAATCCCTCTTCTGTCTGCTAATTTACATAGTTTCTGATGGGGTAATGTGGTTCTGTGCATCCCCTTTCCTTCAGCTGATACATGCAACCTCATGCCTAGACCATAAAAGGACAACAATTTTCAAATTCAAATGTGTGTAGAAGATCTGCAGATCAATGACTGGCTATAAAAGCCTGTACATTGACCTGCTCAAGGCACACATTCAAATGGTATACTGTTTAAAGTAAGAAAACTGAGCTAAGCATTGATCTTATACTGGAATACCTCTCCTGGCTTATTTTGGTGCAGAGCATGATTGTAGACTCCACTATCACTGCCTAGCTGTAGACATTTATTTAGCAAGGAACTTTTAAAAGCTTACAATATTAATGCAAAGACAGTAAAATTGTTTGGAGTAGGAATATATTTTTCAATCCTTTTTATTAGGCTGAATTACCAGTTGGAAGGAATTCTGAAGGCAAATATAAAATTATTTTAATATTCAGGGCCTCATTTGGAGTTTCGTGAAGGGGTTACTCCATCTCAACAGTGACAAATATCTTGTCTGTTGAAATATAAATCCAATAGGATATCATGGGCTTTATATTTTAGTGGACGGGATATCCATCACTACTGTGACGGAGAACCCTAAATCATGCCCTCAGTGATTTTTATGTTACATTTTGGAATCAAACCCAGGGGCTTGGCTTCAAATGGGGTGTTTGTGTGTGACACCCCTCAAATAAACACATTTGTGGCTTGATACTTGAGTCTGGGAATTCAGAGTCAGGTCTGCTACTGCTGTGTCAATTGTTCTTGTAGGCGAAGAATGAAAGACAAAACAGTGACCTCTGTTTTACTCAAGAGAGCACAAGACAGGGACGGAGATAATAATTTGGTGACTGAATTGCAAAATGTGAAGCCAGATAACCTGCAATCAATACCGACTTTCCAGCTTGTCCAAATTATGTGATCCTAGGCAAGTATTTTATGTCACAGAGCCTCTTTTTTTGATTTAGTAGACTGTAATGTTGCGCCGTCTATAATAAGAATCTAGGCCATGTTTAGAATTAACACAATTACTGACTTGGCTCTTAGTTCACTATGGTGTTGTTTGGGACTGAGCCATGAATGCTTCTAAAAACTATCACTTTTATTACATTTCTGTCAAAGTAGTAATATGGGACCCAATGTATGACACCTTTTTGCGGTTGCAAAAGGCAAAAATCGCCATTCGCGACCACAAAATGGCCAGGTATGATGCACCATCCATATTTTGTGAGTCAGTATGCAGTTACTGACTCACAAAATAGACATTGCCACTCGCAATTAGGAGGGGGCATCCCAAGGGTATCCCTTCTTAATTGGTAACCGCAGTGGTATGTATGATTGTTTTGTACCACGGACCACTGCCTGCTCTGAAAAAAAGAAAAGACAACTTTTGTTTTTCTTTCAGAAATGCATCCCGTTTTCCTTCCTTTAAGGAAAAGCAATCACAGATATGGTGGTCTGCTGAGCCCAGGAGGCCACGATCCCTCTGAGGCTGGCCATTCCCAATGGGGTCAAAAATTGCGACCTATCTCATGAAAATTAATGAGGGAGGTAATTTCCAACCCAATTGGTAATCGCTAATTGTGTCTGAGACACATTTGTACATTTCATTTTAGGAGTCTCTAATTGTGATTCGCGATGAATTGCAATTAGAAGCTCACAAAATGACATGGCCGTACATGAGGCCTATAATCACTATGGTGAAGTGCTTCCATACTTTAAAGAAATACACTTTTTTGATTTTTGCAGAGATTGTGCCATATTTGTACATTATGGTGGTCATTACGATTTTGGTAGTAGTTACCACCAACCGCAGTGCATTCAGCCATGACAAAAACAGTGTGGATGCGGAAAGCTTACCACCGTAATAGCAACCCCAAAGGCAAAATCCACCAGAAAAGAGTGAGGCATCTGACGCTGCCAGGCCGAACGGCTGCAGGAAACAGGCTGCACAGAACCCGCCATGGCAAAAACAAAACCGCCCTCTCAAATATGATTCTGAAATCAGCACAGCAGTCGTGCAACGACAGTACGGACTGCTGGGGTCATGAAATTGACTCATCAACAACAACACCCCACATTGAACAATTTCAAAAACCCCACACCTGAGACATATACATACACTTCACACACCCACACACTCCACTACAAAACACACACCCACAATACCCACAATCCCGAACTATTCCTATCTGCTGCCATACAACTACCGGCCAACTGGAAAGGGACATTACAAAATCAAGTCACGTCTTTGCACACCCCATGCCACATATAACTCACAAACACACAGCCACGCATCCCACAACTGCACCTTCAGTTTTCACCACACCTGCCACCAACTCGCATACTGCACAACCCCAGACAACACCACCACATCACAGCACACATCTCGACACAACCCACTATGGCACCCCCTAAGAATCCCCGTTTTACTGACAGGGAGTTGCAGACAATGGTGGACGAAATAATCCTAGTGGAGCCACAGCTGTTCGGTGCACATGTCCAGCAGACAACCCTAGCCATGAAGATGGAGTTATGGCAGAGGGTCATCAACAGGGTGAATGCAGTGGGAAACCTGGATCTGGATGAGCAGCCTGGACCATCGAGAACCTCTGGTCAGTCACCCTCCAGAAGCCCCACCCAGCCCACCAGAAAGACCCCCACTACATAGCCAACAGCAACAGCTGTGGCCCAATGCCCCCAAATCAGTGTCCCTGGCTCAGCCACTGTGTGCCCACCTCTACAGAAACCGGAGTCACCACCTGTCACCAGCCAAGATGATCAAGGTCCTGGTGCAAGTGGGAGTGGGGTGACTGTAATAAGGTCACAGGCACAGTGGGGCCTGGCCCAGTGGGAGGCCATCTGTGGCACAAAGCGGGAGCCAAACAAGGGTATTGACTGGCCAGGAGGCCATTTCCCAAATACTGTCAGCATAACAGGACAGGATGAGCCAGATTCTGCACACTTTGCCCACTTTGCACGAGTTTCAGAGGCTGCAGAGTCGCCTCCATCAATGGAGTGCTGCAGGACATGATTAGAGTACTGTGTGAGATCTGTACCTGCATGCAGGCCCTGTCCACAAGACACGATATACCCCAGCCCTCCACATCTCATGCTGGTAGTGGACTGGTAGACTTGCCAGGGAACTCACAGGACACCAGCACCCCTTCCTCTGCTGCCCAAGAACCCCCTCATAAACGTGGCCGTCCATCCTGACATACCTTAGAAACTGTAGCCATGACCAAACCCACCACCAGGAAGTGATCCCTTCTCATACTGTCTCCCTTGTGTGCCATTGACACACCTTGTTGACCATCTACTGTCCGACCTCCATATCCCATTGGCCCCATGTACTCTGGACCTGTGCTACCAACAGCTGTGAACACCAAACAGACTATTCCATCCACCATCTGCCCACTCCCTTGTATTTCACCATCCCTTACGTAGCTGCACTTAATTAAAAGTTGTACATTCACACCCAATGTATCTGTGCTTTATTTCTAATGCATGCATGTAATGTATTACTTCCTCTATGTCAAATGTTAAACAGTACCAGAAATTGGCCAGGGTGTATGTCTGCAGGCATGTAACATTCCAAATCTGAGAAATGGCTTCCTCACACTTGCCACAGGAATGTCCTAATCCTCCTTGTACATGGCATGGAAAAGGGTATCCCAGCATAGTAGGTCCAGCGAGGAACAGATATGTAGCATACATTTAGGTACAGTTTGTTCAATGACACATGTACCTGCAAGTTGAACATCATTGCCAGAGTACTGTCACTTATTCACTGACCAGTATTACCATTTGTCAGTTGTACTACACACCAGTTATGCAGTTATGCAGTTATGCACCACATACATATGCAGCTTACAAAATTAGTACAACTGTAGGTCAAACAGTCCATACATGTGACGGCAGGAAAACAAAACTTCTGTGTGTGAACTACCTTTGGGAGTCATCAAACACATGAAGCAGTAAGGAGGATGTGATGGTACACACATTTCACCACACACAAACTGCTGTGTCTCCAGCACTGGCTGTACAATATTACAATTGTACACAAGTCTATGTAGGAAATGTTGTAGGAAACATTAGGCTAAATGTACCTGCAACTCATTGGAAGTATAGCTGAATGAGCTGGGTTCTGAAGCCTACATCATCCTCCCCTTCTTCACTGCTGTCCTCTGTCCCCTCAGATGCCACCAGTGGATCATGTCATTCCTCATCTTCCAGTAGGGGTACATATCTCCTTAGTGCCAAATTGTGCAGCATACAGCAGGCCACAATGAACTTGAAAACCTTGTTTGGGGAGTAGAACAGGGATCTGCCTGAGAAATGCAAGCACTGGAATCTTGCCTTCAGGAGGCCGCAGGTTCTTTTGATAACTCTTCTTGTCCTACCATGTGCCTCATTGTAGCAAATTTCACGCCCTGACCTGGGATACCTTACTGGTGTCAACAGCCAGGACAAATTTGGATAGCCGGAATCACCTGAGAAGAGTGGGAATACATAGCACATGTCAGCATTGTGTAGAGGGCAATGTGTCAGAAAGGCAGATTGTCCGCTACTGCACTCTCACATCTCATTCACCCACAAGCCTCTCTCCTTGTAGTTGTGCCATCAGTTTTGGGACACTGCTGTTCCTCAAAATGTAAGAGTCATGCACAGATCCAGGGAATTTGGCAATTATTTGGGAGATGTACTGGTCTACAAGACACACCACCTGTACATTAATGGAGTGATCTATTTTCCTATTCGTGTACACTTGTTCATTGAACCTGGGAGGAATCAAGGGAAAATGGGTGCCATCTGTGGCCCCAATCACAAGTGGAATCCGTGCAATGGCATGGAGATCTGATTTCACAGTGGGTAAATCAGCAGCTTGGGGAAATCTGACGTAGGTGTGGAGGTGTTTCAGCAAGGCAATCAGGACATCCCTTAAGATGTTACTGATCATTGGCTGTGACATACCTGCTGCCAAGGCGACTATCACCTGAAATGACCCACTGGCCAAGAAATGTAGCATAGATAGTACCTGCACAGTAGATGGAATAGCATAGGGATGATGGAGACCTGGTAGTAGATCTGGCTTTAGTTGGGCACACAGTTCATGAATGGTCATCCTGTTCAGACGGTAGGTCAGTATAATGTGTCATTCCTCCATGGTTGCCAGGTCCACTAGGGGCCAATACACCAGTGCATTCCTCAGTCTCTTCAGGGGTCGGTACCTAGGGAGGGACAATGCACATATTTCACCACACCAACATATTACGGATGATGTCAAAGCACACACAACAGCACAATGGTAGCCTTCACGCCATGCAACCTACGAATGCAGATAACTGATGCCACACATCACTTATGGCATGTATTGCTGTGTATGACTAATGTGCATGACATGTTCAGGAAGATATGACAGCATGGAGGGCACGTAGAGATTGCACTCTATTACATTTTACACTTCAAATCGTGGTTGCCTGTCCTACATGCTGAGGACAGATGGAAGTGACATGACTCCGCTGGAGTAAATCATCATATTGTTAGGCGGTCTGCACTGCGGTGCAGTTCCCAATTGGTTAACATTGGTGTCTATGGGGAACAGAGGCCAATCACGATTGCTGCAGGCTGAGATGGTGTGTACCGCCGCAATCTTCACTACCATCTTGTTTTCCCTTAGCCACTTGACACCTGCGCTCACCATGAACACTACTCCACTGCGTGTGCTGCTGTGTCCTGCATCTAGTTACGAATATGGCACGTGCTACAGGGGAGAGATCCCCAGCATTCACCCAGGAAAAGCTGACGAGGCTTGTGGATGGGGTCCTACCCCTGTATGCAAAGTTGTATTGTTGAAGTAAGCCTCAGCAAGGCCTACTAGTGCAAGGGGTTCGCCCTTCTCTGCACAAAGTCCTCAGACCATATAGGAAGAAGTTGGCACAGAAACTGAAATAAAAGACAAAGTTTATTAAACCTCTTGAGGTGGTACTACAGTTCAAACAGCACACTTTGGTAATGTTTGAAGTAGCACACTGAACTAAGAGAGCATGGTCCTTTTATACCCGCGCAGGGGCTAAAGGAAGGTGGTACAATTATAGAAGCAAGACTTACATACATGTAAGGTCATATGGAAATGCACAGTCGACAGGTAGGAGGGGCTAACAGTTTCAAGAACTAGTTGACACATTACTGTCTGTTACTGATTACTAACAGCTGCAGATCTTACTGGACATGTGCAAAAGTGGGAGATGCTAAATATAACTTGTCACTAGACAGATTTTCAAGAGTAGTTAACAGAAAGGTAGGACAGAGCACATGGCGAGCACATGGCAGAGAAAATGGCTGCCATGAATACAAAATGGATTCCGCCAAATGTTCACAATAGTTGCTAAATACAAGATGTCTTCTGCTAATGCTTAATCTAATCGCTATTAAAGTACAACAGACGACTCTTTCAGCATTAGCTGAAGACATTCGTCTTTCTGAGATAATCTAAATATTAATCTAGTATATTTATGCTCATCGTTTCAGCTATTTCCTTATCTAACATGTGTTGTGCTTTCATTTCTGCAATATTTCTTTTGGTAGGCATACAAGCAGTAATACACATGGAGCAGAACATTGGACCACACTGAATACAGATACAGCATGTGAAAAATATTGCAATCATTACACACAGGATAGTCAGTAGTTTCCAGCCCCAAGCGGAAACAAGAGCCCAAAACCATCCAGAAAAAGTCCAAGTACCAGTCTCTGTGTGGATTTCTGCAGCAATTTTATGCAATCTAGATATTGCATCATATACTGAAGGTGAGTGATCTGGAATAAAAACACAGCAACTAGTACCGATGATGCGACATGCACCACCTCGATCAGCTAATATCACATCTAGTACCATACGATTTTGGAGCGCTACAATCCTCGCAATTTGGAGCTCCTCGCTAATATTCCCAAGTGCCAGAGCTGCCTGTTTGGTAACAGCTTCCACAACCGTAGTCAATCGTCTCACTTTCCTACTGTTTAACGCAGCACCCACAAAGGAGAACAACCCTAAATTAAAATCAACATATTGTTGCAGGCTAGTGTCCGTTTGGTCTACCTCATTTGTACTTATTATCCTTTTATATCTATTTTTAATGATGTCATTGAACAGTTTAAAATCTCAGTGAGATGATGCAGGGGCCAAAAACACAGGGGGTGATAGAAAAGATACATAACATTTCACCTGACCACCCAACAAGTAGATGGTAATATCCATAGTTACCACAAAAAAATATGTATTATGTGAAGCTGTAAAACTACTATTATTTACACTGTCAATAGTTAAAATCAAGGTACAATCGCTTATCCCTACTGGAATTCGCCCAATGCTATGTATACATAAATCTGCTTTAGTTTTTGTAACAGAAATCACAAATTGTTCTTTCTTGTTAGAGGGGGTCATTACAACCCTGGCGGACGGTGTTAAAGGTGCGGTAATACCGCAAACAGGCCGGCGGACAAAAAAAGGGAATCATGACCGTGGCGGAAACCGCCAACATAGACAGCCACTTTAACACTCCGACCGCCACGGCGGTACAGACAAGCAGCGTGGCGGTCACCGCCAACAGACAGGCGGAAGACAATGTACCGCCCACAGTATCACAACCCCCCAGTCCGCCACCTTTTCCGGGGCGGATTCACCGTGGATAAAAACACGGCAGAAACAGCTTGTGCAATGGGAAAACGCTCACCTTCTACACACCCCACGAGGAAGGAGGACACCATGGAGCCAGAATTACAAATCCTACCTGCTCCTGTCTTCCTGCTCATTTACGAACACCAGTAACGGCGGCGGCGAAGACAACGGTGAGTACTGCACCTACGACATAGGGGAGGGGGAGGCAAAAGTCAGGGGGACACACACGAAACACCCCCACCCCACCCCCACCCTCGCACATTATAACACACACAACTATGCATGTCAAAACATCACAGTAACAACCCACAACCCCCCCCGGAAGAATGCAAAGACCAAAGGAAATCAGTCGAAAAATTGTAATGTATCAAAATACAGTTACCAAATATATACAGATATATATATACACATTCAAAAGTATATACATTACGAGAAGCAGTGCAGGTATGCACATATCAATGTCCGTGCACCACTGGTCCAAAAATGCGTGGGCGAGGCCCACAATAGATACCTGTCCACAAACGGAGAGAACACTGCTGGGGCATCAGATCGAAATACAACAAGCACCTCATGGGGACGGGAAGGGGTTGCACCTCAGCCGGATTACAGCACCATGCCAGATCCACGACGGGGCTCCATGCCCATTGATGTATCCTGGGGAGTGCAAAGCCACAGTCTCTCAAGTTTCTACAGTGGGTGGGTTGCCCACTGAACAATCCTGGGGAGTGCAAAGCCACAGTCTCTCAAGTCTCTACAGTGGGTGGGTTGCCCACTGAACAATCCTGGGGAGTGCAAAGCCACAGTCTCTCAAGTCTCTACAGTGGTTGGTTTGCCCACTGAACAATCCTGGGGAGTGCAAAGCCACAGTCTCTCAAGTCTCAACAGTGGTTGGTTTGCCCACTGAACAATCCTGGGGAGTGCAAAGCCACAGTCTCTCAAGTGGATAGCAGTCTCCACTGGTTCTGGAGGGGGAATGGTGCCCACACTGCATTTAGCTCCCCATGACGGTTCCTGTTCTGTCACAGTCCCAGCTGTACATGGGATAATGATGCTTGATGTGGCGGTGTTTCCTTGTTCAGCGGTGCTTTGCCATGGCGGTCTCTGATCTGTTCAGCGGTTCTCTGCCCTGATCAGCGGTGCTGTGCCCTGTTCAGCGGTCTTCACCATGGCGGTGATTCCCTTGTTCAGCGGTGCTTTGCCATGGCGGTCTCTGATCTGTTCAGCGGTTCTCTGCCCTGTTCAGCGGTGCTGTGCCCTGTTCACCGGTCTTCACCATGGCGGTGATTCCCTTGTTCAGCGGTGCTATGCCATGGTGGTCTCTGATCTGTTCAGCAGTTCTCTGCCCTGTTCAGCGGTGCTGTGCCCTGTTCAGCGGTCTTCACAATGGTGGTGATTCCCTTGTTCAGCGGTGCTTTGCCATGGCGGTCTCTGACCAATGCATTGGTGTGTGGCATGACGGTCCCTCATTTTCCAGCGGGGCTGTGGCAGCCGGGGCCCTCCAGGGCACTGACTCCGGAAGTGGTCTCCTGACCAGTGACGATACTCGTGCCCTCCTGGGCAATGACTCCGGCAGTGGTCTCAAGGGCACTGACTCTGGCGGCGGTCTCCTGACCAGTGACGATACTCATGCCCTCCTGGGCACTGACTCTGGCGGTGGTCTCCTGACCAGTGACGATACTCGTGCCTTCCTGGGCACTGATTCCGGCGGTGGTCTCCAGACCAGTGACGATACTGCTGCCCTCCAGGGCACTGACTCTGGCGGTGGTCTCCAGACCAGTGACGATACTGCTGCCCTCCAGGGCACTGACGACAGTGCTGGCGGTGGCATCCCGGCCGCCGGAGAGGATGGCGCCCTTCTCCGCCGTGCTGCTCTCACCAGACTGTGCAGACTTCCTCTGGCCCTTCACCACCTTTGGAGGAGTCACAGCTGACTCTGCAATCCCCCTGGGACCCTTGTGAGCAGTTTTGCCGCAAGGAGTCTTCACCCTGTCCCGTCGGCCACTTTCCAACTTTAGATGCTTTACAGGGGGTAGACTGGCAGTGCTTTGGCTCCGTGTCACACTGCCTGCCCTGGTGGCCGGTGCACTCCACACACCTGTAACACGCACCACTGGTACTGGAGTCTTTTTGGCTGAGGCGCTACTACGGGACTTATGAACTGGAGGGGTGGGGGTGGGGGCAAAGAGGTCTACGTTGCTGAGGGAGAGTTTATGACGAACACTGGGATGGGTAGCTGGAGGGGGTCTGGGAGTGGAGGAAGAGGAGGTGGTTGTAGGAGGTGTCACTTTAGGTGTTTTGGGTGCAGGTGCAGGAACTGGAGGCTGTCGTGAGGTGGATGGATGTTGGGTGTGTGGGTGCCCGGGTTGGTGTACTTTGGGAGGGGGCGTCACAGACACACTGGGAGAGTACACAGGGGACGTGTAAATGGGAGTGGGGGTGTTGAGTGCAGATGAGCGGGGTGTGGTGCTGGGTGTTATGGTGCGAGTCCTAGTGCCTGCAGATGTAGTGCATGCAGGTGAGAGTGTAGACGACACTGGGAGGGAGGAGGGAGACGATGAGGAGGGGGACACAGTGGAGGCAGTGGATGTTGCTGTGTCTGTATGTGTCTGATGCTTGTGTGAGTGCCTGTGGGATGTGTGGTGCCTATGTTTGCCTGAGCTACTTTTGTGTGTTGAGGTGTGTGCATGCTTGTCTGTTGGTGTGCTTGGGATAGGCTGGGGTACAGGGGCTTGGGTCTGGGTGGAGGAAGTTGGGGGGGAGGCTAGACACAGGGACAATGGCTGCCATCAGTGCTGAGGCCAAAGATTGCAGGGTTTGATGAAGGGCAGCCTGACCAGAATGAATGCCCTCCAGGAATGCATTACCATGTTGCAACTCCCTTTCTACACCCTGGATGGCATTCACAATGGTAGACTGCCCAACAGTGAGTGACCTGAGGAGGTCAATGGCCTCCTCACTGAGGGCCGCAGGGGTGGCAGGGGCTGAGGTGCCTGGGCGAAGGTGATGCCCACCCTCCTGGGTGAGCGGGCACGGGGCGAACGCTGAGGGGCTGCTGGGACGGCGGTGCTGGTAGGGGAGGTGGCGGCTGTACCTGTAGAAGTGGGGGGCACAGATGGTGCCGCCACCACAAGGGAGCTCCCATCGGCGGACGAGTCCGTGTCGCTGGTTGGTGATCCAGTGCCCGACGTGAAGCTCCCCTCACCCTCCGTCCCACTGGTGTATTCTGAGTCCGTGGTGTGGCCCTCCATGGCCATGTGGGATGCAGCTCCCATGTGCTCCGGTGCCACTGTACCTCCGCCTGATGATGCTGATGCACAAAAGAACAGGGAGAGCAGAAAAAGGGGGAGGGGGGACAACAGAAGAAAGACAGGTTGAGTGCATGGCATACTGCTACAGTTGGCGGACAATACAGACACAGCAGCCCCCTGCACTACGCCGTGCTCCTGGCCTCTACAGATGCAATTCCTGGGATATGGCCTACATCGCTATGGTGGACATCTGCACACATGGATACCACAGGGGCATGTATACCTGTACTTGGCACTCTACTGCGGTGGGGTGGAGTGCCACATGGCCTAGCCTATGGAAGTCGCCCTGGCCTAGGGAAACCCACAGCCCTCCTCCCACACCTAGACCCCTCAACTGCGCGCAAAGTCCCCAGAATGAGAGTGTACTCACCCCCTTGTGTCTGCTGTGATGGCCTCAAGCGCCCATCCAACTCAGGGTAGGCCACCGCCAGGATCTGGAACATCAGGGGGGTCATGGGGCGACGGGCACCCCTCCCACGTTGGGAGGCCATCCCCAGCTTAGCCTCCGCCGTCTTCTTGCTCCAGCGGCGAATGTCCTCCCATCTTTTACGGCAGTGGGTGCCCCGTCTCTGGAGGACCCCCACGGTCCGGACGTCCTTGGCGATGGCCCGCCAAATGTCATTCTTCTGGTGGGCGCTGACCTACATGACATGCACAGGGGAAGAAGAGAAGTCATTAGCAAGAGCACCGTCGAAGTGAGTGGCCCCCATCCCTGCCCTTGCCATGTGGCACATGCATTCACAGTCCTTCATGTTCACTGCACTCTGCCCCCTTCCCTCTAACAACCAGCCCTCTCCACCCAGGCATAGCCCATACAAAGTGCTCCCTGTGTACTTACCTGTTGGTCTGGAGGACCGTAGAGTAGCGTGTACTGGGGGAGGACCCCGTCCACGAGCTTCTCCAACTCCTGAGCAGTGAAGGCAGGGGCCCTTTCCCCAGACGCAGCAGCCATTGTCTCTTCCAGACCGAGGTCACAGCAGCACTTGCAGTATAGGTCCTCTCCTGTCGAAGATCAGGTATCAAGTGATTGAACAGATAGAAAATGGCGGTGACGTCCGCGGCGGTGACGTCCGCGGCGGTGTGTCTCATCACCGCCGGCGCACTTCATCATTGGCTCCTGGGACCCATAGGGTCCAATGTTAACCAATGCAGCTTTGCGCCGCGGTCTTTGACCGCCTACCGCAACTGTGTACAACGCCAGCGCAGTTACCTCACATCCCATTGTCCCAGTTTAGAGGTCAGGCAGCCGCCATTTCAGGGGCCCACATGGCTTAATATGCAACTGCGTCACACATACCTGGGCCTACACTCGACACACATACAGGAAGATTTTTGTCTTTGGTGTCGTGTTCTGTGTATCTGTGGGTACATACCTGGGATTTTGTTGACTCTGTGGTCGATGTTGTCCTTCCTAGGCACCGTCAGCTTGGACATTTGAGAAGATGGTGGAATCCTCTGGTGTACCGACCGCTGGTGGACCTGGTGACAATGGAGGAGCGACTTTTACTCATCACCTACAGGTTTGACCGTGCCACTATCCAGGAACTATGTAGCCAGTTGGAGCCAGACCTGATGTCACCAATCCGCATTCCCACAGGAATCCCCCTTCAAGTGCAGGTGCTGTCAGTGCTCCATTTCCTTGCAAGTGGATCGTTTCAGACAACAGTGGCCATGGCATCAGGGATGTCCCAGCCTATGTTTTCCAACGTGTTGTCCAGAGTGTTGTCTGCCCTCCTGAAACACGTAAGGAGCTACATCGTTTTCCCTCAGCGGGAGGATTTGCCAATAGTGAAAGGTGACTTCTATGCCCTTGGACATATCCCCAACATCATAGGTGCTATTGATGGGACCCATGTTGCTCTGGCCCCCCCCCACAGGAGTGAACAGGTGTACAGGAACAGGAAGAGTTATCATTCCATGAATGTACAGATGGTATGTTTGGCAGACCAGTACATATCGCAGGTAAATGCTATGTTCCCTGACTCAGTGCACGACGCCTACATCCTGCGCAATAGCAGCATCCCTTTTATGATGGGTCAACTCCAGAGGCACCGGGTGTGGCTATTAGGGGGCTCTGGTTACCCCAACCTGTCCTGGCTATTGACCCCAGTGAGGAATCCCAAGACCAGGGCAGAGGAACGCTACAATGAGGCCCATGGGCGGACTAGGAGGGTGATCGAACGCACCTTGGGCCTCCTGAAGGCCAGGTTCAGGTGCCTGCATATGACAGGTGGTTCCCTATTCTACTCACCAAGGAAGGTGTGCCAGATCATCATCGCCTGCTCGATGCTTCACAATCTTGCTTTGCGACGCCAGGTGCCTTTTCTGCAGGAGGATGGTCCAGATGGCGGTGTTGTGGCAGCTGTGGAGCCTGTGGAGCCTGTGGACAGTGATGAGGAGGACGCTGAGGAAGAAGACATAGACAACAGGGAGTCAGTCATACGGCAATATTTCCAGTGACACACAGGTGAGAACAGTTTTCTTTTTACCGTTACATTCACTTTCACACTTCTACCTCTATCCTGTCTGTCAGTTCATAGCAGTATTTGGTCACTGAGTTGTACCTTTCTATTACGGTTTCACAGGTGTGGTTAGCAACGTGTGTCATCTGCTTGCATCCTTCAAGGACTTGTGATGTGTGACATAGGTATGTTGGCTTTAAAATTGGAAACGCATGTTGACACTGTCATTGATTATGCATATTTACCAAATCACAGACTGACTCCAGATTGTTTTGTGGTTCAAGGGTGTTTATTTCAGTGCTCGAAAATGGAGGGGGGTAGTGATATGGTGATGGGGGACGGTGGAGGAATGTCCATGGCAGAGTCCAGTCCATTAGTCACACAGGTGCACTGCCCATATGGGCATAGGAAGTGGAGATGGGGCAGTTCCAATCGGGACAGGGTAACAAAGTGAGACAGTGGGAGGACAATCAGGGTGGTCTCATTTCCTAGCGGGGTCTTGCCATCTTGCTCTGTCCTGTTCCTGGATCTCAGGGACCGCTTGCGGGGTGGTTGTTTGTCTGCAGGGGGTGGGGTGCTGGTGTGGTGGTCCTGTGGCGGGGCGTCCTGTCCACTAGCGCCGGCGGAGGTGGTGGTCAGTTCATCGTCCTTGCTAGTGTCAGGGGCCCCTTGGAGTGCCACGGTGTCCCTCATGGTCTTTTGTATGTCCTTCAGCACCCCTACGATGGTGACTAGGGCGGAGCTGATGGTTCTGAGCTCTTCCCTGAACCCCAAATACAGTTCGTCCTGCAGGCGCTGGGTCTCCTGGAACTTGGCCAGTACCGTAGGCATCGTCTCCTGGGAGTGGTGGTATGCTCCCATGATGGAGGAGAGGGCCTCGTGGAGAGTGGGTTCCCTTGGCCTGTCTGCCCCCTGTCGCACAGTAGCCCTCCCAGTTCCCCTGTGTTCCTGTGCCTCCGTCCCCTGGACCGTGTGCCCACTACCACTGCCCCCAGGTCCCTGTTGTTGTTGGGGTGGTGGGTTATCCTGGGTTCCCTGTAGTGGTGGACACACTGCTGATTGACATGTCCTGGGTATGGAGGTATGGGCCCGCTGGGTGGGTGCTGTGCTGGTGTTACCAGAGAGTGGAAGGTCAGTGTTGGGCTATGCCTTTTGCAAGGGGAACCAACTGTCCGAGGCCCACAATGGTCCGGGTTGGTCATCAGGATCCAGTAGGGCAGAGCTGCTGTCGTCACTGTGGGCCTCTTCTGTGGGTGGAGTGGAGTTGTCTGGACCCTCCGGTGTGGTGACGTTCCGTAGTGGTCATACAGGGATATAAGAGCATGATTAGTGCATGTGTGTGAGTAATGGTGTGCAATGGGTGGGTGTTTGTGTACCCCAGTGCAAGCATTCCTGTGTGTGGGTTTGTGTGATGATGGTTAGGGGGTTGGTATGGGTATGTGCAGTGAGCATGCTTTGGTGATGGCTGACCATGCTTTGTTTTTCCATGCGGGGCTTGGTGTTGGGATGGGTGGTTTGTATTATGAGTACATTAGTGAGGAGTTGGAATGATAGGAGAGGGGGTGAGGGTGGGGGTTTGTGATGGCATGCAGGTAGGGTGGGGGATATGATAGTTGAGATTTAACTTACCAATGTCCATTCCTCCACCGACTCCTCCGAGGCCCTCTGGATGCATGATGGTCAAAACTTGCTCCTCCCATGTTGTTAGTTGTGGGGGAGGAGGTGGGGGTCCGTCGCCAGTCCGCTGTACCGCGATGTTGTGCCTGGATACCACAGAACGCACCTTCCCCCGTAGGTCGTTCCACCTCTTCCTGATGTCCTCCCGATTTCTTGGATGCTGCCTCACTGCGTTGACCCTGTCCACGATTCTTTGCCATAGCTCCATCTTCCTGGCTATGGATGTTTGCTGCACCTGTGAGCCAAATAGCTGTGGCTCTACCCATAGGATTTCCTCCACCATGACCCTGAGCTCCTCCTTGGAAAACCGGGGGTGTCTTTGGCGTGAAAGAGGTGGTGTGGGTGATGTGTGGGGTGGTGTAGGTGTTGATGTGTGTGGTGATGTGTAGTGGTGTGCGGTGTATTGTGCATGTAATGTTGTATGGGTGATGGTGTTGTGTGCCTCTGTGTGGTGGGGTTCTCAGTTGCTGTGCTCTCTGTCTATCTAGCCTTCGTCTCTGATTTTTGGTCGTAGGGGTTTGTGGGTGATGTGGGTGTGTGTTTTATATTGTTTTGGGTGTGTGGGAGTGGTGTTTGTATGTGTATCAGGTGTGTGTATTTCGAATTGTCCAATGTGGCGGTGTTTTGGAGATGTGTGTGTATTCTGAGCGTGGATTCGTGTGTCGTGATAGCATGGGCGTGTTTCTGTTGGCGTGACGGTGGAGGTTTTGTTTTTGCCAGTTTATAACTGACCTTTGGTGTAGCGGTCTTGTGTGGGTGTCTGAATTTCGGCGGATTCCGAGATGTGTGTCATAATAGCTGTGGCGGAATTCCACGGCGGCGGCGGTGTTTTGGCGGTCTTCTGCACGGCGGTAAGCGCCTTTTACCACCAATGTTGTAATGAGGGCCAGAGTCTCTTATAATTGTGAAGACATATGGTATTGAAACATTGTCCGGTTGATACTCTTCCCATTCCCATTCCCATTTAGTTCCTTTGGCTTGGGGATACCCATCTTTGTCTTGTAGCATACTTTATTAAGGCGAAAAAGAAGTCCGCCCTCTGTACGTTTTCCAGATGCAAACAAAAGCGTATACCAAGCTTGACAAGAACCATTGTGTGTAAAAGGAAGAGGAATGAAAGGTGTTCCTCCTTTCTTTTGATGCGCAGGTATCATTCCACATACCCAACAGTTAGTAGTATTTGTAGCATTACGAGTATGATGCAACATCTGAATAAAAGTATTATTGAAGTACGATTGACGGTGCTTCTGCTCCTGATAGGGAAGCGTAAAATAATAGTGATCCTCTGGTACTTGAATAGTGGCAACAAAAAAACTCAAGAGCAGGAGCCTTCTTTTCAACAAACCAGGTGATTATTGCTATAACCACCAAAACAACAACAAACCCCATAGTACCAATGATCAGTTTGTTATTCATTTTAGCAACAGTGATAATCAACCCTTTCAGAAATTAATTAATCGTTGGAGCTCTTATCCCTGAGCAGCCACTGATTTCTTCACCACGGGCCAAGACGGGTGTCACTACTCTAATGCCACATTGGCTCTCCGTTTCACTAACCCAGGGCAGTAGCTCAACCAGTTTTCTCCAGCGCTACGGGGTCTTTCCTCGGTCTCAAATTATATTGCGACACTCCAGAAATCGTATGGTCCGGGAAGAACTCCGCAGATTCGTCAGGTGATATAGCATGGCCTTTCTCCGCAGTCAAAATCTCTAGATGATCGGTCAGCACAGCGGTTCCACCAAGGTAGGTAGCACTCTCTTGCAGTGAGTACTATGGACCCAATTCTTTCGGTTCGTCAATCGAACTGCTGTCCTTGTCGCAAGGAGCACCTGTTCTGGGCCGCGCCACCTTGGTTCCAAGCTGCTTGATCTTTCAAAGGACTTAATCATCACCTGGTCACCAGGTCGGAGTTCATGGCCTTCATCTGTAGATCTGTCAGGAAGTGCTTCTCGAACCTGTTGATGAATAGAAACCAAATTGTCGGTTAACTGTGCCAAATAATCATTCATCAGGACACAAGGTACATCATATACAGAATTTGGCTTAGGAACTCCCCAAATGTTCATTGGCCTTCCAAACACTATTTCGTAAGGAGTAAGGCCGATTCGAGAGTGTGGCACTGACCTAATAGACAATAATACCAACGGTAATGCATCCGGCCAAGTTAAGGATGTGGAAGCCTGTATCTTCGCTAACTTCAGCTTCAAAGTAGCATTATACCTTTCCACCAACCCTGCTGATTGTGGGTGGAAAACCGCATGGAACTTCTGTTTGATCCCTAATCCTTTTAGGACATACTTAATAACTTCCCCAACAAAATGAGGTCCGTTATCATTCCATAAAAGTCTGCAAACACCAAACCTAGGCAAAAATTATTTCAAAAGCACCTTCGCTGTGGTAATGGCAGTATTATCCTTTGTGGGGTGCGCCGCTATCCATTTACTGAAGGCACATACCACCACCAAGACATACTTTAAATAGTTGCAGCGTTCAAGCTGAATATAATCCATTTGAAGAACTTCAAAAGGTGCAGTTGGTGTAGCAAACCCTCCCACAGGAGTACGTGTCCCTTTTCCAGGATTGTGTTGTAAACAGAACAAACAAGACTATACTACTCTCTTAGCTGTACTGGAAATTTCTGGATGCTCCCAAACTTGCGTAAGCAACTTTGTTATTGTTGTAGCTCCAACATATGCCAACCCATGTGCCATCTGAACCATAGGTTGTACAAAAGCTATAGGTAATTTCCATTTATCAATCTGCTTATTCCGCCAACAGCCCTCATCATCCAATTCTCCTTCTTCAGACCATTGCTTAAGTTCTTTCACAGAAGCAGATTTCTGTATATCTAATACGTCTTGTCTAGCATTATGCCATTGTTCAGCTTGTGACTTCACTACATACATAGAAGTAGTACTTCGCTGCATCGCAGTCTCACGTGCTACGCGGTCAGCAAGGGCATTACCTTGCTCTATCTTATCGGTCACTTTCTTGTATGCACTGCATTTCACAATAGCTAGTTTCTTTGGATATGTCAATGCAGTCAAGAGGTTATGCACTAATTCTCCGTGCATTATCTGCATCCTGTGGGATGTGAGAAAGCCTCTCTCCTTCCAAAGCAAACCAAAATCATGAGCCACTCCAAAAGCATAGCGGCTGTCTGTATAAATGTTCACACATAAGTCACTACTAAGCTCACATGCTCATGTCAAAGCTATTAGTTCAGCTGCTTGAGCTGACTTCTGTGGTATACGAGCTGTCTCCACTACCGTGTGTATTGTGGTGATTGCATATGCAGCTGAGGTCGTACCGTCTGGCAACTTCAAACAAGACCCATCAACCCACAATTCCCTGTCTACATCTGGAAGGGGCGTATCTTGTAAATCAATACGACCCTTTGTCTGTTCTTCTGTAAGGAATATACAATCATGTGTTTCTTTTGACTGAGTCACCGGATATGGCAACAAAGTGGCTGGATTTAGTGTTGCACATCTCTTCAGTGAAATGTGAGGAGCCAACATTGTTAATTCATATCCTGTCAGGCGAGCGCTAGTTAAATGCTATGTCTTTGTTTGATTTAAAAGAGCATCAATCACATGGGGTACTAACACCAACAGCTTATGTGACAAAACTATCCCTTCACTCTGACGTACTGACACAGCTGTTGCCGCAACTGAACGAAAACACCCAGGCAATGCTCGAGCGACAGGATCAAGTACTGCTGAAAAATATGCACAGGGACGCTGCTTATCGCCATGTGTCTGTACTAAAACTGACAATGCACATCCATCTTTCTCATGTACGTAAAGTGCAAAAGGCTTCATGTAATCTGGAATGCACAAACATCTTTCTGAGTAGAGGGTACTGGTGAGTCTAAAATTGCTTGAATACGATCTGATGTAAGTGCACGGCCCTCCTTAGACAAAAGGTGACCTAAATAGGTTACCTTTGGTCTACAATATTGCAATTTCTTTCGTGACACTTTATGATGGTGTGAAGCAAGAAAAGAAAGTAAGGACAAAGTGCACTTTTCACATTGCTCAGGGGTATCAGCTGCCAACAAAATATCATCGACATATTGTGTGAGAGCCACACCTTCAGGCAAAACAAAAGAATCAAGTTGTCATTTTAACGCTTGACTATAAATACTAGGACTCTCAGTATAGCCTTGAGGAACTCTGCAAAATCTATATGATCGTTTATTCAAAGTAAAACCAAACAAATATCGGCTATCAGGATGAATAGGGATCGAAAAGAAAGCATTCTTCAAGTCTATCACAGAGAACGTAGTTGCTGTCGGGGGAACCAAAGTAAGAAGTGTAGTGATGTCAGACACTACAGGATATTGTGGTATCACAATCTTATTGACTTCTCGTAAATCAATAATGAATCGGTAAATCCTAGTATCAGTATCCTTTTTCAGAAGAGGAAGAATCAGACTGTTACAAACATTATACGGAACTTCCTCAACAACTCCAACTGCAATAAGATCATGCACAATTCGTGTGAGTGCTTCTTCGCCCTCCTGTGAAATTTTGTATTGAGGCAAACGTGGCAATACAGCTCCCTCCTTGACACTAATATGTACTGATGGAATAATCATTTGTCCCACATCAGTATCTGAAGTAGCCCACAAAGTACTAGGGAGTGAAGCTAATGCAATATCCTTTTTAACAAGACAAACTCTTCTCCATCACAGGATGATTATCATTTAAAATAACACGCACCCCTTCAGGAGAGCATCGTATTGTAGCCCTGAAATACTTGAGCATATCAAGACCCACAATATTGTCTGGTGTATTTGGAGAAAGCAAAAATGGACATGGAGCGGTAAATTTATCAACATGGAATGCAAGTTTTTGTGACAATGGGCTAGGGGAAGGTGTTCCATTGAAACCTATTGATGTAGTGGTTAAGCCAGACAGGGGAGCCCTTGGAATCAATTGTTTAGACAAGGCGCTACGAGTATCTCCTGTATCAACCAGAAACTGATCAGTAGAACCCAAAACATGTGCTGCAACATAGGGACCCCTCTGATCTACTGGAACATCAACTGATTCCTTACCCCATCCTAAGCAATCCTATGCATAAGCAGAATCTTGGAAATCAGGCTGCACATAGTTAGACATCTGGTATTGGTTGCGTCTATCAAAAGTGTTAAACCCATCCTGCCCTCGTACATTAGCATCAATCCTAGCATGATCAATCGTGCTTCTTCTAGGCCCTGAATATCCTGAGCGATTTCTCATTTGTCCTCGACCACATGAACACTGCTGAACACGTAGTGATGGACAATCGGCAGCCCAATGCCCAAATTTCTTACAATACGCACACTGATCAATAGACAAATTCGAACGAGTGTAAGAAGAACCATAAAATCCACGTCCACCTCTATCACTACCTCTAAAAGGCGGACCATAAGCTTGAGCCAACATAACCTTCGTGTTTAATTATTTAATCTTTTTATCCTCGCTACCTTTTGCTTATAATTCCTGACGTTCATAATACTGAGCCATAGTCAAAAGGGAAACCGGAGTAGAGGTAGTCCTTGAACTTTCACTAGCTTTTAGATGACTAGCTATTCCTGGTAACAGATTTGTGACATATTTATAGACAAACAAATGTCTGCCCATATCATCTGACAATAACTGGCCGCTAAAATCATGAAATGCTTCTTCAAAGCGTGTAAAGAAATCAGAGACCGATTCATCTGCCTTTTGCTTACAAGACGCTAAAACAGTCCAATCTATCTTTTTAGGGGGAATAATCATTTTTAACTTAACTAATATGGAAGATCTAGAATCAACTGATATGGCTTTTTCGCAGGTTCCCTATCCCCGTCCATCTGTTCTAATTCTTTCCATGATGCCCCAAATACAACACGATCATCAATTTTATAAACAGTTCTCCACATATCTGGCGGTAATATCAATCCGAAAAATAAATCAATGTCAGCCAAAGTCATAGTACAAGAACTAATTGCTCCCTCAACTTCCTCATAAAAGGCGGCTGGATTTTTCCGCGGGTCAGGTAATGCTGTTTTAAGTGCCATTACATCTGCCCTATTCCAAGGAGTATACACCCAATTATAAATAAAATAACCCTTTGCATCAACAGAAGTTTTATCATCACTTGTACCCAATCCTTTAGGAGGAACATACTAAGGCCCGGCCTCCCGCATTGGTTTCGCATGAACTATCATAGTCTTATCTGTTCCGAAGATGGAAGCTTGCACCCCGCCGGTCTGAGATGTCCGTGCAACTACCTCCACAGTCCTTTTCTCCTCTTGCAAACGGACTGCCACAACACATAATTTCACCAAACGCCTGATTGCATCAGCCACCTGGGAGAAAACAAAAAGACCATCACGCATTTGCTTATGATCAGCTGCTACATCATCGGGCTCTAACTCATCAGAATATTTCCGATATAGTTCAATAACTTCTGTGCCAAATGCCTCAGTAAAATATAGCTGCTCCTTTTCCTTCCACCCTTTCATGTTGTCTAGAAGTTCAGAAGCAGAGACAACGCTACGAATTGTTTTACGAGCAATAGATCTAAGCTCAGACGCACGGTCAGCAGGCAACATAGAGCGACTGTCTCGTATCTTCTGTTGCTCCGAACCGGAGACCTTAGCTAACTCATGAGGGGCAGAAGGAACGACATACGGAGGTGGAGGGCGATCTAGTAACAAAAAATCATTGTGCGGTTTATTAAGGATAGGATAGAGAGGTTGCCTAACGGTGTATTGGCCAGTTACCTGTAATTTACGTTCTTTCTCTTCTAGCTCCTTTAAGTCATTTATTTCTTTCTTTTTCATTTCCAATGCTTTCACATATACATTCTTCTGCTGCTCTTTCTCAAGCAAGGCTTGCTCACGCTTCACTCGTCCACGCACTTTTTTCTCCCACATTCGTACACAGTCAAACATATCTTGCCTAGACCTTCGCTTACACATACATTGTTCCACGTACTCAATCTTTCGCAAATCAAATGACCCATGCATGGGCCAATGTAACTCAGGATCCGCACAAGTGTATTTATTCCATAATGTGCTGTACATTATAGAAGAAAGACCATGTTTAAAATACATATCTCTATTGCGCGTCCCCTCTGGGGGTGCCGCTTGCGATTTTTCCAGTGTCAAATTGGTACCATTACAAAAGCAACACATCCTACGAAGTGCGCTAAAAACAGGCATGCCAAAAATAGTGCAGGATATGTAATATTATAATCAAAGTAGCACTTAAGGTGCCATTCAAATCAAAATTAAATTGGAGAAATTTCTCCTCATTACCTGCCTATATAAATTGCAATTTATATATCAATTCAAAGGACACAAATTGACTAGTCACCCAAAACACGAGAGCCACAGTAAGTAGTGCTAAACTTCATTACCAAACAAAGGCATCAAAACCCACAGCAAGTGCCGTAAAACGGCTCTTACCAATCACAGGGTGTCCAGGTTCCAACTGCCAAGTTCCAAAATTGACCAAATGGTCACTGCATGATGAATGAACAAAAAGGATCTCAGTCGAGGACCGGCGCCACCTGGATGGTCAAATCAGAAAGAAGGGAAAAACGCCGTGGTTGCCAAGACTCGGGTCTCCTCAGGCATTGATCGTCCACAGCGAGATCCCAATCCTACATCACGACCAATCCGTTGGGCGTCCGAGTCGCTGATGAGTCCCTGTTCGTGCGCCAATTTGTTGAAGTAAGCCTCAGCAAGGCCTACTAGTGCAAGGGGTTTGCCCTTCTCTGCACAAAGTCCTCAGACCATATAGGAAGAAGTTGGCACAGAAACTGAAATAAAAGACAAAGTTTATTAAACCTCATGAGTTGGTACTACAGTTCAAACAGCACCCTTCGGTAATGTTTGAAGTAGCACACTGAACTAAGAGAGCATGGTCCTTTTATACCCACGCAGGGGCTAAAAGAAGGTGGTACAATTATAGAAGCAAGACTTACATACATGTAAGGTCATATGGAAATGCACAGTCGACAGGTAGGAGGGGCTAACAGTTTCAAGGACTAGTTTACACATCTTTCTGTTACTGATTTCTAACAGCTGCAGATCTTACTGGGCATGTGCGAAAGTGGGAGATGCTAAATATAACTTGTCACTAGACAGATTTTCAAGAGTAGTTAACAGAAAGGTAGGTCAGAGCATATGGTGAGCACATGGCAGAGAAAAAGGCTGCCATGAATACAAAATGGATTCCGCCAAATGTTCACAATAGTTGCTAAATACAAGATGTCTTCTTCTAATGCTTAATCTAATCGCTACTAAATTAGAACAGTACTGACGACCAGAGGAGCAGGTGAATGGATGAACAGTGTACTTTAAATGAGTGTG